>NW_009952803.1:715357-717665 GCF_000747805.2 Chaetura pelagica
TGCGGGGGGGGAGGCCGGGGCTCAGGGCCTGGGGCGGCTGCGGTCACCGCTTCCCGGCCCTCGGCCTGCAAGCGAGGGGTGAGCAGGAAGCGTGGGCGCTGGGGGAAGTTAAACCGTGTGAGCCCGCGTCGCACGCACCGGGGGCAGCTCCGTTCAGAAAGGCTGCCCGCGGCTGTGTGTGGGTTTGCTCTGCCCTGCGGGGAGCAGCCGAGGGAGCTGGGGCTGTTTAGGCTGGGTCACAGGAGGCTGAGGTAGCAGGAGGCCTCACCGCTCTGCAGTGTTGGTCTCCTCTCCCAGCTGACAAGTGATGTGACGAGAGGCCTCAGGTTGCGCCAGGGCAAATTCGGATCGGGTATTAGGGAAAAAAAAATCCTTGCAGAAAGGGTTGTCAAGCGCTGGGACAGGCTGCCCAGGGAAGCGGAGGGACGTGGTTCAGCGAGGGGCTTGGCAGTGTGATAGGCTAATGGTTGGACTTGGTGATCTTAAAGGTCTTCCCCAACCAAAACGATTCTATGTTTGATAAGTTTATGAAATCTTTAACTTTCAGCGTCAAGTTGGTAAGTCAGTTACTTGTTTTGAAGATGAAGTCTGTCTGGGATTAAAATTGTTGCCTTTAGTCAGCGTGGTGAGAGGCAAAAGCAAGCACCTCAGGCTGCCATAGGTTTCATTAAGGGGGAGAGACCTATTTCACAGACTGAAAACCTTCTTATTTTTTAAATTTCTTTAAGTTCTTAATAATTTTTGTGGATGGTGATTTAGAATAATATATCACTAGTTAGAAGAAGGAAGGAGACATTAAAATGTATCTGAAACTGAATGAACTGCAATATTAGCCTCAAGTAGAAACGAACCTATCGCTCATGTGAGAAAAGTTACATTTTGAATAAATGTAATGTAGTCCTTTGTTCTCTAGAATTGCTGTTCTCTAGAATGCTTTCTTGGTTTCTGCAGTTTGGATGCTAAATCCACGAGTATCCAGGTGGTTGTTAAAGAAGGTGGTCTGAAGCTTATCCAGGTCCAGGATAACGGCTGCGGTATCAGAGTGAGTAAAAAAAAGTTGCCAGCTGTATGCTGATGCTTAGTACTACTTTAAAAAATCTATTTCAGTTTCTAAATGTTTCTAATCTTGAAAAAAATGTGGAAACAGAAAGTGACTATTACTTGTCCCTTTCCCACAGAAAGAAGATCTGGACATTGTATGTGAGAGGTTTACTACCAGTAAACTGCAAAAATTTGAAGACTTGGCTAGTATTTCTACCTATGGCTTCAGGGGTGAGGTAGGGCCTTCATCAAGGTTTTGAAACTTTTTGTTGCTTGTTGTTAGCCTGTTGTAGTGGGGTTTACCCACTGTCCTTTTCTCCATAGTCTATACAAGATGTTTTCTGAGAGGTTTTCTGTTTTCTGAGGGGGTCAGCCATGTGAATATACTTCAAAATATGTTTCTATGTCTTTCAAGATTAGATTAATACCTAGGGAGTCATATATGTTCTTTTTGCTTCCTGGAGTTAAGATTTTTGGGTTTTTTTCAAAGTAAAGCAAGTCCTGTCTTCTCAAATGCTGCTTCGGGGACTCATAGGTAAAAGACAATGAAATATTTTAGTGGAAGCTAAATGTCTGACGTCAGATATTTGTCTAAATACAATACTTTAAATGTTTGTCTTCCCTTGCTTTTGCTGTTAATCAAACTTAGTATCTCTGGTCCCTCAGATACACTAGTTCTCTAAATTCTCATAGGCTATATCTAAACCTGCCTAGAAAGAGCAGTCCAGGCGGAGTTCTGCTTTCCCCTCCAGACGGGACAAAAAGATATACGTTGCCTGTGCTCAGATACATTATTCAGGGTCTTTCAGGATCCAGAAAGTCCTCTCCTCAGCAGTGTGTGTTGGCACATTGAGTGTTCCAGGAGAAACATTGTAATTGTCCAGGAAAACATTGTAACCTGACATTGCACTATCACCTACACTCGGGGAAGAACTTGGGCAGGGATGAGAAAGCAAGGGCTAAAACCTTCCCATTGTTTTTTGTTGACATGAGAGAAAGAGAAGGGCACAACTGCAATGACTTGGAAAATTTTTTAGCTATGTTACCTAGTTATCTGCTTGCATTGTCAGAGGTAATGAAATGTTAGAGAAGTCAAAAGAAGGTTCTGGATAAAAGGCAGTGTTATAGGTACGACAATTTAAAAAATCTTTACTGTGATTACTTACAAGTGGTATATCAAATTGTAGTGATACTGTTTAAAGTGTGGACACTCCTTCAGCAATCAATGGTTTCCAGAGCAAGTTTTACAAAGATGCTGTCTCTTTCC
>NW_009952803.1:717812-748225 GCF_000747805.2 Chaetura pelagica
TTTCCCTAGGCATTGGCTAGCATCAGTCATGTTGCCCATGTCACAGTAACAACTAAAACAGCTGATGCAAAGTGTGCATACAGGTACGTTCCCTGTTGTCCAAGTAACTTCTGCTGCATGTAATAATGAATAGATGCATTTAATTATCTTTTCGGTGCGCTTGTTAAAGAATAGGGTGGGGCATGTGTTTCTAGGGTAGTTACAAAAAAGACTAAGAATGTAAGAAAACATAGTTTGAGTGATTTTTTAAAATCTATTTATTTTTTTATTTTTTATTCCAAATTGTAAAGATAAGCTTTTAGCTAAACCATATATATTAAAAATAGGGGGGGAAAGATAATCTTAAAAGAAATTCTACTTCAGCAGCTAGTGTAGGGTAAACTGTTTCTATTTTCTGCCTAGAGCTACTTACAGTGATGGAAAAATTAAAGCTGCTCCAAAACCCTGTGCTGGCAACCAAGGAACTCAGATCACGGTAGGCTTCTGTGCCTGTTCTCTCTTGTCCACTTTGTTCCCTGGTCCCCCTCTCTGTTCTCTGGTCCTGCTTCTTGCACCAGGTATTGATATGTGTTACATTGTAAGGCACATTACAGTATCACCTTGTAGAATATTCTCCAGATAATATTGTTGTGTGGTTTTTTTGTTTTGTTTTGCTTTCCCAGAGACAGCAACATAAAATTCACCAGACCCTCTGTTTAAAAAAAAAAATTATTCTCCTTTTCCTTATGAGGGACAGCATAGGTATATACTATCAAAATATTTCATCACCTTTCTGGACTGCTTAGATGGACAGTTAGGGCTACTAGAAGCAAGAAGCTCAGAATATGGAGAAGTGGAAAGATGAGGGCTGGAAGCTGTAGAACTGCTGTTTGTTTTTAAGTAATATATTTCTTATATGTACCAAGCTTTGAATGTGGTTGGGGATTAGGATTGGAATTATGAATTATTATGAATGGAATTATTATGAAGAATAATGGATGGGAAGGAGAGTGCATGTTGCACACTGTAGGGTGGAAAGTGGAAGCCTGACCTTGGAGTCAGCAGGTGTGTGTTTGTCTAGCAGTGGGAACATACAACCAAGGAGCTTCACATGTCAATATTTAGGATAATGTATCTTTAAAAAGAAGCTGAGCTTTAAATTTCTGTCTTTCTTACTATAGGAGAGGAAGAATTTGCATATTGTTTAAATAAACAATGGAAATTAACAATTTTAACTGTTGTTTTAACATAATTAATACCTGTGATTGAAGCAACTGTTTTAACATTTATTTGCGTTTCATTAAAACCCAGGGGATGTAATCAGGGGATCCATTATTATCTGCAATGGAAAGCATATCACTTTCACTGAAAAGTGAGTTGTGAAGTTGTTGTTAATGGTAAAAATACTGATGTACCAAAGTACCTGAAAACAGAAATTTCTCTGGAGTTGCCTTTGTTTAGTTGAACTTAAGCAGCTAAGGAACAAACTGAATGTTGATCCTTCATAAATTAAAATGTCCTCAGAAAAATGTGTAGTATTTATCTATTAAGAGGATGGATTTAGATTAATTACATGGTGAGAAAAAAAATAATTAAAAATTATTTTTAATTGTGATCTTTTTCTCTGCAGGTTGAAGATCTTTTTTACAATGTAAATACAAGGAGGAAAGCTTTAAAAAATCCCAATGAAGAATATGCAAAAATACTTGAAGTTGTTAGCAGGTAAACTGAAAAAGGAGGCTTCAATTTTTTCTGCTGCCATCAAGTATTTGAGGTTTTCCAGAGAGCCTGGCATGTGTGTGTGTGGTGTCACTTTTTGTTGCCCTTTTGAGGGTTTTTAACTATTTGTTAGTATACTGTGTCAGATAACAGTCCAAAAAGTCCAGAGGAGAAACACTGTAGTCCATCTATGACCATTATGAGAGAATTCCAGCAAAAAAATGGTGATAGACTTGAAGGAGTGAACTCTCAATGAACTTGGGCTGGATAGAATACAAGTAAAAACTGACTTCAGTTTGGCCTGAAGACTTCAGCCAGGAGACTGACTGGCAGACTTCAGCTGGGAGATGAAGGGCCAGGTCCTGCTGTCCATGGAACAGGCAGATCTGAAGTCCTGCTGAGTAACAGGCTTCCAACTGATTGGGGTTTTTTTTCCCCAGTAGGATTTTGCATCTTTTAATTTAATTTTTTTTTTTCCTCTTGAATTGTTGAGTTACTAACTGTACCAGTCACAGCAATCTAACCTCTGCACTTTTATTTTTACAACCATCTTGCAAGGTTCTACTGTGTGTTCTTTCCCATAACTTAGCAGCTTCTCCAGAAGTTTGAGCCAGGGTTATGCAGCTGCAGTGTATCAGAACTTGGCCCTTGGGTGACAGACAGCTGAGCCATGTGGGTAGGGGAAGTTAGAAGGGCAAGCCAGCCATTTTTCACATCCTTCTCCATAGCAGCTGAGACTTGATTCTGTTACATTGAGAAGGTTTTACTGTTCTTCTAGTTGTGCAATGAAACTGAACTAACCAGGTCTATAGAAGTTGATCAGTTTTTTTGTTGTGTGGGGGTTTTTTTGTTTGTTTTGAGAAATAAGCTAAGCTGATCCTTGAATTTCATATGGTTACAGACAAATTATAAATAGAATACATTTATTTTCATAGCTTTTTAGTCTATAAAAGCTCAGTTTGGCTCAAACCACAATATGGTGTAACAGGAAATGAAATTGTTTGCCCCTGTTACTAGTCACTTTTCAGCACTCAGGGAAAATAACCTTGGTTTTCACATCCTGCACTGTTATGTTTCCCTGTTTTTCAGGTATGCCATCCATAACTCAGGCATCAGCTTTTCAGTTAAAAAGGTATGCAAAAATTCTTTATAACTTCAATGCGTGTGTATATAAAATAATGTGTATATATGAAAATGCCAGAAAATCTGCACTGCATTTTTTGCAATGGGAATAGTGTATAGAGCCTTCCCTTGTGCTGACATGTTAACTTGTATGTTGATGCAGTTTGGATAGAAAACACCTTAGTTAAAAATAAACAAGAAAAGAATGTATTTGTCAGGAATTTGGAGTTTTCTGTGTGGCCAAAGTGTTATTTTGTTTCAGCTTTGAGCTGTTTCACCTTCTTTTGAGAATCTGGCTACTAAAAACTGTAAGAAAGAGGATGGGGTGGAGCACCTTCATTCTGTGGCATTCCGGAGAATTATTTACTGAAGTGCTTATGTTTCTCACGTTCCAAGAAGGAGTTACTAGCCTGACTGGGTCTGATGTGACCTAGCAAATCTTGTAACCCTGTGCCATTTATCGTCTGTTGCTTTTCAGAACACAAATGTGCAAATAATACAAAACATTATCATGATTGTATGTCCTCTGTGTTTGTGTTGGAAATGTTAAGTTTAGTGTGTTTCTAAAACTTCAGCCAGAACTGTGAATCTCATTTCTACTCTCTTTAGCAAGGTGATACTGTGTCAGATGTTAGGACCTTATCAAATGCTTCAACAGTGGATAACATTAGGTCAATCTTTGGAAATGCTGTTAGCAGGTACGTTAATGTCAAGTTTCCTTTTGACACGAAGTTTTCTAGCAAATCTCCTTCTCCTCTCTCTTTTAAAGAACATGGGCTGCTTTTCCTTCTTCTTTCAAGGTGAATTATAGAGGAGTGTTGCAAAAAGAGCTCCCTTCTCTTGCAGAATGTGTGACTTTTTTTGTTGTTGTTGTTATATCAATGGAAAGAGGGAAGTTGCAAAGTTGTTCTTTTAATGCACTAAGAGGAAACCACCTGCTTGTAACTTTCTGTGTGCTCATTTAAAAAGAGCAAACTGTACTTATGTTCTCTACAAGTTCTCAGCCTTTCCCCACACCATGAAAATCTTACAGTTCTTACCACAGTCTATCTGATAAATTTTGAAGTCTCAAATTTGTTTTTCAGAAATCTTATGGTTTAATATTTTAACAAAAGCTACATCAGCTGAAGCTGAGTAATCCAGGCAGAAGAGTTGAAAACACATAAGACCAATAATCCTCTGAAAATTTATCTGTCACTATAGGGAAAAGTCTCTTTTTATAAGACATTCAGGTGTAAAGAATTAATTGAAGGAACTTGTGGAATGGGTTTGTCCCGTGAATACCTGAGTGTCAATTGGATTCAGTTATACATTGAATTAAAATCACACTTCACATGTAAGGAATTTAACATTTAGTACTTGTAAACATCTTTAAGAAACAGCAAAATAGAGAGGCTGTTTAGTGATAAAGTTTGCAGTGCTGTTTGTGTATCTTGGTTATGCTTTTTTTGCATACTACTAATGCTTATTTAATGCACTTTTTCCTTTGTAAAGTTCTGAATAAATTGTCCATTTCATCTTAAATATTTTGATCAGGTGATTTAAAGTGAAACTTTTATCCGATTTAAGATGTTTAGTCTAGCTTGTAGTTTTGACTTAAAGAATGAACACGAATAAAAATGTCACTTCATTTATATTGAGGTTGAATCTGAAATAAGTAGCCCATAAACCTTTTCCATGTCAACTTTAGAAGTTGGCACAATGCCTTGCCAACTGTCCTGGTTGCCTTCCAAATACCAAAGTGGATTTCCTTAGCTAATGAATCATAAAAAATTATAAAAACTGTTATGAAAGTTGCTAATGCTAAGATCTGTATGCATGAGCAAGAAAAAGGTGTTCACATTTTTATGACTTCTTAACAGCCCACTAATAAATATTAGGCTGGTAAAAGTGGACAGAGTAGTTAAAGAAAAAGAATATTCTTCCCTAGCTGCTGACCATTTTCAAGTGTCCTTCTCTATCTCTGTCAATGACTTACATGGTGAAATGCATATTAGAATTGTCAGTAGATGGTTATAATATTATGGATACTGTGATATCTATTAAAAAGATACTGTGAATAGTTTTACAGACTCCAGTCATACTGTGTGACTATCCTACGTTTAGTTAGGAAGGTGAAATGATGCAGTTCAGGTTAAATAACTTTTGTGACTCAGCAATGACTGTTTGAACTCTCAGATAATTCCAGTATTTTCATTAACTGTCATATAAATAGCATATACAACAATATATCACTATGCTGTTTGAAATTTTATCAACAGAAAAAAATAATTTTTGTGCATGTTTCTGTCAAACCCATCAATAGGGAACTGATAGAAGTGGGTTGTGAAGATGCAGGTCTGGCCTTTAAAATGAAAGGCTACATTACAAATGCAAACTACTCCGTGAAGAAATGTGCATTTTTACTCTTCATAAACCGTAAGTTAAAAAAACCCCAGGAGGTTGTACAGTCATATGTTTCTTTTATAATAATGAGAACAAAACTTTCTGAAGAACCACAAAATGTAGGAACGATCTTAAAAACATTGAAGAATAAGTATTACAGTGAATTGTAGAACTTAAGATGTTTTTCTATTTGTAATGTGCATCAAGTTTTGCACTCTTAATAGTGGAAAACTGCAAAGACTGGGCGTAAAGAGACTAAAGCTGATGAAGTATTGAGGTTATGATTGTGTCCTACCAGCTTATGCAGAGCGGTCTCCATTCTGTAGCAACATAAGCATGGGATGCCACAAACCTCAACTGCATGAAATAATGAAAAGGCAGTCTGGTTATTTAAATATTTATGGGGGGGGTAAAATACTTCTAAATACAAAACATAGTAAGAAGATTCTGCCTATTCCTGGTTTTATGTTAAGAATAAATATGTCTCAGGAGAAAATGTTTGTAACAGATGCCCTACAAAGCATGAAGATATTGGCCTGAAGGAGCAGTTGGACACTGCAGTGTGTTTCTGTGTGTGTGTGTGTGTTTCAGTGGGGCTGCCTGAAAACAGCACTTTGCATTGTGTTTCAGATCGATTGGTAGAGTCGACTGCTTTGCGGAAAGCCATAGAAACTGTGTATGCTGCTTATCTGCCAAAAAGCACACATCCTTTCCTATACCTAAGGTAAATAAATAGGAAGATGTAGCCTTTTCATACTATCTGGTAGGATTTAGCTTGGGTCAGTGGGTTTAGAGAGACATTTGTGTTTCTGATAGCAGTGTTAAGCACTGCACTGACGTACTTGCCTGCCAAACAGGAAACAATTCCATGATATTAAAGAAATCTTAAGAAGACTGGCCTTATTCTCAGAAGCAGTGAGTGTCTATAATTTCAGCTTAAGTCCTTTCATATTATGGATGCTCTTCACGTTGGATAGTGAATTGTGCTAAGAATACAGCAGAGCATTTAGGACCATTCAGATCATTTATTCCAAATACATTAACATTTTACCTTGCTGGGATTTATATTTGTGTCAGTGTTTTTAACAATTACTGTTCTTGGTAGGCTAATGCAATAAAAAGAAGTGAATTGCATACTGCTTCCAGGAAATTAATAATTTTTTACAGATCAATAGCTAAAGCTGAACAGAAAGGCCTTTAAAAATTAGAGAATATGACATATAATGGAAAAGCTGGCTTTGTAATTGGTAAGCAATTGGATCTTGCCATTCACCAATGAAACTTACTGATACTCAGTGCTTTCTAACAATAAAGTTCTCCTATTGCAGCATTTAATTGAATGCTTGCTTGGGATCATTGCAAAATGACAGGGGGCAGAAGTCGTGAACTCAGGAGACAGTGCAAGTAAAAGTTATTTCTAAAAACTGTTTTGTAGTAGTACAATGGTTTAAGATCACGTATGTAAGCTGATTATAGTGAGTTCTGAATTGAGTTCTTCAGAGTAATTATTCCCAGTATGCTACAGTCATATTTGTTTTGTATGACTTTAGCAAGTTTCAGAGCCCTTTTGGCTTCTTTGCATGGATTAACAGCCTCAAGTCTGACAAACTCTGTACAGAACCAATTCGCACCCTCTCTACCATCCATGGGAAATGTTTAGGTTAACTTCTTTTTAAAAATGTTTTCCAGCCTGGAAATAGCCCCCCAAAATGTAGATGTGAATGTGCACCCTACAAAACACGAGGTCCATTTCCTTCATGAAGACAGTATTCTTGAATGTGTGCAACAGCATGTAGAGAGCAAGTTATTGGGCTCCAATTCTTCAAGGATGTACTTTACTCAGGTGAGAACATATGCTTCAACTGGCCACAGCTCTGCAGCTTTTTAAGTCTTGTGTATATGTTTAATCAGTTCAATAGTACAATTTATGCAGTGGTTGATAATTACCCTGGTAGCTTGAGAGCTTTGCTCGGTTTCAGGGATAAAATTGCCTTCATATACTTAAATTAACAATGTGGCAGCGAACTTGCTGGAGAAAAAGTGCATGAAAATATTTTGTATACCTTCCTGTCAAGTATCTGTTGAGGGTTTTTTTTATTTTACAAGTATATTAGTCTTCACATGTGGCAAGTTGTTTTTATTATGCCTTGGTGAATGTGACACGCAAGCAACTGAGGAAATCGATTGACTCGTGTATTTCACACTTGGAATTTAATCTAAATTAAAAAAATCAGGAAAAATATTTCCTAATCTCATTATATAGAGCATAATGTAAGAATTATAATAGTTTAAAAAACATTTTCCATGTGCTTTTTTACATTAAACGTTTTCTCTGAGGCAAGGGAATGCTAACTAATGATTTCACTGACTGTCAAGATGGTGGCATTCATGCTACGTGTATAGCAAGTGCAAAGCTGGCAGTGCGTTTAAGCACTGACATGGTGTTTGTGGGGCTTGGAAGTTACTTGCCTCTGAGCAGTAAGATGCTGTGACGAACGTGGCTGATCTTTGTGGGTTTTGATCTTGTTATTGAATCTCTTTTCCTTGCTTCCCCATGCCTGAACAAAGACATTGCTTCCGGGGGCCGATTGTTCTTCCAGCGAGGTTGTAAAATCAGCAGCAAACTCTTCTGCGGTTACCAAAGGAACCAGCGATAAAGTTTATGCACATCAGATGGTCCGCACTGATTCCCGAGAGCAGAAATTGGATGCTTTTCTTCAGCCAGTGAACAACCCCCTAAGTACAGGCCCCACTGAAGCCACAACAGAGACTAATGCAGGACCTCCAGAGAGTGTGGTCAGGCCACAGGAGTCTGAAATGGAAGATGTCAGTGATCTTGTGGAAATGGCTGATGTTGAGGAGGACACAGTGGTACCTGTGGAGATGAGTGAAAGTGGACGCTTGTCTCCTGAGACAGTGCCTCCTCGGTAAGTCTTATCTCTCCTCAGGTCATGCAAGGCTACCTATTTATTACATGGTATGGCCCTGAAACCAAAGGTTTTTCTGATCTCTTTGCATTTCTGCTTTTTTGTAAGGGAAAGTTTCCTTGGAATAACTTTCCGTTGCATTTTAATGAGAAGTTGAACTTCATCTATGAAGTGTAAATTACAAAACTACTGCTAAGTTTTGTAACTGGAATGGGATTTCCATGAATACCAAAAGGCAGGAGACAGCAGAAATGATGAGATTAACTTTAGTTTAGGGAGATCGTACTGGTCTGTCTCTATTTGGAGGCCCTCCTTTTGTGAGGGTATAGAAAGATTAAAAACTACATAGATTAATTCTGCAGGTGTTACCCTAGTACAGACAGAAGTGCTGTAATCTTTTTTTCAGCTCCTCAAGGAGCTGTTATGAGAGGCCCATGTCTTCTGAGGGAATCTGATTTTTTTTTTTCTTTTTAATTCCTCCCTCCCTAGTATTACAGAAAAATTATCATGAAAAAAATTAGAAATATCAATATTTTTTGAGTCCTTTAGACCCCAGTTGTCTTGGTGCTTAAACAACAGATGTCTGATGTGATTGGTATCAGAAAGCTGTCAGTTCTCTTATGAACTACCTTTTCCTAACAAATTATGTCTGAAAATTAAAATGAAACAGTGTTTCTGGGGAGCTCTGGGAAACCTGCATTTTCTGTGTTCATGTAAAGCACACGAAGAGCATCCCATCTGTTGCATGTGTGTTTTGCTTACATGACAGGAGAACTGAACAGAATTCCTCTTGTTTTGGTATTGCAGAAAGAGACCACGGGAAGACATGGATGTAGAAATGGAAAAAGATGACACGAGAAAGGTCATGACTGCTGCCTGCACCCCTAAAAGAAGAATTATCAACTTGACCAGTGTATTGACTCTCCAAGAAGAAATCAGCAACCAGGCACATGCAAGTAGGCAAACTTTTTCCTTCTCACTATTATTGTTATCCCACTAACTAAATATGATTGTTTGAACTGATGAGAAAAAAGATATTCAGAAGGTGACCCAATCAACTCACTGTGCTGCCAAATGAACCTTTAACAAAAGTGTTTGATAAACGTTGAGGACCAAACTTTGAAGAGGCAGCTGCCATAATGAGCCACACTGAGAACCACTGTAAAAACTGCTGTGTACCTTGTTAGTGGATAGAGGTTTTATGCATTCTAAGTATCTTGTGAACCTGAACTTGCATTATAATGAGGAACACTGTAACACCACAGCTTGGGAAACTGAGTTATTTTATACTATTCCAACAGAAATGGCAGCTACAATATATGGTGATTAGAAAAATTTTGCTTAGTTGCATAATGGTGATGTAGGGTGGGACATGCTTGATATTCATTGTTTCTGTTTACTGCTTTTGCTTTTCATTTGTCTGTGCCACTTAGATGAAATTATAAGACTGGTGAAATATTATTCTCTCTTTTGGTAAACTCTAAAAACAACTCTGTTTTAGAAAAAAGGTGAGAGGTTTGCAGTTCTTCCTAGGTTTGTTTCCCTCTTGGCTTTTTCAGTTGCCTTCAGAGTCATACTGGGTCACACACCCATAGTACTCAGTCTGAACATTGGGAATCTTGTCTTCTGGGGGTTTTGTTGAATTTATTTTGATATTTCTGTTAGTAAAAATTGGGGATGTTCCACAGATAAAATGGCTAGAGTAACAGACACCTGTAATAAGTAACTTTTTTTATAAATTACTGAAAATTTTTAGATAAAGTATACACTTATACTTCTGTTCTGCTCCAGGAAAAGTTTTGCATTAGGCTGGTAATTCTGAGCTGGTAATTCCATATCTGACTGTCACTGTTTAAATGCTGCAATTGAAGAGTTGCCGCTGAGCCACAGTGTCCCCAGATTTCTCCAAATAAATGGTAGAACTTGTGCAGCTGCATCAGGTTGTGTCCTGTCTTCACATGTGTAAGAAACACCTACAAGAGACCTTTGCAAGAATGAAATACTCTTCTCTCAATATTGTATTTCCTTGCAACAGGGAATTTGGGTAGTGTAGTGCTTTGGATGTGCTGTGTCTGCAGTGCCAAGCTCCTGGAACTAAGCTGCTCTGAAGGACTGCAACCAGTTTAGGCATTCCACAAAAAAATGCCACTAAACTTGTATTATGGAATTTGACTTTATTTTATTTTATTTATTTGATTTTTTTAATGTATATAAATGAGAAGGCCAGAAACCTTTTTTAGGGAGAGGAAAATAAATGAATTATGGACCTATTCTGTCACACTTTCAGGATTTATTCTGACAATGCTAGATTTTGTTGCAGAGTTATTTTACATCTGCAGCTTTCTTTGAAGCCTGCCTGTGCTCCCTTACTAACCTCCTGTGGCTGGAAATTAGTTTTGAAAACTATTCAAGTAAAATACAGAGTGATTTTGTTCTGTGCTTGTTTTTTTTTAATTTGCATTTTTAGTTTAACTGTTCTATGACTATTCTCACTTCTGCTTTCATATCTAAATGTGTATGTATGCAAATATTTCAAAATGTGAATGATTGACAGCACAAGCCTATAAGAAGAAGCAGGGGTACAGTAGTGACTGCTGACTGCACTGAGACTTTAGAGCTAAAAAGACACAAACTACTCAGCTAAATAACTTGGGACAGGGCTGCAAATATGAAATTACATCCTTTTGTTTCTTACTCACCCTCTCAATTGTTTCAGATCTTCAGGAGATGCTACATGATCACTCATTTGTTGGCTGCGTCAGTCCTCAGTGGGCTCTGGCCCAGTATCAGACAAAACTGTATCTTCTCAATACAACAAGACTCAGGTAAAGAAATTGTTAGACTTGCTAGCAGTTGAAATAAGTACCAATTACTAAGCTAATCAAAAGAAGGAAGGAAATGACAGGAAAAACATAATTTTCTTGTTGCTTAACTGGAAAGTCATGAGGCTACAGATGAAGAAACCAGCTCAAACACAGTACAAACAAGTCTGGCATGCTTGCGAAAAGTTGCAGGGAGTCTGTGTAAGTAAGTAAGATGCCAGCTACTGTATTGTGTGCTCACAGACCAGAGGGAGGGAAAGCCATTTGATATGCTTTGTGATTGTCTACAGCACACTGTATAAAGCTGAGCAAGCAGAGGCTTCAGAAAAGTCTTGTAAAACTGTGTATCCACTGTTGGGTTAAGCTGCAGGACATGATCCTAATACGAAGCTTGTATTTCTACACCTGCAGCCTTACAAGGCCAGCTACATATATTTTATAGCAAGTAAGAGAATATACTTAAGATAGACAAGTCTATCAAGTTCCAAACTCCTATGCATTTCTTGCAGTGCAGCAAAGGAGCAAAGAGGCTGAAATATAAGGTATTTGGGAATAAACTGATAGCAGTTTGCTTGAGTAGGTAACATTTCTGCACCAATTTGGCTGATGATGTCAGAAACCAAGAAACAGATTTAATTGTAAACATCTAGATAGTGTGTGTGAATCTTAAACAGGTTAAGTAGGATCTTTGATATGAATGGAAGTGTATACCTGATGTTTCCAAGAAAACCCTTACTTTCCCCTCTTAATCAAAACTTGGAGATTCTGTCCATATAACTAACTTTTGTACTTCAATTTAGCCAAGAACTCTTCTACCAGATACTTATTTACGACTTTGCAAACTTTGGAGTCTTAAGGTTGTCTGTAAGTATAATTTTACATTATATCCTTTATGAAAAGGTATTTAAAGATTTCTTTAGAATAAGCCTGTCCTTGCAAGTAAATACAGTTTCACCTGCTCATTTTTGTCCAATACAGGAGCAATGTTTTGTTTCATTTACAGTAAGAATGAATGTTGAATGTAGAAAACACTGTTAGTAATTTTGTAGCTACTACTGTAAGTTGTCCCCCTAGCTGCTTATCAAGTAGTGTCACTCCTAGATATTCACCAAATCTTGCTGTTGCTTGTTACATTGGGACAAATAATTAATTTGAATGCACAGTATCAGAAATATTGTTTATTGCTAGTGTTTATCCTATAAATATCACAGCACTTTGAAGCTGTACAGAATTACATTGGAAAGAAACTCATACTTTTTAGACTGGTTATGATAGACAGAACTGTCTGCTCTGCAGGCCAGAAACATTAGTTAGTTTACAGGTGAAGGAAGAAGCTATAAAGTTCCAATGGAACTTGTTGAACAGTTTTTACCTTCTCATGTTTTTAGGAGCCAGCTCCTTTATATGAGCTTTCAATGCTTGCTTTAGAGGATCCTGAAAGTGGCTGGACAGAAGAAGATGGCCCAAAAGAAGAGCTTGCTGAATACATTGTGGAGTTTCTCACAAAGAAGACTGAAATGCTGAAAGATTATTTTTCTCTTGAAATTGATAAGGTGATTGCTTTATACTTCTGACAGAAAAAGAATGGTGGACTGGGCAGTGTTACGTTTATGGTTGGACCTGATAATCTTAAAAGTTTCCAACCTAAATGATTCTATGATTCTACATTTTGGTAACAGATAAACTGCAATAGTTTGCTTGCAGTACTTATTTTCTCTAAGAACTACCTCAGGAAGATGTAGGCAAGGTGGTACTTTAATTAAAAATGCTCAGGACTTATGTTGCTCTTAGAAGGGAGCTACACAAAAATGTTTAATTAGTTTCCAAATAAAATAATTTAGTCACTGCTTTCCTAAATAGGATGCAGATCTCTTACCCAACAAGGTGTGCAGTTTAACCAGCTCTCTAGCATCACCACTGCCATCAGTGTCTTTTTTTTGGGTGTGGTTCGATGCTTCCCTTATTCTATACAAAACTGAGCAGCTTCTTCAAGGGTCATGTAACCCAAACACTGCACTCTGATATTCTCCTTCAAAGTGGGATCTCTGTAGTCAGTGACTAGAGTTAGAGGAGGAGCTGAATTCAAGTCTTCCTGAGCTGAGTGGCTTAAATCTAGGCCTTGTGAAGTTAAACACCACCACTAACCTGCTTCCTGGACTGTCTGCCTGGCATCAGGCTTTACAAGGCTCACTGAGTTTGGTAAGAATCAGTCTTACAATGTTGTCCTGGCTTGAGCTGTGGGAGTTGCTGAAGGCAATAGGGATTTGCACATTCCTGAACACATTTGTATATAATTGTATATATTTTATTTTATTATTCATATTTAATTAAAGCTGTCTAGTTTAGTTTTTGATCCAGAGAGTCTCTCTCTCGTTCTCTCTCTCCTTCCCTACCTGGGTGGGAGGGAATCAAGAGAATTGTTCTCGCTGGTTTAATTGCTGATTCTGAGTCAAACTGTGACAACTATGTAATGGTTTTGGTGCATTTACTTGCAAGAAAGGACTTTTTTTTAACTGAAGCAGCAGCATTGCCTTGCAGGAAGGAAACCTTACTGGGTTACCACTTCTGATAGACAACTACGTTCCGCCACTGGAAGGACTGCCTATGTTTATCCTTCGCTTGGCCACAGAGGTAGAGTCTTTTTCTTTTATTCACTCACAAATTACTTTTTTCTACTTAGGAAAGAATGAAGTGAATTAAATTAATTTATCAGAAACTGCAAAGGAAAGGCTGGAGTTTGTTAAATGTACTGTTATATGTTCTGGATACTTTTGCTATGGTTAGTGAGCAGTTGTGCTTTGCCTCTGCATGCCTAACTACTGACTGAATGAGAATATGTTTTGATTTGAAAGCTTGCATTTCTACCCTTTTTGTTTGTTTTTGTTCTATCCCTTTACATTTATCAGCACAATCATGGCCAACACGTTGTTATGACTTTCCCACATTAAGAATCTGTTGTTTCCGACTGCTACCTAGATTGTATTAACTGGCTTCTTTTTCTTATAACAGGTAAACTGGGATGAAGAAAAGGAATGTTTTGAAAGCCTAAGTAAAGAATTAGCCATGTTCTACTCCATTAGAAAGCAATACATAGTAGATGAAGCCAACCTTACTATTTCTCAGGTACAAGAATATGTAACAACACACAAGAAACTTTTTCAGCTGTTGACTTCTAGACCCAACTCAGTTAGCAGTGTGGCAAGGTCCTAAAAGAATGTGGCTTAAAATTTCTGAAGTATTATAGGTAGTAAGAGAACATTTTAAGACTGGGCAATGGAGTGTACTTAATATTACAGCAGTCCTTGGCCTCAGAGTTTGGGTTCTATCTGCTGAGCTATGATAAATTACTATAGAAGAATAGGCATGTATATAAATTAAAAATATAGTCTGCTTGTGTCTTAAGTATCTGCTTAATTATTCAGTTGAGATAGCCCCTTCTGCAACTGACACCACTCAAATAGACTTTCCAGAGCTAAAAATTAACTTGACTGTATTGAATGAACTTCCTCTCTATACTGGCAGAATGTTACACTCTCTGTAGTCTCACATAATCGTTTCTTAAGGAGTGTTCTCCTTTAGTAAAAGAGAATTTCAGTTTAATTGTTTGTCCTTTTTCTTTTCTGTTTTAGAATGAAGATTCTGATTCTGGTTCACCTACATGGAAATGGACTGTGGAACACGTACTTTACAAAGCTTTTAGGACTCATCTTTTACCTCCTAAGCACTTTACAGAAGATGGCAACATTTTGCAGCTTGCGAACCTGCCTGACCTGTATAAAGTTTTTGAGAGATGTTGAACAAGTAGTTATTTATATAGACTGGTTTTTGGATATGAACCATTCACACAAACACTTCTATTTAGGAGGATAAAGCTGGAATAATGATTAAAGAAAGACACCATTCACACAAACACTTCTATTTAGGATAAAGCTGGAATAATGATTAAAGAAAGAGAGGATTTAATACCATACTAACATGATAGCAAATGGTCTATTTTCCTTCAGTTGATCAAAGAATAAAAAGAACTGTTTTAGCTATGTCTAAACCCAAGATGTTTGTTCTGTTTGAAAAAGGTTCTGGTATAAGCTGAAGCACTACTGCTGTGCAAAGATCATGAAAGGGACAACTTTGAGAAATATTCCTGAAGGGCAGCAGTTGGCAGCAGGAAAGCATCTCATACAGGTCCAAAACAATGGGCATCTGCATATGGGTGAACAGCACCACTGCATGTGTGTGTGAACTGCAGGTGCTGTTCACTTCCCACCTGTGAGGCAATAATTTCCTCAGCTAACAACCAATGTAAGAAAACAAGACATCTCATTTAACTCAATATACAGAAAACCTCAATGTAGTTTACAAAAGGTTTGCAAAATCTTTAACTCAAGTTTGCCAGATATTCATGCTTGGGATAACAAAATACACACCCCCTCCCCACCCCATCCCCCTGATTTTCCATCAGTAATGCATAAGGCTTGTTCTGCTTTACAGCTAATGATCTTATACTAATTAATCTTTCCTAATTTTTCTGAGTACTGAACTGCAGGAAAGAGCAGGCACTGAGAATAAGGTAACATTTCTTAGATTTCAAGATGAATTCCAGATTACAGGTTGAGGAAGGTGTTCCAATGAAGTCATGCACATAGATGAAGTTCACCAATTTAATGGAATTTTTGACCTCCTATCCCAGATGTGTTTTTCTCATTGAGTTTACTGTTTGGTTCAGAACACTCCAGCATTAAGTGACAGGTTTTGATTATTTTTTTTTTTCTTCTAAGGATTTATTTTTACCTGGATCCTCTGGAACTGCTGAAGTGACATAAGCAATAGACTTGATCCTGGCTTATTTTTTAATCCAGCAGCCACAAAAGAGAATTTTAGAAAGAGCACCCTGAAGCAAATATAACAGCCACTTAACTACATTTGGTGTGTATTGATCTTCAATGTGAAGGAAGATAGGCTACCTAGTCTTTAGTCATACAATTATTTATAGAACTGTTATTTGAAGCAAAAAGGCAGATAATGATTTTCCTGTTAAAGCTTCATAGCAACTAAAGTGAATAAAATGGCTGTGAAGGTATTCTCAGAACATCTGCTTAAGTGTAGCTCTTGCAGCCTTCAATAGCATCACTTTCATACCCATCTCTTCCTCTCCTTTCCCCTGTACTGCCCCCAGAATGGTCTTCATTTGGTCCTGTACCCTCAACTCCAGCAGGAAAACTAAGCAAGTGATCATCTTAGTGACTCAAGATCCCTTTTAATAAATGATCTCCCAATCCACTTGCAGCTTTTCATAGCCAAAGCTGAAAAGAGAAACCAACAACTGCTGCCTCCACCTGGCTCTGAACAGGTTTGAACACTTGCATCCATCTGCAATTCCTGGGGCTCATCAGGTTCATGGCTGTTTCACAACTGCAGTGGCTTACAAGCCCCTACTGCTAGTTTATGGATTTGTTGAGACTAAGGAGAAACCAAAATATGTTTTAATGCTTTGAGGACTGGCTTTTGATTTGTACTTTTAGTGAGAAAGTCCTGTAACCTGAAACTGTCACTACTGCTTCAAAAAAAAGCTGACTGGAAGAGACAGACCACAGCTCCTCCTGTCTTCTACTCACTGGGCTTCTGTTCCATAGCAATAGAAATATTACAAAGCAATATTGTCCATACATGTGTTAACATGTGAAGAATATACTAGTACTTAATATCTGCTCTGCAGGTTGCTCATGAATCCTAATGGCTATATAAGGAAAGTGACAAAACATTCCTCTTTAGGTAGGAATTAGGTATTACCCAACACTTTTCTGATCAAGCATCAGTTAACACTTAAGATCTGTATCTAAAAATATGTATCTTGTACACCTAAACAGAACAACTGAATACCTTCCTTTCACTGCTGGAGGCTCAATTATTCCAGTTTCTCCTTGAACCTGAAAAACATCCACCACCAGTACAAGAAGAGGAACTAAGTTATTTCAAAAAGCTCCTTGCATCCTTTTGATATAATCTATGCAACAAAGAAATGATGTTCCACTACCACTGCCTCCCTACAGGCAGCCATATAAATACAGAACAGCACTGTAACACATATAAAACAGCACTAGCACACATTCTGCACACAACCTATTCAAATTCACATCTTCATTAACCCACAAGAAATAAAGGAGTAGTAAATGAAGACTTTCAGTTGATAAAGCAACAAAATATCATCATGCATTACCCATGTTTTAACAGTTTTATTTTAGAAAGTGAACATATCTGTTAAAAAAGAAAATGCATGGAGTTAAAAAAAGTAAACATAAAACTAATGACAAATTTGCAATAACATGAAATAATTTTACCTAGTGAGTGCCAACAATCATTAAATATACTTCCACCATGGAGAAGTTTTTACTTCATTATATTACAAGTCTCTTGATTAGATACACAAGACAACACTTTCCAGTAATTACCTAGTCATTAGAAGATGAACTTCAGGAATCACTGAATAATAAAATATATAATGGACAAATATTTTCATGCCACCTGGGAGGCAACTTAATATACATATGTCAACATGGTACATCTTTGTGAGGTATTACAGTACATGGGAACCGTTCCCTTTGCTTTCTAATGAATAAATTATCCTGTCAGCAGCTCCACCAGCAAGTCAGCCACAGACTCTGTTGCCAGTTTCCAAAACCCAACAACTTCCCTCAGAAATTTTCTTTCTGTAACAGATTACATAAGTCAGGATGAATGAAGATGTGAGTGAAGAAAACAGATACTGAAAACAGGGAGGCTGAAAAGGAAAGGTCATCCACACTTCCAGTAAAGCACAAGATTTCAAATCAGAAGCTTGAGCTTCTCAAGAACTTTTAATACCTCCCCTAGTTTGCACTTTGTTTGCCATGTCTGGTGCAGTGAAAGCATGGGACAAGATAATTCCAAAAGTAAATGAAGTAATTTCCAAAATAAGGAAATAACCTCTCATATTTAACCACAGTACACAAAAAAAATAATCTTAAAATACAGCTGCTCCAGTGTAACCCATTTGAAATATTAAGCAGACTGAAGAGGGGAAAAATCCAAGTTGTTTTGCTCATGCTATCTTCAAGAGTAATATATTGGTCCCAGACCTAAACTAAAAGAAAATCTCTTCCTAGCACTCTTGCATTGCCACCTCGAAAGAATTATCTCTCCCCACTTCCAAAAAAAGGAGCTTTTACACGTCAGGTCCAGCACTATCCTTTCCAGGAGAGCCAACAAATAAATGCTGGAGGTGTTCCATCCCGAGACTACCGACTTTTACACTATTATCCCAAACAGCTCTCAGACTCCTGGGCCCAGGTTAACCAGAACTCAGCAGCAGAGAGGACCCCAACGACAGGCTCTCAAGAGCTCGGCAGGTAGGATTTCCTGCTCAAAGGTTGCTAAGATGCCTGTCTTGGAAGACTGGGTTCAAAGGTGATGAACTCCTGAGAGTTGGCCCACTGTTCAAATTAACTGAGGAGGAACTAAGAAGACAAAAAATATTTTTAGGAATATTCAGGTTCTAATGCAAAGGAACTTGCCTGCTCTCTCATATTTGCTATACAACTGGTTTTTCACTGTCTTGTTTTTCTTCAGAGTCTTCATCAGATCCTGGAAAAGAAGACAAGAATTATTAGATCAGGTCAGAGAAGAAAAAAAAGAAGCAGACCACCACTGGTAATGACTTATCAAAAGGCAATTCAAAGCAACTATTTCCCATAAAAATATGTACCTTTTAATTTTAGATTTCTTGTCTTTTTTGGATGTTTCACAATGAAGATAGTTTTCTTTTTGCAGTTATCAAACACAAAACCCAGCACTGTGATAATTCTTAAAATACTTGGCTGTCAATAGATTCATTTAGCAAGTGCTTGAAGTTTTCACAACACACACAGGACAATCAACTCCACATCTGCTCACTGACAAGCAGATTTTCCCACATGCTACATCCTGCCCTTTGGAAGACAATTTCCTAAGACATCTTCAAAGCAGCCAGAAACCAAACAGTTCCCTTTGCCTCTCCCTGCCCAGCTCTATTCTCCCTTGTCCACTGCCTCCTTTCAGCTCTCTGCTATGACAAATCCCTGGAAGGTCCCAAAAACAAAGCTTAGCTGGTCACAGGGCAGTTTATCTCCAAATGTTTTTCCAATCAATATGTAAGGTAAATTGATCTAAAATTGCTCTCTTAGAACAATCCATAGTTTGTCTTATCTGAAAGAAGAATTTTGAAGAAAATATTTAAAACTGTGAGCTACTTTTCCCTGTACATCATCTAACAGTTTCAGAATGCTATGTGACTACCAGTGTGTTTTAGCTCAGATATGTTAATTTGACTGTTTCTTTTGCTTCTCACACCAATGAAGGGTGCTAAACTTGGCAGTTAGAGAAGGCTAGGAGAAGACATGTGAGACATTACTGAAACCCAGGTGACAAGCAGCCATTCATTAAGCTGAAAGTGGTGGCAGAGATGTATCTGTGGTCACCACACGCATGGTGATAGCTCACTGCACATGCAACACTGACCCAGCCAAGCTGCCAAGGAAAACATGTTGGCTCCACTTACACTTCCTCTCACACCGTATGTTCTACTGCCAAAAAAATCCCAGGCTGAATCCAGTACAATACTTCCATTCCTCAAGATAGCCTCTCAGATTTAACTAAAATACATTCTCTCTGAATCCTTAGTTACACTTGACATTGTGTTCAGGCTTTGTCATCCCTAGATGGAGCTCTAAGTCATTCATTATGCCAAGATGTTCAGCAACCATAGAGACAGCCCTTACAGTGAAAAATACCAACATGTATAACTCTATGATGTAGATGGGCAAATATATCTGTAGCAATTAGCAGATATTAATATTTTTAATATATTGCATAATGCAACACAGTTTTACAGAAGATATTTACACTTCATGGCAGGATTTGGGGGTTTATGCTGCATCCTCAAATAACTCAATCCATAATTCTTTCCTTGAAATGCCTGCAAACACATTCTTAAATCTTTCAGTATTGCCATTTAATTTTTGGCTTACTCAGCTCATACCTCACTTTGAAGAAAGCACATGAAATGCAGAGTTAAGATGCAACTAACACTTGCCTTCAGCCCATCTACCCACACAGCCTGCACTTTCATAGAGACAGCACTTTTTCTTTTGGTATGAGAAAGGAAAGGAGCCTCTGATTGAAATTTCAGTTTGCTTTAGAGCAGTTTCAGATTCCCTGTCTGTCCTAAAGTGCTGTAAAGCTCCAAGTTGAGGCTGAAGTAAATTGTGCATTGCAGCATAAACACGACTGGTAGCAGTTAAGAGATCACTGAATCTTAGGAGTATCTCACGTTGCAAGGGACCCAGAAGGATCATTGATGGCAGAAACAAATAACCCCCTCCTTTCAGTTGTGGAACAATTTTCTTTCTGACTAAGCTTGTATTTAACACCTTCATGCTTTGTCTATTTTATTACGTGTATTGTAATTATGTGTATTGTAATTCATCTGGTAGGTAGTAACTAAACTGAATTACTGAATAAAAATAATATTTTATTTAAGGATTATAAATTACACTTCTAATTTTAAAAAGTGGGGTTTTTTTGTCCTTAACCCTTACCCAGCCTTACCATGTGAAGGAGATGAAATACAAAGGAGTTTAATATCAATTTAAAAAAAATAAATCATTAATTATGTGACCATAACTACCTGCTACAGATTCAGGAGGAGAATAGAACTGCCCATCAGAGAGGACTCCTGGGTGAAGAAGAGCTGCCCGTTCAGAAGCATCCTGTGCTATCAAAAATCCTAAAAGGAAAAACAAAAGCCACAAATCCTCAATACTATCACCTTAAAGATCAAGTATTGATGAAGGCTCTTAAAGATTGATGTATTATATTAGCATTCCTAACAAGTTACTTCTATAAATAAATATATCAGAAAGAAAAATCAAACAAATGGTTATTTCAGGATTTATGTCTTCATATATAACTTCAGACAGCTAAGGAGACACACTTGAGCAAAACAGAGGTACTGTACACATGAATTATGGAATCCTTCCTTCCACTTCCATGTGCAATTGCATGATTAGGATGACATTTGTAAATTCATCAATATTCACTGGCTAACTAACATTCTGTAATATATTTTTAATGATAAGTGAGCTGCCATGCATAACCAAATACATTATTTTCTCACTTTGTGACTATAGGATGACTCATTAATACCTTGCTTTCACTTCTCTGTCTCAATACACCTAGTTACTTCAACCTTCATCTTCTTTTGGCTCAATTTGATCAAAAATCAGGAAAAATTATCTAGCACTTACATGGAGTTATTCTGGTGTGTTTAACTCAGCACAAAAATGTAAGGGGGGATGGGGAGGAGGATGTTGCAAAAGAAGCTAATTATCTTGTCCTGACTGCCATGTAAGGCGATAGAACTTCCTTTACTCCACCCTTTACTCTCTGCCACATGAAGATTGATGAAGGAAAAAAAAGAAAACCTTGCTGTTTTACTGAATCAGAAGAGCTATCTGAGGTAGCCAACAGTTATTAAAAAAATACCTTAGCAACTCACACTACTATTTCTAGATACTTATTTATTAAACAGTTTGAAGTTTCCAAAGGAGACATCTATTTTACTTGTATTTCCACACTGTCTGAAAGAGGAAGGTCAATCTCCCTACTTAACCATGACTCACAAGATACTAGAGGAGACATACTGGTTGGTTTTTAGCTTTAAATCCTGCTCACAGAAGGAAGCTTTTAGAGCTGGAAATCCTCTTCAGTAGAAAGACAGTATTTCCCCTTTTCTTCCCCCCCCCCTTTTTTTTTCTTTTTAAATAATTTACAGAAAAACATCTCCAAATTATAAGCACTTTTGCATTAGATAGAAATTTTACGTGGGGTTTGTTGTTGGTGGGGTTCTTTAAAAACAAAACAGTAAGATGGAAAAAAAAAGAGCTTCCACTCCCATCAGAGGCAGGAGAGAAAAAACACTTGGTCAAAAAGCAAAACCTATTAAAAATCTCTTTTCATTATCTGCCTCAGATTTGAAAGCAAATAAGGCACTATCTAAGTACCACAACACAATCCAAATATGCCTATCAGTTGTCTGACTTGATTGCTTAAAATCAGCATTTTCCAGTGAAATCCCATCTTTTTCTGGACATATGCAGAGTTCAACTGAAAATATGTATTTCTAAATAAATACCATCTATTTCATTCTCAATAGGAATGAAGAAAGTGTCATTGAGTCCCACAGGGATTTAGCAACAGTATCTCAATTTGAGATGCATATGACCATCAGTCAAGTATTTACATGTGTATGTACCAAATACTTTCTTTGTCTACGAATATTCAATATTTAAAAATTCAGTATTTAAGTCCCTGAACTGGTTACAGTTCCTGTCTACTGAGAGAAAAGTGTGATGCACCTGCATTTCTTCACCCTCTCAAAAGGGAAAAAAATAAAAAGTTACCCCAAGTTTTACTTTCTCTAGGCAAAATCTAGCATACTCATCTGACCAACTTCTTGGAGTGGTAGAAAAGAACAGGGAGGAATCAAAGTGGAAAGACTGCATTTCAGAGCAGTAGAAAATTGAGGCATCCATGCCCATGTAGAGGTTTTTTTATACCTAACAGGCAAACATGCCCTTCCAGCAGGGTATCAAACTGTATTTCAGTTAATGATTCACAAATAACAGGTCTGCTGTATAATTCCTCTCCTGCTGTTGAAACTTAACAAAACATGGCAACAGAAATCTATGCTTCCTTTCCTCTCCACTCAAGCAATATTCTCTTTCAACTAAATCAATGGGTTTCCTCCATGGAGTTGAATACATTCAGAGTCAGATGACCTGCTGCCTCATCTTGAAGAGGCTGAAACTTGTACTAGTTCTTGTCTCATTCTGTCTGTGCATGAAGCAGACGCTCCACAAGACTTCTTTGCTTTCTTTATTCCACCTCAAAAGAATAGTTAGTGACACCGAGTTAGTTACTGTGTCTACTCTTCCTGAAAGAGGAACCAGGCACTTAATCTATGCATTACCTGTAAAATAAAATTTTACAAGCCCAAATCAGTTAAATCTTCATGTTTCAAGCATACAAAATTATTAAAATTCCCATATGCTTGATAAATTGCTGATCTGGCCCTTGTAACTTTTTCAACTTTGCCTCCCTATGTTAATTGAAACTTCACTTTCCTGAAGGCCTGTGTTCTCTCCCAGAAAAAGAAAAATGATGCTGCATAGTAAGTTTTCCCACAGCTCTTTACATTTTGAGAAGCTGAAAGAAACATTCTTCTGCCAGATAACATGGGATCAAACGTCACCAACTGCAGCAATTGAGGGGAAGAATTAAAAACTTACTATTTTCTTCTTCAGCTTCTTGTGGTAACACTTTGAAGTCCAAAAACCAAGTTTCAATCCAGGCAAGTATGAAGGATATGATGGGCAGCACATAGCCAAAAGCACCCTGTGAGAATAGCTTGAAGGAAACAAAACCACACAACATTACAGAAATCACTCTGATGAATCTTGCTTTCCAGAAAAAAAATAAAGTTAAAAAATCATTTTATTAGAATATATACCTGTGAAATAATTACTTTTGCTAATAAAAAGGCACTGGTCACTGCTGTTGTAAACTGAAAGAGACAGGGTAAGAACAGTTAAGACTAATAAATGGATTTACTTTCTTATTTCTGCCATTATCTATCAGTTGCAACTTTAAATATTTACCAACAACAGCCCGATTATAGATTATTGAAATGTAACAAGTATGAACTTAAAGTGTTATTAAAAGAACCTTCTTCATAAAGATAACTTTTAATATGGACATCTCCAAGTGTTGATTTCCACGCAGTAGATAGGCAGTTTACGTGCTACATTGATGGTGAGTTATAAAAATTGTCATCGTACTGTATAAAGAAGATGCAGTATCTTATTCAACAAGTCCCTTAAAAACACCCCCAAACTATCTGAGTTTTTAGGAAAAAGCAAACAGCAATTGCTCCAAATGCTTTTCACTACCACCAAAACAATAAAAGATCTTTGCAGGAGTAGATTTTAATTAAAATTTTAATTCACATACTGACATTATGAAAAATGAATCACTTTGAAGACTTGATACTCCCTGACATGCTTTAAAAATGGCAGGCTGCATAAAATGTCTGGAAACCCACAAACAAAAAAGCAGTGGACAAGTAGTGCTGACTTAAGCAAGGTTTCTAACTCTATTAGTGCATTTGGGTCCAGCAATTCCTTAAATAATGGCAGACCTAACTAGCTTCCCATAAGCACAGGTATGGCTTTAAGATTAATGGCTTCTGCAAAACCTTAAGTGAAGCTTGATGTATCTAATGGATCACTGCTGTGATGGGTTCACTCTCAACACCTCACAAACAACTGCATCAAGTTGGAGGATGTCACTGGAAGAAACACTCTGAAGCTACACAACTAAGAGGTTGTGCACTTAGACACAAACAGAGCAACAGTTACTATTATGTGTTTGTGCCATGCTACTAACACCATTTCAAAAAAATAACAGCATGTAATCTCAGACTACTGAACACACTGCATCCTACTCACTTGAAGAAACACATTCTACATGCACCTACAACAGTGTAAGGGGACAAAAGTCTAAGATTTACAATGCACTAAGCCAGCAACATGCCTATTGTATTGCAATCTATAGTACTGACTGGTGGAAGCACAAATTTGTCACCAAGTTTTGCTTTCTTTCTCATCCATGCAGTACAGCTGCATCACAGGTATTTGTTCCAACCTACTGCGGTTGTGCGCAGCTCTCAAGAACTCCTTTTCTAAGAAGGGATGCATATTCAGCATTTTGTATTGGAGCATGAAAGCAGTACAGGTGCTAGTGCTCACCTAAAATTCTAAAAAGCTAAGCACGTGGGAGCTAATGGACAGCCAGATCTCTGGTACAATAATGCTAATTCTTCTTTTTGAATACAGTTCACTATTTCAAATGCAAATATATTTCAAACATTAATTAACAAGTCAGAGGTAACAAGCTGTTACGACTAGCCACCAATACTGGATTCAAAGTAAGTCTTTGATTTGTATTAACATGATACCTAATAAGGACCATACCCACTGTGCTGTTACAATTCTTTAGGCTGAAAATCCTCCAGAAGTTTTTAATCTGTTACTGTATGGCAAATTTCTTTATAGACCATAAAGATGATTCTTAACATACAAACGTTAAGAGGCATCTAAAATTTTGTCTGTTGGATCCATTCTAGTTAAAACTCCATTATGCTTGGCTGCTACTCACAGCTATTGCCCACCAATGGCGCAGTCTGCACATTGCATATGCAAGTATTAACACCTTAAATCGAAAGACTGCCAGTAGCTATAGAGAAAGGAAAAAAATATGTGTTGGTTAATTCAGAAGACATAAGAACCACAAGATTCTCAGCTCACTGAAAATACTAACTGCTTACAAAGCAAGTTAAAACAGTATAATCAAAGTTCTGTTCTGGAGAAACAAATTTGAATGTGTGCTTATAAATAGAATGTAATTTCCTATTTGTAAAGAAAAAGGTACCACTCACATCCCTACAAAGGCTCAAACATGCAAGCATGTGCAATTCCACAAATAAGTTAGAAATATAAAAAAGCTAGACAAAGTATGTTCATGATCATTTTAATTGACTGGAATCTAAGCAATTAAAACTAGCAAATCAGTTACTGCAGCAAATACCTTGAGTATCTCACTGATCTTAGTGGTGTGCTACTGTGCAAGAATATAATTAAAAACTGGAAAGACTTCACAAATGCAATCAGAAAATTGGAAGAATTTTTAAAAGCAATTTTAAACTTACTAAATTTTTAGTATTTATTGAAATATTAATGTTGCCACATTCAATTATTCTTCATGGTGATGCCTGTAATAGCAAGACATCCTAAATATCTTGCAGTAAAGAAAGGTAAATTATGGTATTTCTAGGCCAGACAATTCAATCAATAGCAGACAGATGAGATTTCTGAACTGGTGACCTTAACTCTCATTTTTCCTGTTTATTCTTTGATATTAGACTGCCTCCAACTTGTTTTAAAAGCTGTGTTCAGATTGAGAAAATGTGAAACAAACACTTAAAAATAAAGAGAAATCAAGTACAGCCAGCAAAATAGTGATGAGACAGAACAACGGAGTTCACTAACTTAAGAAATTTTTGTATCTGGTATCTCATTCCATTTCACAGCAAATGGTCCAATGCAGAAGTAAGGACAGGTTTTTACACTGGTTTCAAAGAGAGATTCTGGATATAGTCATCAATATAAAATTATTGATACCATACCAATTCACCTCTGCCAAGCAAACAAGATCTGATAGAATTAATGATCTTGCAAAACCATGGGGCCCTTTAGAAGAACTCTAAAGAAACAGTTTTTACTTAAGAAATCATTAGCTTGATTCATACAATGCAAAACACATTGCAACTACAGAGCTACTGAAAGACAAATTTGCTAATGGAGTAGACAGCTCCCCCCATGTGCCTAAGTTGTTTATGCATAATAGATTCATACTTCATGTAATCTGTTTTTAGTATGATGTTAAAAACCCCTGCTTGAGTTAGAACACAGAAATCTGAAAATAAAAATAAGCTACACAGGCCAAACTGCAAAAAAATCTCCCCCCACTGCACTGACTTATTTTCTGTGGCAGGACAAAAAGGTTGGTTTAAACGAAATGAATTTACAGCTGGAGGACTATTGGTCTTGTCCTTAATGAATTCTCTTTATGCTACATCAGTCTCACATTCTTGACCGAATCTCTAATCTCTTCTTCTGTGCCCCCCAAAGCAGAAGTTTCAATTCAAGGGTGCCTAAGCATCATTACCCACAGGCTCCACGAGCCTGCTGCCAAAATAGGACTGGGCAACCCCTAGACAGGTGAAATTTGGCACAAGCCCTTCGGGTTTAAATTACCAAGAAAAAAATCAAACCTTTCATAAGACTCAAACTAGGGAACATCTGTGGAAGGATGAATGTGGGATAACTATACTTTTACTGCTTTTTCTCTTTATTTCTTTCAGGTTTGTTTTTTGTTTTTGTTTTTCAAAAGACCACTTACAAATATATCAAAATATGAAGAAGAGTAGTCATATTGTAGGACTTCCTTCTCTAAGGTAGTCTCAATGCCTCCCTTTACCTACAAAGAAACAACACACATAGCTTTAAAACAGAAGTTACTGAAGGCAAAATACACACAAATCTGAAGGGTGAAATTCATAATTCCCCACTGATGTACAAAAAGATCATCAAACTAGATACAGGGGACATATATGCTAAGAATGTCAATTTCAAGATTAGTGGTCTTGTTTGTCTTTCATTATTATATGCAATTTTCAAAGTGCAAATGTTTAGGATTATCACCTGGCCTCTATGCAAGCTGCATTTCTGACTGTCACAAAATAAAAGCTAACAAGTTGTTAAGGGAACAAGAAATTATTAAAAAGAAGGTCTGTTACACAAATTCAGAGAGTATTTGAAGTCTCATAAGGAGGACCAAATCAGCTGATCAAAAAGCCACCCAGAAACTAGCTCTAGTTAGTCACATGTTAGCAAATGGAAAACTGAATTCATACTCCAAATATTTTTCTTACCAGCTACCATACTATTCATTTTAAGAGAGATGAACAAAAAAAACTCCACTGTAAAAAAAAAAATAGAAGCTGCAAGTATTAGACCATTTTCCCATAAATAACTAACACCCAAGTTTAATTCTTCAATTTCCTTGAGGGGATGCAAAATTACATCTTCTTTAGCCATTGGGTTTCCTTCCAGTGGAAGGAGTCATAACTTTCCTGTTCTGACTGGATTAGTAAGCAACTCATTTAGGATGCATTGGATCAGAGAGTGACAGAAGTATGTATCTTAGTTGGGAGCAAAAAACCTTAGTGTCCATATCCTATTGTTTTTAATATTAAATTCAATAATTAGGAATTGCATTAAATTGTTATGTAAAGCACTAGGGAAAAAAACACCAACAAAAGGCTTTAATACTAAGTTTGACTACTGTCATTCTTTTAAAGACAGGAGGTACCAAAGTACAACAATGTATGCTCACCACCTCAAAGCAATACAGTTTAGACACTTCCAAATGTTTCACAACTCTATTGATGGACAGTGTTTGTCCAAGACTACTCACTCCAACCTCAAATTCTTTATATTTCTTCTCCTCTCCCTCTCCTCATGGCTATCTGAAAAATAACTTTCTAAATAAAGTTTCCCCTTGGATGCACTACAGCATCAGGTGTGATCATCTGTTTCCAACATAAAGAACAGCTTCCCCCACCACCAAGCTGTTCACTGCAGGGCTGCATGAGCACCATGTTAACATAAGGATGAACAGAGACCCATGATATCCTTGATTTACAGTTTGCTCAAACTGTTATGCAGCTTCTTCCTCAAGTGTTTCAACAGAAATTATGCCTAAGCACACTGGATAATGGAGACAAAGGGAAAACAATACTTACAGGAACCCTGTAATCCCATTACCAAGTGACAGGCAGTCCAAACACAGTGCTATTTGACTTGCCAATGAACAAAACTTAACTTAAAAAGAGAACAAAAAAAACTAACTATGTGTCTGATCCCAGGTATCAAAGGATGGCTTCTATATTATGATTTCTAAAGACCAAACATTTTTCATTCTTGCTGACATTTGACAGTGTGGGACTCCAGTTCATAACACATACTTCTCAAAACATAGCTTTTCACAAAGAAAACTGGTCTTGAGGCACCTTAATGCTGCAGAGTTCAAAATTAAACACCATGAGCTGGTAGCATTTTCTATGCAGAGTCTGAAATATCCTGAGAAGGCCAATACGAAAATCCGTACTCTGAATCCCTAACAAGAAGCACGAACCCAGACTCCACTCCTCTCAGGCTGTTGAGAAACTGCCCTAAATATTGAAATGCATCCAAATGCAGCATATGCTGCTTTTCTGAGACAAGCTCATTTTACACACTAGATATAACAGTCTTTACACCTAGAGAAACAACAGGTGTTTAGTCCCAAAATTGCAGCATTCAGGTAAGGAAAGCCTAATTCCTCAAATTAAATCAGAAAGTGTATTTTTCACTTTATCAATGAACTACTTGAGTGGTCAGCTCCTGAAATTTCAGGATCAGTAACAAAGGTTATTTATCTTGTGCAGGAATGCAGACAAAACATGTTTACTCATGATCTTTCTTGTCTAGAAAAGGGATTCTTCCCATCTTTCCTGTGTGTTCTTTCTTAACTGCATACTTTAGACTGTATCTTAGAACCTAGCTCAAGGACTAGGATGCTACTTAGGAAATCATAACAAATCAGCTACCCTATTGCATTCTGGAAAATTCAGGAGAACTGCCTGGTTTTTCAAATTACAAATGCTGGAGTGGCAACTGTGGGAGTTTGACCTGTTTAAATGTGCTCTGACATACACAATTTAGAGCATATAAAGTTTGTTTCAAAGAAAGCACAGAATAAGAAAGTTTTTGGCCACTGAAGTATTTCCAGTGACTGACACCTCAGAGACATATCACTAACTTTGAGTAACTCAGAATCCAAACTCTCAAATCCTGTTGAAATTCGAACTTCTTGCTAAATTCAAAGCTATACCGTCACGTTTTTGCTTCCTTGCTGTCTGCAATGTTCACTGGATTTTCAATGGTTTCCTCAGCATGGTTTATAGATTACAGGAACATCAAAAAGTTTAATGATAAGAAGATGATAAACCAGGTATCCTAATGCTTAAAATCATGTACAGTTGAAAGATACTATGTTCATGAAAGCTTCCAGGGAGGAAGCTGCTTTAATTTCAACAGATACAAACAGCATATAACTCAGGATGAAAAAGAACCACTTCTTCACCATTCCTGAAGTGAATACATTAATTAATCAAGGGGACTGAAAAGACAACTCACGTTTAGTTCTATTATCCACAACAAGGTAATGAATAAGAGATCAAATGTCACAAACAAACAGAAAGTCCTTCTGACATCTGAGATGCCCTTCTTCTCTCTGCCTTCATATGACTCAATCCTTGTCATCAGCTGTGCTGGGTTGATGGAGTGGACATCCCGTAAGGAAGGACAGGATTCCACACTGCTGCTGTGAGCATTCTCTGCAGCAGCTGGCACCCGATTCATCCTGGCCGTGCTCAGAGTGCTCTTCTTCTGCCAGTTGCACCATTACTAGAAGGCTGATCCATATAGGAAGATTTTCTAAACAAACAAAACAAAAACACATTAGTCACTAAAAGCCCCACATTTCAGTGGATAATTTCATTATTACCATGTCAGTTCTCTCCTTGCTAAACTGACAACTATGAGGATTTGGCAAGCAGGCTCTAAAAACGGTTTCTGCAATGTGATATATCTAGGCTCTCTCCATCTCATCCATCTCTCAGAGGAAGAAGAATACTATTCAATTAGACTGGTGGGAATAAGGGAGC
>NW_009952804.1:0-379 GCF_000747805.2 Chaetura pelagica
GGGCAGGATCAGGGCAGGATCAGGGCAGAATCTTGTGGCCCCCCAGGTCCCATCCAGCCCTCCCCCCAGCCCTGGAGCATCCCAAGGCTTGGATGTGGCTTGTCCATCATCTCCCTGGGCATCCCCCTGCCAGATCCCACTGCCCAGCCCTGCTCCCTGCCCAGGAGCTTTCCCAGTGCCCTGGACATACTGGCGAGGGCTCAGACCCTTCCCACAGCTCCCGGGACCCTCCCCCGTGGGAGGCTGGATGGGGAGGGGGCGGGCAGAGGGTCCGTCAGGTCGGACTGGGGGGGTTTCCCTCGGGGAACCCACTCAGGGGGGTTTTTGGGGGGGAAGAGGGAACCCCCCAGATGTGCAGGTGGAGGGACAGGGAAGGGCT
>NW_009952804.1:1257-2965 GCF_000747805.2 Chaetura pelagica
TCAGGAGATGGGATTATTGGGGGGCTGAGAGTCAGGGGGGGGGTTCAGGGGGGGCTGCTCCTGCCAGGAGGGTTTGGTTCCCAAGTGCTCAGAACAAGGGAATAACAGGGACTTTGTGTCCCTTTCCACCAGTGACACCAAACCAGCAGCAGAGGAGCTGGAAGCCCTGGCAGGGGGAGGGGAAGCAGATCCACCCCCTCCCCCCAAAAAAAAAACCTCCTGATGAATGTCAGGGAGGGGGGGGAAAAAAAAAAATACAAGGCAGGAACACGAGTTGTTTCTGAAGAGTCTCTGGGATTAAAAAACCCCTTGGGAACCTGAGGAGGTTTTCATGGACATCCCAGGTGTGGGATGAAGGGCAGGTCAGGCAGGGGGGGAGGCCATGGTGAGGTGGCAAAGCTCAAGGAGTGAAAATTTAGCCCAAATTGAGCCCAAATTAGATGAACTGGCATCTCCTGCCTTCAATTCATCTTTCCCCCCCCCCATTTAACCAGCTCCCCCCCCTGTGGGACAAGGCAGCTCCTCCCTGGATCTGCTCCCAGTTGCTGGGATCCATCACCAGTTCTGATGATCTCTGGGCACCTGTTGAACCCTGGAGGGGGGGTTAAATTGGGGGGGAGTCTCAGCTGCTGCTCCAGCAACACCTTCTCAAGGGAGGAGTTTGTGCTGGGAGTGCTTTGGGGGTTTGATTTAAGCTGGAATGAAGAAGGTTCTTGGCCAAGATGATGAAGCAGCAGTGCCCTCTGCTTGGACCCTGGGGATGTGCAGCTTTGCTGCTCTTAACATCCCAAAATAAGCACCGAAAGAGGGGGTTTGGGGGGGCTTGTCATGCAGGGCTGGGCAGGAGAGGGAGGGAAGAGGGAGGGAAGGGCAGGGAGGGAGAGGATGTGGTGGGACCAGGGAGGTGGTGGGGCCATGGAGCTGGGGGCTCTTTGGTCAGCAGATGGCACAAGAGCTGTGGCTGAGCTCAAAAACCAGCCCAGGCTCCACAGGTCACCAGTGCTGGTCCCTCCCAGCCTCTGCTGCAGCTCCCAGTGGGTCCCAGTAAGGAGCCCAGTCTGTCATCTATCCCACCAGCAGCTCTGTTAGGGTTGGAGCATCCCCAGCTCATCCTTGGGCTTCATCCCCCTGCTGTGCTGGGCAGTGAGGCTGGGCTGCTCCTGGGGTTATTCCAGAGGGAGATGAGGGGGGGATTAACCCCCTCCCCCCAACACACACCCCCAGGGCAGGGGGCTGAGGGGGCTTGTGAGGAGAAAAAAAAAAGGCTTTGGCAAGAAAATAGGGATGGGCAACGTGTGTGTGTGTTTGAGATGCAAGTGCTCCCTGGGGAAGAGGGAATTTGGTCCATGCTTGGGATGCAGGATCAGGGGAAAGCTGAGCTTGGATAACCCCCCAGGATCTCCCCTTCACCTCTCTGAGCCCCAATCCTCACTTAAAACCAGGGGGTTCCTCCTCCCCTCCTGCTCTTCCTCCAGCCCCACCTCCCGAGATGAGCTCTGGGCTACCGAGATTGAGCTCTGGGCTACCAAGGTTGAGCTCTGGGCTACCAAGATGAGCTCTGGGCTACCAAGGTCGAGCTCTGGGCTACCAAGATGAGATCTGGGCTACCAAGGTTGAGCTCTGGGCTACCAAGATGAGCTATGGGCTACCAAGGTTGAGCTCTGGACTACCAAGATTGAGCTCTGGGCTACCAAGGTTGAGCTCTGGG
>NW_009952804.1:3227-3449 GCF_000747805.2 Chaetura pelagica
CCCAAGTTGACCTCTGGCCTCCAAAGATTGACCTCTGGCTACCAAGGCTGAGCTCTGGGCTACCCAGATTGAGCTCTGGGCTACCAAGGTTGAGCTCTGGGCTACCAAGGTTGAGCTCTGGGCTACCAAGATGAACTCTGGGCTACCAAGATGAGCTCTGGCTACCAAGATTGAGCTCTGGGCTACCAAGATGAGCTCTGGGCTACCAAGGTTGAGCTCTGG
>NW_009952804.1:5361-6829 GCF_000747805.2 Chaetura pelagica
TTGAGCTCTGGGCTACCAAGATGAGCTCTGGGCTACCAAGATTGAGTTCTGGGCTACCAAGTTGAGCTCTGGGCAACCAAGATTGAGCTCTGGGCTACCAAGACTGAGCTCTGGGCTACCAAGGTTGAGCTCTGGGCTACCAAGATGAGCTCTGGGCTACCAAGATTGAGCTCTGGGCTACCAAGGTTGAGCTCTGGGCTACCAAGATGAGCTCTGGGCTACCAAGATTGAGCTCTGGGCTACCAAGGTTGAGCTCTGGGCTACCAAGATTGAGCTCTGGGCTACGAAGATGAACTCTGGGCTACCAAGGTTGAGCTCTGGGCTACCAAGATTGAGCTCTGGGCTACCAAGACTGAGCTCTGGGCTACCAAGGTTGAGCTCTGGGCTACCAAGATGAGCTCTGGGATACCAAGATTGAGCTCTGGGATACCAAGATTGAACTCTGGCTCCCAAGGTTGACCTCTGGGCTACCAAGGTGAGCTCTGGGCAACCAAGGTTGAGCTCTGGGCAACCAAGTTTGAGCTCTGGGCAACCACTCTTCATTCCTGGCTTTCCCAGATGGGTGCAGTGAGTGGCCTGGGCAAACCTGCCCGGGTTTGCTGTCTGCTCTGCAGCAACCCCAGGGTCAGCACATCGGTTGGGCTGGGGTTTGTGGTTTGCTCTGGGGTGGCTTTGTTGGGGTTTGGAGACATTTATTCGGATTGAAGAAAGATCCCTTGGATACTGGGCCAAAGAGCCTGAAATAGCTGCACTCAATAAGCCCCCAAACCAAGGAGAGGTGCTGATGGGGGTGGGTTTTTTTCCCCTCCCTGGTGTCATCTGTGGATGCTGAGGAATAATAGAGGGATGAAACACATCCCAGGTGGGATAGTGGGGGGAAAAAAGGCAGCCTGACATCAGTGAGAGGGTAGGGGGGAAATGCATCATGTGTGAGCAGCTCTTCCATGTCACAGAGTTCCTATCTGTCCATCCAGCCACCCTGAAAATACACAGACTGGCTGTGAGCAACTTCCTGAGTTCCTGAGCTGGAGGAGTTGGGAGGGTGGAGCTGAGCAGCCCATTTGGTGCTGGTGGGACTTCTTGGTGTGAAGACTGGGATGCCATGAGGCTGCTGGGTCAGCAAGGCTCATTTCTCCTCGTGCAACTAAAAAAAGCTGCCAAAAGGAAGAGCCTCTTTTAAAAAAAAACCCCACAAGAATTGTGTGTGGGGAGGGTTGGGAGCTGTTCCTGAGGGCTGGGGGGGTGCAATGGCTCCTGGGATTCCCAAACTGGGATCCTGTCCCCCTCTCCCCAAGGGGAGCAGCTCAGGGTGGGGGCACATCCCTGGTGCCCATCCAGCCTCCCTGTTTGCAACTGCAACCCCGGGAGGATTTATCCCACTTCCAGGAGGGATTCCCCTCTCGTCTGTTTTCATGGCCTAGCTGGGAATGTTGCCCTGCAGCCTGGCAAAGCTGCTGCAGGCAGCCTC
>NW_009952804.1:9720-23476 GCF_000747805.2 Chaetura pelagica
GTCCTTCTGCAGAGCCTGGGGAGGGGGGGGGCTGGCACATCCCAGCTCCACAACCCTGCCACCAACCCCCCCTTTTTTGGGCTGAAGGAGGGACAGAGCCATGTCCCCTGCCCCGGGGAGGATGGGAGAGCTGCTTTCAGCAAGCTGGGGGGGGGACAAAAAGGGCCAACCCAGGGCTGAGGCATCACCTGGTGCTGGGGTTGCAGGCTCGGGGGGTGCACAGAGGAGGGGGGGTTTTCCTGCCTCACTTAAAAAGGCTTTTAAAAATACAACAAAGTTTCTTCACCTTATTTAAAAAGGCTTCTTTTAAAGAGCAGCTGCCTCCTATTAATACTGCTGGGGCTGATAATCTTTGCTGGGATCTATCTTTAGAGCTCTGCCAGCAGCCCTGGGAGCTGGGGGGGACGCCGGGGGCGGCCGGACCAGCTGAGAACACAGCACAGCTCTCTTGGAGGAAAGCAAATCCTCCCCTGGTGGGGTTTGGGGTTTTTCTGGGTTTGGAGAAATCAACCTGTTGGTGGGCTGGTTGTTCTGCAATCTGCCTGTCTGGGGGTTTTTTTGGGGGTAGTTGAGCACGGCAGGGAAGGGGTTGGGATGGGGGTGACGAGGAGCTTTGCCATGAGGTGGTTGAAGCCCCAGTTTGGGGAACAATTTGGGCACTGGGGTGGCAACAATCAAATCAACCCCTCCCCAAGGATGTAGAGAGATGAGGCTCTGCCCTGACTCACCTCCTCTCTGCTTTCAATCCAGGCTGGATTTGAGAGCATTCCCAGTTTTCAGGTGCAGCATCAGTGCTGTGGGGGGGGAAGGGGGTGAGTGGGATCAAAAACTCTTTGCCTTGTTTTTTTTTACTTCCTTTCCTTTCTTCCTGGTTTCCTGACAGCCCCAGAGCTGCATGAGAAACCCTGGGAGTGATGCTGTGCAAGGGCTGATGCAGGGAAGCTGGGAAGGCTTTTGGTTGGGATTTGCCCTTTGCCACAACGCCTGAATCCCAAACCTCTTCAGATTCCATCAAGAATTGTCTTCAAAATCAACTTGCAGCTGAGCTGGGCACCTAAAATGCTTCATCAAGATGAGAGCATCTCCAGGCTTTCTGGCTTGACCCAAATCCATCCTGAGTTTGGCTCAGTTGGACTCATCCCAGGATGAACAGGACTTTTTGGGAGCCGATTTGCTGGGCTGGAGTTGTCTCTGCTGGGCTCCATCTGCTTTTCCAGCCTTGCTGAACACCTGGAAGCTGAAACCTGGGTTTCACCAAAGTGGCTTGAATTCCCCCAAAAAAGGGAATGCTGGGGAAATCCTGGGTATTTGTGGGAAATTCCTCTGGCTGCTGATCTTCCCATGGGTGCTGGGGGGTCCGGAGGCCTCAAAGGGTCCCTTGTGCTTGACTCTGCTTAGTGACTCATGATGGGCTCAGACCCTGTGAACTCCAAACCCAGCCCTAGGGAGGACAAAGCTGCACAATGCTGGGAGCAGAGCAGGATGCCTTTCCACACCAGAGGAAAAACCAACATTGCCCTTCTGGTAATCTCATTTTTTCACAGCCAGAAGGTACCACTCCCCATCCTTAAGGGAAGTGTTTGCTCCCTGACCTGGCAATCCAGCTGGTGCATCTCCCTTGGGGGGAGCTCGGTGGGTGGATCTGCCTGGAGTTCTTTTCCTCTGATAAAACATCTTCAGCTCCATCCATCAAAGCTTGACCCACGTTGGAGGGGCTGGAGTGTTTGTCCCCAGGAGAGTGACGAGGAGGAAAAGGCTCGTGCGTCTCTCCTGACTCATCCACGGCAGCTCAGGCAAGACAGACACATTTCCTGGAGCTGCTGGGATTCTCAGCCTCCTCCTTCCCTCTTCCTGAAGGTGCCTGTGCCCAGAGGAAGGAAAAAAATCTCCCTCCATGTCCTGCCCAGCCAGGGTGGAGGGGATGGATGGGATGGATGGGGCAGGCAACTGGTGGAAGGAGCCAGCAAACACCATGGGAGGAGATGATCAAACATCTGCATCCCTCACCTCTCCTGGCTCAGATGAATCTGCTTTCTAAAAGAAGTCACTTAAAGAGGCAGTGAAGGAGTAATTTACATCTTCATTTCCATTTCCATCCCTCCCCCCGTGGGGGCCACGAGCCTCCCCCTGGCTCTGGGAATAAAGGGCTATTTAGGAAAAGATCAAAGGGGCTTTTTTTTTTTGGATAATTAGGCACAAATGTGAGCTCCAAATCCCACAGACAGACACCTCCTTCCCATAAAACTCAGGGCCAGAGAAGAAAAGTGATTCTAAGAAACACATGTGAAAGTTCAGCAAACAACAGAGAAAGAGACTTTTTTTTTTCAAAAACAAAACCCACCCTCCCAAGGTTAATTAGCAGGACAGGAATCAAAATAAATAGCTGGACTCTTTCTGCTGGTTTGGGCTGTCTGAAATCCCCAGCTGGGAATAAAACTGTGCTAGGGTTTGGGCACGAGGGGCTGGTGATTTTATTGAGCCCTGCTGGTGGCTCCAAACCAAACAGCACCTTGGGGGAAGAGCAGGGATTTGGTTTTGCAGCCCCTAAAAAAACCCCATTTTATGAAAAATAACCAACAGGAACCAACTGGAATTTTTCTCCTGGCTGGAGAAGGGGTGGTAATTTCCATTCAATGATTTATTTCTATTTTTTTTTCCCTCTTTAAATAACTATTTGGTCTGCCCAGACCCACAGGGGAGAGGCTGGAGGGGGAAGTGGGAAGGAGCAGCTACCAGGGATCATCCCTTGCAATCTAGGCTCTCCTGGCATTCCAGCTTAACAATAAAAACCAAAGAGGGGGGGAAAAAAATAATCCTGTGTGAAAATAATTACATTTCCCCCCCCCTCTCATGAGGTCATACAGGTTCTACTAGTTTTTCCAGCTGCTGCCTGGAATAAAAGTCCTGCCTCTCTCACAGGTGTTTTCTGCCTAAGGTTCTCCAGGCACTTGTGTGGTGGATCCTTCTGCATCCCTGAGATGAGGGGGTTAAAGGCAAAGTGATCTCACCTGCTTTGCAATCCCTGACTTGGCTTTTTCCAGCAGGATCCCAAGCTTTGTGCAGCACAGGTTTGGGCAGGGATGGGTTGTCTCCTTGGGAAGTGCTGGTGAGTTGAAAGAAAGGGATTCTTGTGAGTGGTTTCTTCTCTGTGAGCATCCCTCACCTGCTGGGTCCCTCCAATCAGACCTTGGAAAAGAGGGATTTCCAGCAGAAATCTCCAGATCCCCCCTCCAAAGATCCATCAGGATCATTCTGGGTCATTGCTTTGCACTGGAATATGTGCCAAGCTCAGCTGTGAGTTCCCTGGGTTGGAACAGCCTCAAATCTGGTTCCACTGGAATTTCTTCTGCATCTCACCCCTCCAACCACACGTGGTGGGAACAACCACTGCAGAGCCCATTTCTTTACACTTATATTTTTAGCATCTGACCTCACTACTTCTTCTTCTTCTTCTTATTATTATTATTATTATTATTATTATTATTATTATTATTATTATTATATTTTATTTTCAACCTCCTTTCATATTCCCAGTCACAGGGGCTGAATCAGGGTGGCCAAGACAATGTCCCTTCTTAGATTGTCATTTCTTCCTTTTCCTGCCCTTCTTTTTTCCTGCATTCACAAGAGGCAGGAAGCAAAGGCTGCTCCCAAATTTTGCCCCCCAATCCCTTTGCCCAGTGTCACTCCAGGTGCTGAAGATCCCACCTCCCTCTCCCCTCACGCTCAGCACAGGGAGCAGGAAGGGCTGAGGAACCAGGAAAACCTGAAACTCTTTTTTTTTCCCCCTGGTTTCATAATGAAATTTAAAAAAAAGGACAAGAACCTCAGTCACTCCTGTGCTTTGGGCCTGGGCCAAATCAAATTAACTCCTGCTCTGTTTGTTCCACCTGAAGATGATAACCAGGACTTTCAGGTGCCCTGAGCTCCCCATCACCATCCAGCTGAGATTTCCTCTCCCAGGAGCTGCTCCCTCTTTACCCTGGGCATTTTTTTGGGTCAGACCTCAGCTTCTGTGGCCATTTTTTTGGGGAAATAAATCAAACCAGCACTGGCCTAAGCATGATTTATTTCTTATTCTTTCTTTTTGCTAACTGGGGAGAAGTTGTTGCACTTCAGAATTATTGTGGCAGCTGGGGGGGGCAGGGAAAAAAATTTGCCATTCAATTCTAAGCTATGATTATTCATCTATTTAATCATATTTAATAACATGTACCAACACTGCATGGACAGTGTTACTTGTAGTGGTGGGAACCATCTGCAAAGTGCCCTGAAGGCACAGGGGGGTTTTCAGGCTCAGAGGAGGCAGCTTTTCTTACTGAGCCTGTGAACAGGTCTCCTTGCTCTTACTGAAAGCCTGATATCTAAGGCAGAAAATCCAAGGAAACCATGTCCATCCATTCCCAGATCTTCAGCAAGAGCTCTTCAAAGATTAACACTGAAGCTGAGAGATAAATTATAGAAGATACTATATTATCATCATATATCAAGACTAACAACAATAACACCACCACCCCAACGACCAGCGTGGCAGGTAAGTGGCTCCACGTGCCCAGCAGGTGATTTTTTGGGGATCCCTCCTCATGGAAAAGCAAAATGAACAGATCAGGGGGTGACATCCATGCCCCAAAGCATGTGGGGTGACTCGGCAGCACTTGACTCAGAGGGGAGCTGGGTGTGTATCCCCTGGGAACCCTCAGGGCTTCAATGCCCAGGGACATTTCTTACTCATCCCTTTTGCTTTTCACTTATTATTTGTTAGCAAAGAGGGACAAAGTCAGATTTTTGCTCATTGACTGTAGCTTATTATGAACTTTGCTTCCAACTAAAAAGAGGTTTCAACACCAGCAAAGTTTCAGCAGCTCCTTTTGAAAGGAATATTTTCCATTTGCTGGGGAGAACAAGAAGGAAGAAGAGATTGATGGATTTTTTTTTAACCCACCTTGTATTGCAGATATTTATTCTTTGGTTCTCTTGGACAAGCCTGTAATGGGGGGAAAATAGCTCCTTAAACTCTGCAGCACCTTTTGGAGCAGCAAGTCTTACTCTGCCACTCTTCTTTTGAGTATTAAATGGGGTTTTTTTTCATCTTCCACTGGAAATTGGAGATTTCCTGCATGAAGTGTAAATGCAGATTTACATGGACATCAAAGCCAAAGTCAAGGTATTTTATTTTTCCTGCAATGCTGTTGGGGCTTATTCATTCCCAAATGGTTCTGCCTTAATTTTATCAGTTATTCAGAATCCAGGGCAGACATAGAAAGCTACAAAGCTGAGTCCCAGGCAAGTTCAACCACCTGCTTGTTGGTAGCACCACACTCAGCACTCACAGGAAGGTTGGATGAAAGAGCCAAGACACTCAAACCCCTTCAATTTGACATTTTATTTCATTGCAGAAGAAAAATCCAACATAGGCCTCATTATGTTATGCATCTTTAATTATAAAAATAAGCAAAGAAAATAACTTGCATCTTTCTCATTACTATGATATGTTTCAAATAACCTTTATATGAACACACTGAGCTTTAAAAATGTAATTTAAACAATAAATAATGACATATACCAGATATGCTCACTGTTTATTCCAGTACTCAGCAAAATAACAACAACAAAAAAAACCCCAAACAAACCCAAACTCTCTTCCCCCTTCTAGGTATCTTTAAATTATAAATACACAATGCAACTTGATAATGGCACAAAACACCTAAAGTGCAAACAAATCACAAGGAGAATCATGCAAACGTTTCTAGAGAAGCCCCTCCCCGCCCCCAAGAGAGAAATCACTTTGCAATGAAGGCAAGATTAAAAAAAATAGGAAGCATCAGAGATTAAATAAAAGGTGAAATAGCTGGACTTAATCTTGAGGCTCCTTCCCCAGCCCCAGGGGAACTTCTCTCACCTCGTTCAACCCACCCAAATCCTGGGTGGGAAGGGCTTCTCCCACCTCCGTGTCCCCCGGGGAAGAGTTTCAACCCAACCAGCTTTGGGCTGGATGGCAAAAGTTAGACCAGGTGAAGCCCTGGGAGCTGATGGATGTGGAGCTGCCCTCCTGCTGCAGCCAGGAACACCAGTGGGATGTCCCAGCAGCCCAAGGATTTGGGGGTGCAGCCCAGGATCCCTCCCTCTCTCCCTCCCTCCCACACCCGACGCGTTCCCAGCGGCAGGAGAGGCAGAGCTTTGGTTGGCCCAGGTGATCTTCACCTGTCACCCCAAATGGAACCCAGGGGGGAATTCTTTATTTTCCCAGATGGTCTTCCCACCTGGATTTCAGGGGACGAGAAGCTGGAATTCCCACTGGGAAGACAAGGTTCATGACAACCCAAAGAAAGGGAAGGCTCGGGGGTGAGCAAACCCTCCTCCCCAGCCCCGCAGCAACGTCATCCACCTCCTTGGGGTTGTCCTAGGAATGGGGGCACAAAGAGAAGCCATGAGGAGCATCTCCATGGACATCGTGGCTGTGAGATGTCCACCCTGCTTGCCCTGGACGCCACGATTCAGAGTATTAACAATTATTATTAATCATAATAATGATAACAACAACAACCACCCTCTACCATCAGCAACGGGGGGGGGGGTTTGCCTCTTGCCATTTTATGACAGCACTTTTTGGGGCTACATTTCATGAAGGCAGCAACACTAGCAATGCTGCCACTGCATCTGGTTTCAATATATTAGCAGCAAGTTCTTGTTTAAAGGCTTTGTGGTTTTAAAGAAAAAGAATAATTAAAAAAAAAGAATAAAAAGAAGAAGTTATATTGCTTTAGATTATTTTTTTTTGAGAAGAAAAAGAGATCCCTCCTTGATGAGCTCTCTGACTAGTTGAGGAAGAGTCATCCACTCTGCAGATGGACTCTCATGGGTAGATCTGGAGCATGGGGGATCACATGCCACCATGGGGGTTTTTTATTTGGCTCCCTGAAGCCCCAGCTGCTGGGCAGAGCCTGGGGGAGCCCCCAGCCCCAGGGGAGGAAAATCCCCAGCCCATGTGGCTCTGCAGGCAGGGATGGAGCTGCTTCTGAAGCCCAACAGAATGGAAGGATTTGGGTTGGTGGTTGGTTGGGTTTTTTTCCCTGCCTTCTCCCAGAAATCAACTTTCTACTGGAAGTTTTTACCCCTGTGGAGCTATGAGATCCCAAAGCAGCTTTTTGTTCATGAAGTCCCCAAAAGCTCTGAGGACACAAGACTGGCCAGACTGTTTTTCTTTTCTCTTTTTCTTTTCTTTTCTTTTCTTTTCTTTTCTTTTCTTTTCTTTTCTTTTCTTTTCTTTTCTTTTCTTTTCTTTTCTTTTCTTTTCTTTTCTTTTCTTTTCTTTTCTTTCTTTTCTTTTCTTTTCTTTTCTTCCCTTCTTTTTCTTTCCCTTCCCTAACTCTGAGAGGCTCCTTCCTGGCCCTGTCTTCATCATTCCTGCCCTAAACATTTCCTCTCTTCCATTACAAAAAGGCCACAGAGTAGAATGTGAACTCTTGAATAGGACAGAGATACTGTTTCCAGGAAAAAAACCCAAATAGCTAAGGTACAAAACTAAGTTTATGCAATAAAGTTCTTATATTCTGCTTCTTTTAAGCAGACTCTCGTGGAATTTATGTACAGTACATGACAGATTTTAAAACTATTTATACCACAGTTAGAGCAAGACCTTTAATACTCTAGTCTTAAGACAGGGCTTGGTATTTGTTTGTTTGTTTGTTAAGATTTCTTTTAAAGCTTTAGACAGTTAAATACAGTACATAGATGTTAGCTTTTAAATACAATGCAAGATTATGTAACCTTCTGACTAGCTTCAACCATCAACTGGCACCTCTTGTAATCATTTCCCTAGTACAAAATGTTCCTTTCCTGGCTGGGTGTGTGTCAGGGGGCAGGATGGGTGTGTGGGTTGTAGCTCATTTTGCACCCTGGTGCCAGGTCACGGTCACTAGAATCACCCCCCAGCTACAGTGAGTTGGGTCAATCAACGGGTTCAAGGGAGCTGTGGTGGAAGGATGAGGGTTGTAGGACACTAAGAGACCAGGAAGATGACATTCATATTCGTCCATGGCCAGCACAGATTCATAACACGAATTCCACTGATACCTTTAGGATGTGCAAGAGTTATTAGTGCATCTATCATCTCCTCCCAGCTTACGGCCAGAGAGAACAAGTCCTTCTCCCTGCTGCCAAATCTTGGATGGTGTCAGTGCTACGAGACACTCCGAGTTTGGAGTCTGACTACTGCAGGGTTCTACTTAAGACTCAGATTGTTTCGGGGTGTCTTTCTGTGGGAGGGGGACAAAGCAAAAGAGATGGAGACATTTGGACGGCGGGAAAGCTGAGACACCGAACGCGAGACCCATGCAAGAGGGTTTTTGTGTTCCAGAGGAATAGAAAAGATGACTGCCTAGACCTAAAACCAGTTCCTGGTTGCTATGAAAACTAGCTACAGTACTACTTGGTTTGGGTGCATGACTTTGGTGGTGCTCAGCATCCCTTGCACACCCAGCGGGGCTCCCCGGGGCGTTAGGTGCTCTCGTGGGAGCTGCGCTTCGCGTGGGCCGGGCTGGTCCCCTCACCTCGCAGGTTCCTCAGGTAGAGTTTGAGCTTCTGAGGCTCTGAGATGCGTCTCCTGGCGAAGTCAGCCCGCGGGTGGCCCTGGGAGCACTGGTCAGTCTGCAGCAGGTGGAAGAGGCTGGCCATGTTGGGCCCAATCTTCTCCATCAAGCTGTCCTTGATGGTGTTGACGGTCTCGTCGTCGCACTCCAATAAGCTCCTCACCAGCTTGTTGTAATACCTGCACCAGAGTTACCACCCGTTACTCCACGGCAAGGAGACAAGGTGAGAGCTGATCTCAAGGCAGGAGATGGTGAGAATCAAGAGGTTTTTAAGTCGTTCAGATTGGGGTAGGAAACGGGTTTCCCCGCCGCGCACGACGGGCGGTTCCTCCCAAGTGCCCTGAGCTGGAGCTGCTGGGCCCGTGAGATGGAGAAGGGACACATCACCTGTTCAACAGGTCATGTAACCATCCCAAGAGTGCAGCTGCTCCAGCTCTGGGAGGCAAGGCTATAGGCACAAGGGATCCTTGTGCCTGGATCCTGGTGGGTGGGGAGGGAGGGGAGAACAAGGACCTGACATGACCCAGGACTTGGCTTCAGTGGGTGTTTCACTCTCTGCTAAACAACCTGAGTTCCTAGAGGTTTAGGAAGAAAAATAATGGCAACTTTCTAACTGACAGATAATACAGGACAGGACACCAGAGAGACCACTGGTCTGAGCCAGCAAGACCCTTCCCATGCATGTACCCATCCCTCTGGCACCCTTCCCTTCCATCCCTCTCCCTTCCCCTCCCTCTGCAATGGACCAGAAGAGGCAGAAGCAAACTCAGCCCAACTCTGAGCCTGCCAGATGCCTGTATTTCTGGGGGACAGATCTTCAGGACATGCAATCAGCTGTCACTTCCAACGAGCTGCCCATGCATGAAACCCCCCAGTGAGGACCTTCTGCTTTGCCCTGTTGCTGCTGCCTTCCAGCAGCCTCCAGTACCTGTTCCCTGCCCAAGGAGGGAGCCAGGAAATGATGCTGATCTGCTTTCCCAGAGCTGCTGGAGCCAAGTGGAGAACAGTGCTCCAAGGTTTGATCCTCCATGGGGCTCTGGTAGACTTGGCACAGCCCTGCCTGCATGGCTGGCTCGGGCAGGGAAAGCCCAGCTGGCAAGTGAAAAAAAGCTGAACATCTTCCCCAGGAGAGAAAGTTGGGAAAAGAGGAGCAGCCCCACATTTGCTGGGCTACTCCTGCCTGAAAGGACGATGGGGAACTTATTTTAAGCCTTTAAGGTCACCGTGACATTTTTCCACAGGAGTAGAAAAGAGAATAACCTGCAGGTGGAGGAGGGGAAGGAAGAGGGAAATGAGAGTTCACATTCAAACTCCTTTCCTAACCCTCAGCTCTGGCCTTTCGAGCAGCCCGTGGAGGTCAGATGAGGGTAAAGATTCTGCTGCACTTGAAGCACAAAAGGAGCAGGCTCTGGCACAGGGGAGCATAGAGAAGCACAGCCCTAACATGAAGCTCTGAAGTGTGCCCAGCAGCTGCTGGTGAACACATCTGTGTGAGCCATGTGTCCAGCCTGAATCAGCCCCACTCCAGCAGGGCAGGAGGAACAGATCCTGTCCACCTCCCTCTGCTCTGCTCCTGCCACACAAACACAGCCTGGTGCTTTCCAGAGCTGGAGCTGCAATCAAACAGCTCCCAAGTGCCTTTCGGTAGCTGAACTGCCAGCAAAGTCAACAAGGCTTTCCTCTCCTCCTGCTCCTGCCATGAGATTAAATCACAGGAAGATGCTATGACCTTTAACTACTTCCTCTCGGTGTCCCAGGCCAAGTGGCACATTCTTATTCCATGGCTATGTTGGGACAGGGGCTGGGAAAGCAGGATGCTTTGGGAGCCCTCAGTGTAAACTATTAGCTGGGAAATCCTGCTGCTTTTGTTACTCAACATGTCATAATATCCTTTGGCTCCAACAAGGGCTGGTGGCTGTGGGGGAGGAGCTCTCTCCACCTTGGGCAGCCACCAGCTCTGCTTCAGGAACTGGCCCATGGAGAGGAACATCCCCAGCACGTCCAGTGTCACTGCATCCTCCCTCACCCAAGTGTCCACACGTCCCCCCTTCACCCCAGGGCCCCCCCAAAAGGGCAGTTTAACTCTACAACCCATTGTGTGAACTGACCAACACTGACACCACCAGAGCTGCCTGCTCCTTGTCCCAGCCCTCAGGGGACACTCAAACCTCTCCCAAATGTGCCTTGGGGGGGAGGGGGAAAGAGGGGAAAGACACACAAGGATCATTTTCCCTTTCCCACAAGAATAATTTTCTGGATTTATCTACAAGAGAGTTTTCTATAAGAAATTCATGCTGGTCAGAGATGCAACATCCAAGTATCACTTGTGCAGCTGTTCTAGGACAGGTCTGGAGGCTTAAAATGCTTCAAGACCAAGTCCAACAGCCACCCCAGAGGAGCTGTACTATTCACCACACCCAGCCCACATCTTAAACTGCAGCTTGCTCTGTTTGCACTCAAATTCTAGACCATATTGACTCAAACTGCTCAAAAAGATCCCTTTTATCCCAGTCACAAGACTCAGCACTGATTGTTCCAGGATTTAGAGGAAGAAATCCCTGCCCTTGCAGCGTGACTGGGCAGACTGCAGCAGCTCCCTGAAGCCTCTCCCTGTCCCTTGTCCTTGGAGGATGGGGACAGGACAGCTCAGTGCTCAGACCAAGCACAGAGAGCAGCATGATGTGCCCATTCCTGCAGGCAGCCTTTGCTGGATGGAACAGGGATGAAGACAACCCTAAAAGAGACCATGAAGGACACCAGAGTATCCCCAGAAACATGAACTATGGGATCATGGCAGAATAAGGTTACAGAGGATCCTGCCTGCTGCTTCCCTTCCAGCTTTCCTAGTCCTTCATATTGCCAGGGCAAGTCAGAGGTGCCACAAACCCCAAACAGGGCTGGCTGGAGAAGTGAATGAAGGTGCAACAGCTTGTGAAGATCTAAAGTGCTCAATATTCCAGTGATGCCACCTAAAAATCCAACTGGTTTGGTATTTAAAACCTGTTTGCCATCCCACTGCATTCAAACCAAGAAGAGCTAACACTGAAACCAACTCCAGCCTTTGAAGTCATGTGGGTCATTCTATCATTCTCCCCTGGAGATGTTTATAAATGTCTTTACCAAAAAGAGAAGCAGAAGAATGCTGCTCAAACTTCACAAGGCATTGCTCAGGCTAAGCTGTATTAGAGCTTGTAAGAAGTTAGTCATGGAATAGAATTCCAGACTGGTTTTGGGTGGGAAGGGACCTGAAAGCTCATCCAGATCCAACCCCCTGCATGGGCAGGGACACCTCCCACCAGCCCAGGCTGCTCCAAGCCCCATCCAACCTGCCCTTCAACACCCCCAGGGATGGGGCAGCCACAGCTTCCCTGGGCAACCTGGGCCAGGCTCTCACCACCCTCACACCAAAGAATTCCCTCCTCAGCTCCAACCTCCAGCTCCCTCTCCCACTTTTCATCCATCCCCCTCATCCCATCCCTCCCTGCCCTTGTCCCATGTCCCTCCCCAGCTTTCCTGGGGCAGGGAGCAGAGCCCAACACCCTCTCAGTGGGGAGAAAATCAGGGCTGGGAGAATCAGAATTGTCAAATCCCAGACTGCTTTGGGTTGGAAGGGACCTGAAAGACCATCTAGACCCAACCCCCCTGCACGGGCAGGGCCACCAAGTTGCTTCATTCCTTCCTCTGCACTTCACACGGTCGCATTTCATCCCTTTCAGCAGAGGGGAAAACTCCACCTACCTGTTGGAGAACTGGTGGGGGAGCTGGACCACCTCAGTGATGGCTTCAGGATTGCGCCTGGCGATGCCACACATGTCCAGCTTGCTGTAGCACTCCTCCTGCACCTCGGAGATCATCCTCTGGAAGGTGGAGCACCTCCTGATGGCCAGGAACACCTTGGACGTCACCCCGTTGGCGATGCACTTCAAGCTTTCCTTCACAAAAGCTTTTCCCTGAAGGAAACAGAAGGAAAAACTTCAACTTGCAAAGAGATTCCAGAGGAAGGGACAGATCAGGAGATGCTCAGCTGGGGCTGGCTGCTATTAATTACCCTTGCTACAATTACAGACCTGCTGGAGATCCCTAACCAAGCACGGTGGGGAATTGGACCCTAAAGGCTCATAATTCTTGCACAGTTGGGTTCACAGCAGCTTCAGTTGGGATGCAGGGAGAACAGCCAGCTCCTCTTCCCAAAAGGTTTAGGTTAGATCCTTGGGAAGAAGTTCTTCACCGTGAGGGTGGTGAGAGCCTGGCCCAGGTTGCCCAGGGAAGCTGTGGCTGCCCCATCCCTGGGGGTGTTGAAGGGCAGGTTGGATGGGGCTTGGAGCAGCCTGGGCTGGTGGGAGGTGTCCCTGCCCATGCAGGGGGTTGGATCTGGATGAGCTTTCAGCTCCCTTCCCACCCAAACCATCCCCATGGTTGTGATTCCATGACCTATGACAGTGCCAGGCCCTGCAGCTCCAGAGAGGCTGCTCTGAGCATTCCCAGGCCCAAAGACTTCCAACCCAAATCCCAGCCCTGTGCCAGGTCACACAGCCAGAAGAACATTTCTATTTCCTCCTGAAGAGGAAACTTAGCTCTCCTCCCCACAGGAGGCTCCTTGCCAAGTCCTCACACATGGCACACAGCATGTGGAAAATGTAGGGGAGAAAATAAGTCCCCAAGGATCCCTTTGCAGCCAAAACCCAAAGCCATGGCTCAGAGGAGCAGCTAAGCAGCAGGAAGGGCTGCAAGAAAGGAAGGGTTAAGCCTGCCCAGACCCCATCTCCACGAGGACAGAGACATCCAGGCATCCATTCAGCACAGCATCTAAGCAGGTGTCTCAGGACTTGCCAAAGCACTTTTACTGAACAGGGAGACGAGGAGGGAACCCTGACAAGGGAGGGTTTTATTCCCATCCCCTTCCCACGGGTACTGTACCTGAGTGTCAAACTTAGCAGCACTGTAGAGGAAGGACTTGCAGATGTCATACATGCCATCCGTGTCACACGTGGAGTTCTCCAGGCAGGCAAAAGCCCCACAGCCCACCTGGAGGGCACTGTTCAGGCACCGGACCACCTCGGCTGCCAAGAGAGACCCAGGGTTAGGCACCCACCCAGCACCCTTCTCCAGCACACCTGCAAGGCAAGCAGTGGCCTCCTGTGCTTTTTTGGGGGCTGGGGGGAGAGGGA
>NW_009952804.1:23501-26083 GCF_000747805.2 Chaetura pelagica
AAGAGGGAGAGGGAAGAGGGAGAGGAAGTGATGGAGTCATACAATGCATCACCAGCAAATCAAGGAAGAGAAAATACCAAGAACCCCTCACTTGGTGAACTCCAGATTAAAAGAGGCAACAGCTTTTGGGTAGATGGAAGACTGACAGGTCCATCCCAACCTAACTCTGACTGCCTGGAGTCACAGCTGCCTTCTGAGCTCCTCTCAAGAAGGCAGAAGTGATGAGGAGGGGCCCATGAAGAGCACTGGGTGGGGAGGTCTTCTCCAGAGTGGAGGGGAGGTCAGAGCTCACAAACCTCCCCTGAAAATGAGTCTGAAGTGATGGCAACTGCCAAACAAGCTGGTCTGAAATCTGCCCTTGCTGCAAGGGAGGTTTTTGCTCCCTTTGGAGCTATTTGGGCTTGTCTAAAAAGCATGAAGTAGCCAGCAATACCACTTGAGTTTGGGTGTCCATCAGCAGCACCATGGAGCACTGAGCTGGTACCAGGCAGAGCCAAGAAAGGTCCCAGTGCTGAAGATTCCCAAAGAAAAGGGACATTTGGGCAGAGAAAGTTAAGGTAATGGAGCTGAGCATGTATAATTCAAATCACTGAGGCAGGAGTTAGTCTGAACAGGAGGGGTATCCATGTCATCCTGCCTTTTGGAGTGCAGACACTGTGCATTTTAACCATGAATCAGCAGTATTGCCACATGATTGCCCTGAAATTAGGAGGGATTAACCTTTTTTGGGAAGCTGAACATCTGTCCCCTTTCTGTGTCTGTGCAAGGCATATTCATGACTCGTGCAGCTCATGTTACCAGACATTCTTTGGGAAGAAATGCAAACCCAGCTCAGGGTCCTAGGTGTGGGAAAAGTGAGGATTTGCATTTGGTGGAGGAGAGCACACACCTTTTGCAGAGCTAAGTTGTAGCCTAAAGACATTCTCTCTCTAAGCAGGATCTTCACAGAAAAGAGGAGGGGGGGAAAAATAGATGACATTCAAAAAAAATCACCCCACAAACCCCTCCTTATTCTCCACTCTTGCTGACGTGCCTGAAGGGAGAGATATTTTGGTAAGATCATCCTCTCCCCAGTTCATAACCTCCCCATCACACAAGTCATGCCCATGGTGATGTTTCCACAGGTTCCAATGAGAACTTTGCTCTCAGACTTTGCCTGCATGAAGCTTTTATTGTTTTAGGCACCGTGCAAGAGTGAGACCCTATGTTTCTATAGCAACCAAATACAAAAGGAAATTGAGCAAACACCCTGCTATAATGCTGCAGAGCCTTGCAGATCTAAAATAAGACAGCTGTTAATGAGCCCCAAATTAGAGAGCTAGTATCTTTTCAGTGTCCTAGAAGACAGATTTTTTAATTCCCATTGTTCAAGACAATGTGTCCAACTTATCTCAGCATCTCCAGTGCACAAAGTAGAGACATCCAGAGCTGACTTGCCAAGCCTTTTTTTTCCCCTCTCTGCCCATTGTAAAAGCAAGTTTGCTAAATGCCACAACTGTATTTTTCCTGTGGTATCATCTAACTGCTAGCAATCAAGTTTTTTTGCAAATCAAGGCTGAGAATTGGGCAGTTTCTGGGTCCCTGCATTCTTCAAAGTCCCAGCTCCCTGACAGATGTTTGGCAGCACGAAGGTTCCGTCCAACTGCCACGGGTTTGATCAACTTCCTAAAAAGCAAGGAATTCAACACCAAAGGCTGATTGCAACTGGAGGAGAGGGAAAGACACATGCAAGGAGGGGAGAGAGAGAGAAGAAAAGTCCACAGAACTCATTTAGTAGATGGGGGAGGTGGGGAGAGAATGGATTTGCATCCTGCAAGCAGATCATACACCACTTCCCTGCCCCAGCTCCTGAGAGGAGGAGATTTCTTCTCCAGCTCTGCACCAAATTCCCTGAATCCAACCCTTAGATTCATATTTGTTCCTAGCAGTAGTTCAGTTTAGAAGCCACCAAAAATAAAAAAAAAGGAAGAAAAATATATATAAGGGGGGGAAAAAGGGGAAATAAAGGAAGGGAAAAGAAATAGAAGGGAAAAGAAGAAGTGGGAAAAATAGAAGGGGGAAAATGGAAGGGGAAAAAAGAAGGGGAAAAAAGAAGGGGAAAAATAGAAGGGGAAAAAAGAAGGGGAAAAAATAGAAGGAGAAAAAAGAAGGAGAAAAATAGAAGGGGAAAAATAGAAGGAGAAAAAAGAAGGGGAAAAATAGAAGGGGGGAATAAAGAAAGGGGGGAAAGGGGGGGGGAAGGGAGGAAAAAGATCTTAAAAAGAAAAAGGAAAATGAGCAGTAGAGAGATCTGCAAGAGTTCAACACATCAGGGCTGAGGCTCCCAGCCCTCCCTGCTGGGTGTTACCTGAGTTCTGGGCTGCCACCCTGGGTTTCCTGGGGCTCACAGAGTCATTCTGTTCAGCTTCATAGGACGCAGACGCACTGATCACCAGCAGCAGCAGAAAACCAGACTTTAGGAGCATTCTCTGACAAGTTTCCACTAAAGTGTGGGGTTGGTTTGGTTGGTTGGTTGTTGGTTTTTTTTTTTGGGGGGGGGGGTTTTGGGGTTTTTTGTGGGGTTGGGGTTTTTTTTTGTCTTT
>NW_009952804.1:27308-27550 GCF_000747805.2 Chaetura pelagica
TTGGTTGGGTGGGTGTTGGTTTTTTTTTTTTGGGGGGGTGGGTTTTGGGTTTTTTTGTGGGGTTGGGTTTTTTTTTGGTCTATGTGTGTGCTCTCTCCTCTCTCTCTTTTTTTTTTCCTCTTCCACTTCGGCTTGAGCAAAGATGTGGATCTGGATACGGGGCTCCCAGGGAGAGAGAGAAGAGAGAGAGAGAGAGAGGGGGGAAAAAAAATAAAGGCAGCTTGAAATGATGCAGCAGCCCA
>NW_009952804.1:27814-55350 GCF_000747805.2 Chaetura pelagica
CCCCCTCCCAAAATAAAAAAACCCATCACCTGCCCTTTCAGAAAAGATCCCTTCCCACCCGTTACCCCAGCAGCTGGGAAGAAGGGAAAAAGGGTCTTTTTGGACCCCCCCAAACTCCCAGGGTGGGGGGGGTCAGAGCCCCCCAGGCAGGCAGGGGGGGACGTACCTGTGTGCGTGCAGATGGGAGGCATCACCTCCTGCCTGCCAAAGCACGTGTGAGCAGCACTGAACCCAGGCACAAACACACCCCCCCCTCACGTAGGCACATGCAAATCTACCCTCTTGGTGCCTACAAACCCCAATCCCTTGGCCACAGCTTTTCTGATCTCCCCCCCCCCTCCACCCTTTGCACAGCTCCATTAATACCAAACCAGGCTCTCAGAACCTCAGCCTAGTCCTGCTTTTTACTCCTTCCCAGCCCAGCTCGAGGAACAATTCATTTTTTGTAGGTGTTTGGTGGTTTTCCTGCTTCCCCCCCCCCCCCCACTCCTTTTTTTCAGATTTCATAACGGGAGGAGGCACCCGAATGCTTGATTTAATCTTCATTTTAATAGGCACATAATGAGGATTAACACACTAGAGAGCTGATTATTCTCTATACCAGAGACAATTTAAGGCTCTGAGGGATGAAAGTAGAAGTATTAAAGCCTTAGAGCTGCAAGGAAATGGGGAAGGTGCAGGGAGAAAGGAGATTTAGAGATAAAAAAATGACAAGTTCCTGCAGCTCAGGAGAAGTCAAAAGATTCAGCTATCAGATATTGCTGATCAGAGACAAGATAGCTGCTTTGGGATCTGGAGCAGGCTGGATTCTCACTCAGTCATCCCCACAATCTTCTCTGTGGAAGGGAAAAGAAGTCTCCTCTTCTCTGTGGTGCCAGGCAAGGAAATGGGGCTGGGATAGATCCATAGATCCATCCGTGCCCAGAAATTCCCTTTGGATGAACCAGTTTGACTCCTTGAAGTGGAGGTGCACAAAAAAACCCCACACCCTGGTCCTGTGGGCATTCATTCAGGCTGCTGGGTGGCTAAATTTAAAGTCAATAAGGAAGCAATTTAAAGAAAAACAGAAGTAGCCTCTTCCTCAGAGCAGCTCCAGAACGAGTGCCCGCTGCTTTACCTCCTTCCTGCCTATTTTTGCCCAGGTTTGACAGCTCTGCCTGTGCCAACAGGACCTCTCTGCTTCCTCCCCCCATCCCTGAGATCCAGTTTCTCCTTTGACAGCTCCTTTTGGGCTGAGCAGCCCCGTTCCTGTTGGCATATTTGGTGTCAGCTCCACTTGGAGCAGGAGTGAGGTTGTGCTCCTGCCTTGGGGTCAAAATAACAGCTGTGCCAGATGTTCCAAGAGCATTCAAGAAAAGCACTGAAAACAGAAGGGTTTCAGGTTTCCTCTCAGCTTTGTGACACTGAGCCAATTTCATTAAATGAAGAAAAAAGAAGAAAATCAGAATAAAAAGAAGCAGCAGCCCCTCAAAAGCCCTGTGGTTTCTCTACTTACTAGGACGGGTCCAGTTTGCAAGTGGGAATAATCCCATAGGGTTTGATCCTGATTAAATCAAAAGCAACCCTGGCATGGACTTCAATGGGGGATGAATCACCCTTCTATCTAAGTCCTGTTTGGAGTGGAAGCATTGCCTTTTCCACAAAATTGAATTTCAAACTCCAAGCTCCCTTCCCTCCACCCCTTCACCCCCAAGGTGAACATTCCTCCCTGTCTTTTTGAATGTTTCAATCTGAACTGGAGTCGTTTGCAAAACAAAACAGGTTGTCCTGGCCCTCCAAGCACGTATACATCCTGATTTGATTCCAAGTACAAGGAAAAATTAGTAACAAGTAGTTCCTCTAGATACTACAATTCCTCCAGCACATTTTCTATTCTTCCTCATATCATTATTCCAGGGCTGATTTACTCCTTTAGGGACCTATTTGTACCTGCCACGTAGTTTTTTAAGCAACCCCTTTGAATTGTGGAGAGCAGGAAGAGATGAACTGGGAGATGAGGCTCTGTTTGGTAATGAGAAGGGGCACTACAAGAACAGTGTGATTTATTAGATCAGGACACACACGTGAACATGATCAGAAAAGCTTGATCAAATCTCCAAAAAGACCCTGTGAAGGCAGCCCCTTCATTACTGCCTTAAGAAAAGGCACTCAGGACCCATCCTGAGTTGCTGTCAAATTTGGCAGGACTCTTGTACACGCACATTTCTGTGTCAGATGTTGGAGTCCTTTGGTACCAGAGCACATCTGAATTGCTTATTTTGGATCTTGAAGGCAACAAGACCTGCAAAATCCCCCTGTAACTTCTGCTCTGCACTCACTGCATTAGGGCAGAGAAGCTTGGCCTCTCTCTGGGGCTCAAGCTTTAAAAGGGAAAAAGAAACAACCAGTACAGGACTCACCAAAGATCAGGGCTTTGCCTACACCAGGGTCAGGTCCCCAAGGTCACTGCTAGAAGGTTTAGGGGCACAAGAAGAACACACATTATGGGATAAGTAAGGTTTTCCCTAAAAATCTCCCTTCCTCCTGTTCTCAGCTAATGGCAGATCCAGCCCCTAAAGATCTCAGCAGAAGAGAAAAGCCCTAAAATAAAAAATACCCCCCCCCAAAGAAGCCCCACTGTTCATTACTAAAGGCTCAGCATAAACTGCCAGAACATTTTTCCTTGTACTTCCCTTGCAGGTTAAATGCTGCTCTGACTAGAAGGGTTTGTTTCCTGGCTGATACGTGTAAAGGAAAAAAAAGAATAAAAGAAAGGGAAGCACTGAGTGAACCATCCCCTTCTCTCCCTTCCCATCCCAGAGCTCCCCTGGAACTGCCCAGTGCTCCCAGTGGTGCCACCGCTTGGCTCTTCCCAAGGTGGCAGGATGGTTGTCCAGCCTCAAGGAGAACTATCAGTGGGGAAGAAACAGAAAAAGCAACGAGGGGAAACTGCTCTGTGCTCAGCTGCTCCCTGGCTGGAAGCTGCCATTGTGTAACTGGATCCCTGCCCACCTTTCAGCCCCCCTTCCCAGCCCAGCACCCCTCCATTCGCTCCGCTCCGGAGGGACGTGAGCAACTGCATCACCTCGGGAGTTAGCAACACTGGGCTGGTCCCTCCCTGCACGTCTGCTCCTTCCAAGCAAACCACCCTCCTCCTCCTCCTCCTCCTAGGCCAGTGACACTCGGGCACACACGTAGGCAGCCAGCCCTCCCTCTCCTCCCCATCACACCACAGCCAGCTCAGCTCCCGCGCCACGGGGAACAGCCCCACGGAGCAGCACCCGTGGGGACGGGACCCGTGGGACCCACGGCCAGCGAGGGGCAGGGCACCTTCCCTGCCCTCCCCAGCTGCACCACGTGTGGAACCTGTCCCTGGTGGTGGTGGGATCCGAGCTGTGGTGTCTGCAGGCCCTGCCAGCCCGCCAGACCAGCTCCTCAACAGGTGCACATTAGTCTAACCGCCGCATCCAACACCAGCCCTTCATCTGCACCATCCCTCTGATGCGTCACCGCACGCTGTCTGGATGCAATTCCCCCTCGTGGAGTTATAAACCAGGAGTAGCTTCAATTACCCTGACAGTATAAAAAGCAAAGTAAGGGAGAGGCTGAGCAGAACCTTTTAATTTGCTTAGCCCAAATGAATAACCCCGGCTGCGCCGGAGCAAGCGGTGTCAGAACTTGTTCCAAAAGGCAGGATACAATTTAAGAGTTACCTGGGTGTCTGCCCCAACAAAGCCACTTGGATCCTGGTTTGGCCTTCCCTCCATAAACCTGGCAACGGCAGCAAGGAGAAAATCTGCTCCAAATCTTCTTATTAAACAAAGGGATTTAATACCTCTGGTTTACATGCAAAGAGCCAGAAGAGGTTTGATTGTGTCACCACCGCCGCGCGTTTCAGGTACAATCGTTTCGTGCCCAACATCAGGTTGCAACTCTTGTCTTCTTCTACTGTGTTGGGAGTTAATTGGAAGCAGAAACAAGAAGGCAAGAGGGCACTGCACAAGTTATTCACTTCACACAGTTTGGTTTTCTTCATAATGGTGTATTTTTAGGGTACGTCTGCTGGGATTGGTTTGTATCTTGTAAAAGCAACACACGATGAAAAGTGATTACTAATAATAACCCTGTATTACTTGTAATCCTATGCTTTAAATCCTGCCTGCCTGTTTCAATGGGATTTTGATTCAAACCAAATGTGCATCACGTATCAGAGACATAAAGAACTTTCAGCACTCAATTCCTGGTACCTTGGCCTGATCCAGGCAGTGAAAATACTCATCCGTGGCAGGGGAAACAGTCCTGGGAAGGCATCGCTGGGGCTTCACTCTGACCAAACACAGACAGCACTGGCTGGGGCTGGATTTGTACCTGAAAAACAGAGTCAGAGGGTTTTCTTGAATCCTTCCATTCAGCAGGGAGATGAGCCAGTCCCAGTCCCAGCCCTGAAGCTGCAGCTGAGAGGAGCTGCAGAAGCAGGACGTGGCCCAGGGAGGCGAGGAAGCTGCGATGTGCTTTGGCAGGTTCTCCCCAAGCAGGATGATGAGTAATGGATTTGGGAGGATGCAGATGGAGACAGAAGGGCAGGTTTTGTGCACTGGGGCAGAGCCGTTCACCCAGAGCTAAAGCAATCAGAGCTCAGAGGGAGGAAGCCCCCAAAACTGTAGAGACACCCATCACCTCTACGACACCCACTCATCTACTCTCCACGCCGCAGCTCATCAGGTGGGTGATCCAAAAACCCACCCAAAAATCCTTTTGACTGCAGCAAGAATGAATCCCCAAGCCAATTTTGAAGGCCAAGACCCTGACTCAGGGACTGCCCCATCTCGGTGGGTTTCCCACAGCAACAGCCTTGGCCAAGGAAGCAAGAAGCATTTCCCTCCCCCTGCTCCCGAGCCTGATGACACCAGCAAATATCCAAATAGTTTCTTGCAAAGGCTTGCCTTAACCAGAAAAGAGGATCTCTCATTAAAGCATAAAATTAAACACTTCAGAACAAAGATATTGGCACATTAATATGGAGATTCTGCCTCCCCCTCCCTCCCTTCATCAAAATGCATTAGCCCTTCATGTGCAATTTGCATTGGAAAGCGTAGGAGCCACATAGCATTAACAGCTGTGAAATTGGTGTCATTCTTAAAGGTTAAAATAAACCCAGCTATTCTCTAAAGCTGCCAAGCATTTCTTTGCAAGATCTATGGCCAGAGCCTTCATGAATCATGAATTTGCTTTTTTTTTTTTTTTTTTTTTTTGGGGGGGGGTGTGTTTGTGCTGTGGAAGGATCCTTGAGAAGATCTTGTCCCCCCCCCTCCCTCTTCTTTCCAGGCAGGGAGAAACATCCCCTGCTCAGGCTTCTTGCAGGGTGACCCCAGCACTAGGTGTGAAACCAAGCAGGCAGGAAGCAGCACAGCAAATAAATAAATTAATTAACAAATTATTTTAAAAAAGGCCAGGGAATGACATGGCAACCTCCTCTTGAGAAAGCCTCTTGAAACTTCTCTAGCCAATAGTTACTGGAATTTGTTTTGCAAGAGTGTAATTTTTTTTTTAATGCTGTTTTTTCTTCTTTTTATGACCATAACAAGCCACAGATCCTAAAGTTAGTATATGAAATATGCTGGTCACCATCCTGAGAAGAGCATTTAACACAAGAGTGATCCTTTCTCTGTGATTTTTCAGAAGCTAGAAGGATTATTCTTGGGGTGTTGGGGGAATTATTAATTGCCAAGGTCTGAATCACACAAAGCCCTGTCAGGTAAGAGGAGCTAAGGGAGTAGAGAAAAGCCCTCTGGGGATTATGGCCTCTGGTCTCCCAGAATCATTCTGGTTGGAAAAGACCCTTCAGATCACCCAGTCCAACCAGAGGGTGACTCGCAGCTGGTGCAACCCCAGGTCTGCAGAAGCTGAAGGTGCCTTCAAATCGTGGCACCTCCTGGATTTTGGGCTCGGCAAAGCACAGGCCACTGGATGCTTCTTGTCCCAGACCCTGAAATGCCCACCTGCACCACCTGGCTACCCACTGGGTGTTGTTTGAAGAAAACCAGGGCACTTTTCTGTGTTCTCTCTGAGGTTGCCAGCAATGCAGCTGTTCCTCTCCTTTGGGGGGTCCGGGCAAAACCCCCTGACTCAGCAACAGCCACAGAAGAAACGAAGCCCCCACGTCCTCACTCACTGGGAACTCAACCACCAGGTTGTGCTTCACTGCCCTTGGGAACGTCATGACTGAACATTGATGATGCCTGGAATGGAGGGAAATGCAGCACCTCTGACCCAGAAATTCACCTCTTCTCTCTCTGAGCCTGGACAGAGGGTAACAGGGCAGTTTTCCCCACCACACCTCACCCCTGCGAGGTCCTGCAAAGCCCCACGAGGGTCCAGAGAGCCACCTCCAGTGCAGAGGGAGCTGAAATCCCAGCAAAATAGGGCTCCAAGAGCTTGTTCCTCACCCTGCTCTGTGCATGCCATCCTCCCCATCTGCTGCCTTGGATGTAACTCCCTGAACATTGCTAAATAAGTCGGGCTGCGAAGTCGCGTGTGTTGTCTGGCTGAAGTTCCCAAAGGGTTTGGCCTCCAAGGGAGAGGATGATTAACTCCACAGCAGAGTTTGGGCAGTTGGAAGGGCTGGGGTTGGTGGAGAAGCCAGCCAGCCCCTCCTCTCCTCTGCTTGCTGTCTTCTTCAGCAGGTTCAGTTTGAACAGTGTGTTTCATCCGCTCCACTTCACACCTCCTTGTGCAAGGGAGCAGGAAACAGAAGAAGGGAGCTCAGAACAATGTCTTGGGGCTTCCTAGATGGTTTTTCACCCCCTCCTCCCCCCTAAACATTTTTGTGGATCCAAACTGAACTTAAAATAGAAGAGGAAAAGGGTCTGCACAAATACCTGACAGCTGCTCCAAGCTTTTCCACCTGTATGGTAACCAGCAGAACAGCCAAGAACCTGTTTTTTTCACTTAGTCAAACCTGTTTTGGCCCATTTATTAGGAAAAGAGACAGGAGAAGGTGTCATCACAGCAGCCAGCTGGGTGAGGGCTGGGGACAGAAGGGAAGAAACTGGAATCTAGGGAGAGGATCCAGTGAAACAGACATGGATAACTAAGGGGGCAACAGTAAAGAAGCTCATCTGGGGTTGTCTCCCTCCTCCAAGGTGGGATCTGCCTTGGGAAATTTCACCTCCACACTGTAACACAGATGAGGTCACAGCTCCAGTGGCCACATCTTCATTTTGCCTTCTTCACACCATGCACTGCAAGGGAGAGGAAAGCAGCTTGTACAGAGCAGAGCTTCAACCCTCAGTACCAAACAGGTGAGTTTTGGGGAGCCAGGGGAGGCAGCCAGAGCATCACAGCACCCACAGTTCCCCTTTTCAGCAGCTCCTTCTGAACCAGCCCTGGGAAAATAGAGACATCACTAAATGGGACAATCAATTTCCATGGCAGATAACAGCCTGGCAGGCAGCACATTATCTTCTGAGAGAACAATCCCTTTGTAGTCCTAAATTAAGATTTGCCTTCCAGATTGCAGTTGCATCAGATGGAAACTAAAACCAGAGCAGCCACAAATTGATTGTCTTTTCTAATTGTCACTTATCTTGTGTGCAGCCATAAGAATAAGCATCTTAAAGGCCTTATATGAACTGGGAATTTGCCCCAGTTCAAGCCAGCACATTGAAAGGTTTGGCTGGGATTTCTAGTTTACATCTCTCAGCACAGCAGCTTTGGCCATTGCAAGGGTCTTTTTGTGGGAAACTCCATTGTCTCAGCTCACAGTTTTAATTTGAAACAGAAGAAAGGAGATCTTTTATCCCCACGTAACAGTTGGGAAACTGATACAGGGACTTCAAGCCTTGATGCACAAGCAGAACAGTCACTAGCAAGAACCTCACACCCCAGCTAAATCCCAAAACAAAAAGCAGGACTTTGAATCTGCTCTGCCTGCCCTGAGAAGGACAGGATGATGCCCACAGGCCTCATTTCAAGGGAAGCAGAACTGAGTCTTGCAGGCTTTTCAGCCACAAACCCAAGACCAGACTCCACATCAAACAAAACTCCACCACAAAGCACAAAATAAACCCCAACAAACCCAATAAAACGAAACCAAACCCAACCCCAAACTACCAAGTCACCTCAAAACCAATGCAGTTTTTGTGGCCTGCCATGATTTTTCCATTCCACCCTCAGTCCTTTTAGCCTGATTTAACCAGGTGACATCCCTACCTTTACTCTACCACTCTCTCTACCACTCTACATCTCTACCACTTTCCACACCCCCCTCTGACTGTTTAATTCTCTGGGCACTTCAGCTTCATTTGCTGGAGAGCAAATCACCCCAGCTCTGTGAGAAACAGGCCAGCAGTGAGAAGACAACCCTAGAACTCCCTTCACTTCAAACCTACAGCATCTGATCCCCCTTCCCTGGGTACCAGAGACTCCAGAAGGGGGAAGGGAGACATCAAATGCCCCCAGTTGTGGGAAAAAACCTTCCATCGCAATTAACAATTGCCCACAAAGACACAAAATCTGTGGGAAACCAGGCTTTGTTAATCCCTCTGCTCAAGGAAATGCTTCTTTGTACCCTGAGGAAGGGGCCTGTTTCCTGCCAGCTGCCTTCCCACTGCAGGGACCTGGCTTGGGTGTCTCCAGCCCCCACTGCTCGGGATCCCCGGATGCACCAGGGCAGCATCTCAGCCATTCACTGGGGATCTAAATATTTCAGACCTGGCTGGACAAGCTACCCCAAAGTAATTTGAAGCTTAATCTCTTGTGATATTTAAGACATGGCTGGACAAAGCCTGAGAAAACTGGAAACCAACCTGCGCCGGTCAGAAAGACTGGACAGATTTTACCCATCATTTTTACCCTCCCTCTGCCACCCTTTGGCAATTGATTTGGAAATTCCTGCCCTCCCCCCTAAATGCACCCTCACTAACCATGCCTTAGGTCCAGGCTTTGAAATCCTGGATGTCACAGATTGCAAGAGCCAGGGATCCATCCACGGGGCTCCAGGATGATTTGGGCAGTGCCCAGACCCCCCCACACCCCAGATCCACCTATTGCTCCCCAGGGACTGCTGTAAGAGCTACCAAACAGCTCACCCAAAGAGTTTCCCAGACCTCTGCCAAGTTCTTCCCAACCAGGAAGCTCCCAATGGTCTCTTCTTATGGTGCATGACAGGTATTTGCAGGTGCTGTTTGGAGGGATGTCAGGGCTGTGCTGAAAGCCCCTGCTCACCAGAGAGAAAGTGGCCTGGGGTGGTCAATGAAACTTGTTTAGACCTTTTCCAAAGATCACAGCCTCACTCAAACATCCCCTGCAGCTGGAAGATGAAGGCTGGTTAATGAACAGCACTGACTAAGTGGGTGCAATTCAAGAGTCCATGGCACAGAAATGGGAGGTGTTTTTTTCCCTCTGGGGCACGTATGGATTTGGGGCTACTAAGTAGGGGAACAATAGCAGGGGGAGGTAGGGAAATCAAGGCAGGAAGCTTTGGAGAATGCTCTCCTTCTAAAAATAGCCAGGAGTTTTGGTTATTTTAGTGTCCAATGCCAGCAGGCAGGCAGCTCACCCAGCAGAATCTGCAGACTCATTCCCTTCACACCAGCCCTGCACTCCAGCCCGGCTTCCGGGAATAAAAGTGCAAATTTGGGCAAGGATGCAAAGAATGCAGAGTTGCTCAGCTACTCTGGTTATGAGAAGCAGTGCAAGGCCCTAATAGAGGCACAGAATCCCTTCTAAATATATAGCCAGGAACTGAGAATAGCCTGCACCAGCCCTGCTCCAAAAGCCCACTCCAAGCTCTCAGAAAGCCTCTCGGGCTTCAGCAGCCTTTGGGTCATGCCCTGGCCATACCAAAGGGCATGTTCAACTGGGTTGCCAAGAACCCTTTTCCATCCAAGCTGCCCACCAGGCAGGCAGGGCCTCCAGGACCTGATGGACTTTGCAGAGGCTACAAGAATAAAAGGACAATTTGGAGCTGAAATCGCCGCTGTGGCTGTGATGGAGACCAGAGCTATTTAGGGATTAGATTAGCAGGGAGACTTTCTGAAGCATCAGCTGCATGGCTGCTGGGAGTGAATCAGCAGCCTGGTAGCCTGGGGACCAACTGGTAATTGAAAAAGGGAGGGGGAAGAAGGAAAGGCTGGAGTTTCATATCTGACCATTAAATACATTTCAGTTGCTGGTTGTCCAAACTGTTGGAAGGGTTTGCCAGGCTTGTGCCTGCCTCCCCTCCCCCCCAGCAGCTTTTTAGCCTCAGCTTCCTCATTAAAAGGGCTGGATGGAGCTGCACTTGTCACACGTTTCTGCCTCTGCATCCCTGCCCAAATTCATCCACAGGGTCTTTACCAGCCAAGCAACAGGTTCCACCTTGTAGCAAAAGTCACCTCCGGGCTTTGGGTGGGTGAGGTTGTTGTCATCAAGCACATCCAAACCCCTGTGGACACCTGGAACCTGAGCTCAGATGTCCCCCCTGGAATGAAATGACATCCAATCTCCAGCCTGGGGTTCACTGCCAGCCTGCTGGGCTGCTGAGCTGCCCTATGCACTGGGTTTAATGGGAGGGAATGGAATGGTGACAGCACCCACGGGGCAGCAACGCCCAGGGGGCCACCAGGTCTTCTCAGGGTGACCTGTGCAGGGTCAGAAAGCCCTGAACACCCTCCCTTGGCCGAGTTAATAAATAAGGTGGGGTTTTCAGCACAGTTCTGGTTAGAGACAAGAAGCACGAGAACAGGCTGTGAATTTCTGGGCAAGGGATGCCTTGCATAAAGTTTGTCTTGCAATATATTCTGGAGCTGCCTGAGGTCTCTACGGGTTATATTAGAGCCCTAGACAGTTGTCTGACAAATTCCTGGTAAACAAAGAAGACAAAGCTGGAACTCAAGCTATGTGCAAGTCTATTTATGTTTGTTAGTTGCAAGTTATTTCTTTGCTAAACGTTTCCTGTTTAAAGAAACACACAGATTTTTAGTTCAATACGACTGCAACAAAATGCCCAAATACCCTTTTTTCCTGGGAATTGTCACTTCCCAGATTATGTTGGTCAGATCCAGCCCTTAGACGTGCAAAGCTTCAAATGCACCTTCTAGAGATTTTATCTCCAACAGCATGTCTCTTTCTTTTTTTTTCTTCTGAATACAAGAGGCCTGACCAGGAGTTGCTGCACTGAACGTGTTCCCAGGGTATTGAAAACATTCAACACTGCAAAGTTCACCTCCCCAAGCACAACCCCTTCCCACCAGGATGGGCATCAGCTGCTCTGTGCAGTGGGAGGTGTCCCTGCTCACAGCAGATCATCAACCTCATCTTCGAGGTCCCTTCCAACCTTCCCCACCCTGTGATTCTACTTCAACACCCACAAGCACCGGGACATGGGAAGCACATGTTGCTGCTGAACATGCCATCAAATTTGATTTTGGCCAGTTTGACATTCACCTGTTGATTCACTTTGCCTTTTGACTCCTAAGAGGAGAAACAAAAGCCCAACTGAGAAGTTAATCTTGAACACCCAGTGAAAAACATGTCTGAGCACAAGAAATAAAAAGAAGTGTATTTTCTCCCTCTAAGAAATAAAAAGAAGTGTATTTTCTCCCTCTAACACTTGAGTTTACTTCCTTAATGAAGTCCCACAAGCTTTTTCCAAGGGGAAACCTCCTGCCCTCATTCTGCAGAGTGTAAAACCCACATGCAGATACTCCCAGAATGAGATGGCAGCCTGACCAGTAGATCCAAATCCTTTCCTAGAGGCATGACCAGAACCCCAGAGCCCCATTCCCAGTCCCTCCTACTTAATGGCTGCATCCAAAGCAGGAACAGCCCTTTGGCATCCCAGCTTCTGGTCCCCTTCCCCCTCGTGACACACTCCTCTGAGGCACCAGCTGCCTCAGCCTTATCAAACTCCAAAATCAGGGTCAGTGACATTATAACAAAGCCCTTTGCATCCTCAAGCATGTAAGATCCAACCCCTCCTACAGGCACTTTTGTTCCAAGCCTCCCTCCCACCCAGTGGGTCTGTGGTCCCTGCTCCCTTTCCTGTAATGGCAGGGAAGCCCCACTGAGCCTTGTCTTTCAGAGCTGTGGGGAGCAATATGCTCAGGAGGATGGCCAGCAACATCCCAACCTGAAATCACAACCTCCATCATCTCAAACTGGCTCTTTTCTAGAAAGGAAACCACACAGAAAGCCAACAGGTCCCTTCCTTGGAGCCCAGCTCAGCAGGTAGCTCAGTGCAAGCTCAGCTTTCCCAGCAGGAGAGAACAAACCTCTTCCCATGGCCAGGCTGGCAGCACAGCTCCTGCTTTCTACCAACATTTGGGGTCTGGAGAGCCCACACCTCTCACCAGAAGGCACCCAGAGCAGGAAAGCTCTCTCTGAAGGTGTTGGCAGGTGCTCTCCCCTCTTGGGCAGGGCGGGTGTTGGCCATGGTGAGCAGAGCACACACCAGGTGGATTAAAGGTGGAGTCACTTCCACGGGCTCAGCTCTACAACTTTTCAAAATGAACCATAAAAAAAAAAACAACAAACCCCTCTTCCTTTCCACCTCAGGTCTCAGGGCAACGTGCCAGCAGAGGAAAGGACACAGGGGGCAGACACCAAACAACCTGGTAAGTGACTTCTGCTTTCTGAGATGGTTCCTAAGGAAGCCAAGCGAGGCAGAAATGCTGCCCAACCTACTGCCCTTCTCCCCTGCAAAGAAAGTGGGGCTGGAGCCCCACACCCTGCCCCTCAGATGCTGGCAGAGCAGCTCCCTGAGCCTGTATCTTCAGGAAGTGCTGCTGGATTTGGCTGGTCCCTGAGAGATGGGGCTGGGAAGGAGCATCTGCTTCACTTGATGCAGCGCCCACCACCCCCTGAACGGCAGCATCTTGCAACCAGCCATCCCCAAGGGCAGCACAATGATCTCAGGGAAGGTGACTGGGACCCCCTGTGCTCCGAGGATGCTCTGGGGAGGATGGAGAGGCTCACGTGTCACCACAAACCTCTCCCTCCCATCTCCTGAGCCTGAGGGATCACTGCAAGGCCCAGCAACGCACTGCAGCACAGCAGCAGCACCCACCAGGCAGGGTGGAAAATGCTGAACTGCACCCTTAGTCTTCACCCAGACAAAGAGGTGACCTAAGAGCAAAACCTGTTTTTCCATTAGCTTTGTGTTGTGATGAACATGTGAGCAACATCATCCCCCTGCTCTACCCATTTCATCTTGGGGCAGATCCAAGTCGCTAAGTGTCTTTAAATTACAGCAGGGAAAAAAGGAGCAGGCAACCACCTACAGAAACCTGAGAGCTACTTGCCACAGTGGTGACCCTCCCAGCCAGGAGAGCAGCACACACACCACCAGCACACCCAGCTCTCCCTGCTCTCCAGAGGCCACAGGTTTCTTTCCAGTCACTCCTTCTCTTTTTTTTAAACCCATTTCAAACCGAACCAGCGCAACCAGGTTTTTCTCCAGCACCCAAATTTAGGATTCCTTGCTTCCAAGCCCTTACTGTGCAGCCCATCTGTGTCACTATCTCAAGGCCACATAAAACCACCCTACCCCCCAAAAAAACCAAGCAATGTTGTTGCTGCCTCAGCCCAAACTGTGCTGCCAACCCTTGGGAGCCCAGGAGGGCAATTTGGGGCTCCCACACAGCTCAGCCACCAGGAGTGTGTGGAAAGGAGATGTCCTCAGGCTGCAGGTCCCACCCCAGCCATACCTACACCCTCCTAGCAGCTGGAGCTGGCATCCCATGCTCTTGGGGTGAGATGGAGCCGATTCCTCCCAATAGATGGCAGCAATGGATGGAGACACAGGCTCTGCTCCCAGCCCTTCTCCAGCCTCCCACACAGGTGAGCACCAACCTCTCCGGCAGCATCAGGGTGCAGAGCAGGACCAGGAGGCCTGGGTGCTGGGACCACCCTGCCTTCCCTCCATTCTTTTTGCACTTGAATGCAAGTGTTTTCCTTCCCCCCCACCCCACCCCAGCTCTTCCCCTTGCCTTCCCCTGCTCATTCCTCCACCAGTTGTGCTGGGAGCTGCTGGACGCCCAGCGAGGAGCAGCGCAGGCACCAGACACGCTCTGAAAAACCAGACCCTGTCGAATGGAGCTGGGTTTTTTTTTGTTCCTGAGTGTCCCCAATCGAACTCTTTGTGACTTCATCACCCTTTTGGCAGCGGGGGAAGAAACAAGGAATGAATCAAGGGATTGTATTTCCTGGATTTTACTCTTGCTATTGTCGTGAGCGACCCCAGCGAAGACGTCGACTCTGCTGCTTCCCCTGGGTTAATTCCTCCAGCCCTCCAAGCCTGGCCAAAAGGGCTTTTTCTTTTTGGAAAGAGCAGCTTCACTGACACTGGGATATAATGGTTTAAAAACCTCATCTAGAACTATTCAATCTCAGAAAGGGAGAAGCAGAAAGGGAAAACGGAAAAGGTTCAGGAGCCGGGAAACCAGGGAAAGAAAAAGCAGTGAGGAGCTGCTTGACAAATACAGGCCTCCTACTTTGTTAACACACTTAAGTAATGTTAATTGCAGAGCACTGCAGTATAAAGAGGCATTTGTAATTGATTAATCTATGTTTGCCATTTTCTAATTAAAGAGAAAAGAAACCCTAATTATTCCGCTCCGTACGAGGCAGCGGAACAGTCATTATGGAACCAGCAATTTGCCCTCCTCACTCAGACACTGGGCTCCCCTTATTCTCCCACGTTACATAAAACCCTCAGCACTCCCTGCAGCACAGCCCAGCTCTGCTTGTTAGGCACTCCCAGCACTGCTGAGCTTCCCACTTTTGGGGGACATGGCTGGAGAGCTTCGGTTCCAGCTCCAAACCTCCCCAAGGGATGAGGGTGCCAGGTTCTCCAGGCCCTTCATCCTCAGGGAGAATGAAGATTGGAGAGAAAGATGTATTTCTAAGGAGTGAATCCTATCACTGCATCTGTGGGTGAGAAAGAAACCAAGGAGGCAATTGAAAAACAGGGGGAAAAAAAACCCCAATAAGCCCTAGGAGGGGTTTGTGTGAAGTGGGAAGAGATGACACCAAACCTGAGCTGCTGCTGCTTTGTTCTGGATCACCTGGACAACAGGGAAAGGCAGAGGGAGCATTTGCTGTCCTCAGGGTGCAAATCACCCCCCTGAAAGTCTCTCCAGAAAGAACAAAGCCCAGCCTGACTCCAGCTCCCAGTGCTGACCCCTCTGGATTGCCCCACGTCCTCTCCCAGCCCCTCCTCACCCCCTGGACTCCTGCAGCATCTCCCCTTGCCTGGGGAGGGTGGTTTGTGCTCCAAGAGGAGCAGAAACGTGTCTCTGCTCACTCTGCTCTCTCCAAGAAAGCTGGGCAAGACAAACCCAGAGCTGGGTCTGTTTTTCAGTGACACAGAGCCTACCTGATGGAGGAAACTGCAAGGACAACAGGCTCCTGTTTCCCTGCCTTAAATGAGGCAGGAGGGAACATTTCTGTGTCATTTGGGAGAGATGCTGGTAACTTGGGTCCTGCTGATCAATCCCACAGCCTTGAGAAACAGGGGAAACTTCAGAACACTCAGTTGCCACAACCACATGCCTGGCACACAAGGTGCAGTCACCTCTGAGCTGCTCTCCAGGAACAGTTAAACCCCTTTGTTCAACAGTTAAACCACTTTGTTCAACAGTTAAACCACTTTGTTCAACAGTTAAACCACTTTGTTCAACAGTTTTAAACCACTTGGCACTTACAAGTGAGTCTTGAGGGGAGGGGATGCAGCTCCCTGGTTTTATTCAGATGCCCAGTGCAGTGTTTCTACCTCTGGTTTCTCCAGAGGAACAGGGAGAAGCTGCTGAGGGAGGATGATGCTGATCACAGACAACCCAGAGCAGAGCTTGGGTTTCCTCCTGTAGAGGTTCTGGGGGTGGGTTGGACTGTAACTTTTTTTTCACTTTTCACCATTAAAAAAAAAAGGCTTAGAGAGAAGAACAGATTTCCTCATTAGTGGGACTCATTATTCCAAGATATTGTTGAAGGCATGAAGGAGGATTTTTAAAAAGAGCTTAGACATGAATCAAGATAAAGAAGATGCAGTTTTAAGCCAGGCAAGGGTTTAAAGAGAACATCAAACTCTCCAGCTTCAAATGGAGACCCATGTTTAATAATTGGTGGCTGAGAGGAGGTGTTATTTTCTGCCAAGTGCCTGTGTCCTCCTTCTTGCTGGCACATCTGAAGTGGAAGAAGAAAGTTGTTCTCCACCTCACCCAGAACCATCATCCCCAGCACCACCAACTTCCATGACACAGGAACAATAGATGGGACACAATGGGAGGGTTTCACAGGAAAGCTCTTGCAGGGTAGATGAATCAAATGTGGTGAGACTCAGTTTCTGCCCTTTGGCTGAAGCAGATCTCAAACAAATCCAAGCTCAGAGAGGTAGGGGAAGGTGGCAAGGATGGGAACAGCACAGCTTAAGTGCTCAGTTTTTCCTGTCCCAGGATGGGAGAAACTCTGGCTCATTGCAGGGATCCCCTGCACTAGGTGCTCTACAACCCCCTAGACATTGCTGAGCAGATTATTTTGGCACTGACCAAGTTCCATGAGCTGGGAGGTGCTGCCAAGTGAGAAGTGGCCAATTCACACAGAGGGAGACTGAAGATCCAGCTCCCCATACCCATCCATGTGGATTTAATTTTAAGCACGAGTAATCCTTTAAATCCCAGGCTTTAAGGAACCACTCATGCTTAAAATTAAGCACATATGTGGATGTTTGCAGGGTCAGGTCTGGAAGATTATTTGCCTCAGTGTCCACCTGTTAGGGGAGAGTCCTTTTCCCACTCTCATTCCTCCCTTCATCCCCAGTTTCAGCTCCACACTTCAACATCTGAACCTGGTGCAGCAGTTGCAGGACATGCTGGTCCTTACACCAGGGCCTTGAGAGGTTGGGGGGGTTTTTTTAATACATGTAATAAAATCAGTCCATTAAAATGAAATAGAAACCTCCTGAAGAAGCAAAAGACAAAACTGAAAATGCAGCAAGTTAAGCAAACACTGATACTCAATGCCAAGGGAGCTCAGAGATGGGAAGGATGTTTTCCCACCCCCATCTGCTGGATGTGTCAGTGTTGGGCACAGATGGAGCCCAGAGGATGCAGGAAGGAGGGTGGGGGAAATAAAATAATGCAACTAATACATTTTTTTAATGGTTTGGAGGAGCTAAGCTGCTGAAATCCTCCCATTGTTCACCAGGTGATTCATCCTGATCTGCCACCACATGGAATTTCAGGAGGATTTTCTCCTACCTGGTGCTTCTGTTCAGTCCCAGGAGCTGCTGGTCCTCCCAGGCAGATGAAGGCTCCAGGTGCAGCCTGTGAGCAGTTGCTCTCAGCAGGATCTGTCCACAGCTCGATTTCACAGCCCTGAAATGGCACCAGAACACAGTTCTCTGCAGAGGGAACTAAGTGAAGGAAACCACCAAGAATTTGGCTCCACATTATCACCCAAATCACTAGTAAATTATCTACTTTAAGAAAGGAGGACTTGGAGCAAAGAAAGACAAGGAAGTTCATCCAAACCCCTTGATCTGAATCCCCTTTGGGCACAATAAAGAATATATTCTGGCTTTCTATTCCTTCAGAGATTGCAGGCAATGAAAGCCTCAAGTTCACCAACCCTCCACAGTGTTTGGCTTCAGCCTGCAGAGATTGTATCTGGGGCTTTTGGAAAAAAAAATTACAAGGGTTGGAAAATGTCTGCAGCTCTGACACGATTATTTATGGGCCTTCAATGAGTGTTGGCTGGAAAAATAATCAAGAGTGGGAACTGAGGGGGAAAACAAGACAATGAAGCTCAACAGGCCGATTATTTTTATTTTTTTTTTGCTAATATAGGATCTGACAAATTCAAGAGGCTTCTGGAAATCTGCAGGTGTCCACAGGATTTGCTGCAAGAGTTTAAAACTACAGAGGCAGGGCCAGCATCTGATGATAAAAAGGTTTATCAGCTGCAGAAGTGACACCAGCACTTCTACAGCTTCTTCTGCTCTGCAAGGGAAGAGCAGGGGAGAAGACAGACCCATATTACTGGGCTTGGAGCAACCTGGGCTGGTGGGAGGTGTCCCTGCTCACACTGGGGGGTTGGGATCTAGATGATCTTGAAGGTCCCTTCCCAACAAAATCAGTCTGGGATTCTGCTGATCCCTGTTTTGGTGCAGCCAGAGGTTTGTTCAGGCCAACCCCACCTTTGCCACCAGTGCAACCTCTATGTGCAGAGCTGTAGCTCCACCTGAAGCAGGGCTGAAGGGAGACAGCTCCTGCCTTGGGCTGCTCTTCTCCCCAGAGATGCATCCCCCCGTGGGGAGAACCACATCCCAAAGAGCAGGAGGCATCTTCCCATGGTCTCGCAGGTTGAAGGTGGGAGAACAACTGATAAAAACAGATGTAGGGGCTCCAGCAGCCCTTTGGTGACTGCTTGTTGAGTGCCATGGTCTGAGCTCCCATGGGAGGGCTCAGGGCAGGAGGGCTGAGCTCAGAGGACAGAGCAGACCCAGGTAGAGACACAGAAGCTGAAACTGCCACAAACAGGGTCCTCAGAGCCTACAGAAGAAGGTGGGGCTGGCAGGCCTTCCAGAAAACTGACAAAAGCTTTGGCAAGAGACACAGACAGTAGCTCCTCACTGCTCAGGAGGGAATGAAATGGGATTCCAGAGCTTTCTCATGGCTCCACAAACAACTGTCATGACCCACAGCTCATCCCCGTGTCCAAAGGAGGCTCCTCCTCTGCTCCCCCCCACAACATGTTGAAAGGAGAAGTGAAAAGGTGACACATTTATCTTATTTCTTCCTTCTCTCAGGACAGTTTGGGTGGTTGGGGTCAATGGGTAGGGTAGTCAGCCTAGGAGGTTAATGATGAGTCGAAGGGTTATTAGTGATGTCAGGGCTCGTTTGTGTCCCTTTGTTTAGGGGGGTTATTAGTTGTTTTGTGCTCAGGTGGAGGAATTGAAGGGTAGAAAGTCTCTCAGGACTTGCCTTTACTTTTCTCCTATTTCCTCCACACCAGAGGGGGGAGAGAAAAAGAGAGAGGGAAAGGAAACAAAGCCCTTCTCCATGGAGAACTGACTCCAGCAGGAGGACACAGCTCCTGGGTTCTCTCCCACGCACAGCCCGTGGCTTCCAGCACAACCCCTGTGTCAGCTTTGATAAGAAGCCCCTGGTGTAATCAGTGCACTCCCAGTTATCCGGCTACAACCCTGGATGATTTCCTCTTGTGGCTTCTTCATTCCTGTTTATAATGAAAGCCATGCCAAGGGCTATAGAAAAAAAACCAGCCCAGTAAGAAGCAATAAAGCGGATGGCGCTGAGCCAAGAGCTTGTTGCTGCTGCTCTTGTTCTTGCAACACAGTCAGAAGTGGTTAATGGGATGAAGGTTTGGGGGGTTGGAGGGGACTGTTTGCACCCAGCAAGATGCAGCCCAGCCTAGGTGAGGAAAAGGGTTGGTGGGATGGAGGGTGATGAGATATTGAAGCCTTTACGCTTGGGAAAAAGTTGGGGCGTTTTGCTGGGTTTTCTTCTCAGCTGTTTTGTGTTCCCTCCTCTGCAATCAAATTGGCCTCAAGGCACCAGCAAGGGCAGGTGGTGAGAAGCTCAAGCTTCTGGAGCCAGAAGTTGTTCCATCCATGAATTATTTGTGTTGGATCATTAGCACCAGTGCTATGGAAATGGTGGCCCCGTTGTGTAAATACCTGGGGTGCCCCCAGGAGCTGCAGATTTAAACAGGCAGGAGAGACAATGGGCAAATTAGCCAGGGCTACACAACAGGTCACCAAGAGCCAGCAGTCCCACCCCAACTTCCCATTTTCCAGGACAAGCTGTTCTCTTCATTAGGCCATGACTCTTCAACGTGCTCCAAATCCCAGCCCCATGCTTCCCAACTCCTTCTCTCCCTCCCAAGTGCCTTTGGTCCCTCTCCCTTAGTCAAAGGGACACAGGGAGGAGGAGAAGCTCTCCTGGCTCCCTCTGCTTCTCTTCCCTGCCTGTGGAGAAGCTGTGACACCATCTCCTGCACAAACCAAACAGCCTTGCTCTGCTGCATGGGGGAGAGAAATTCCCTTCCTAACCATGGGCATTTGTGGGACACAACTACTGGGCAATGTTCTCTTTATTCTTTGTTCTGAAGTAACTTCTGAGGGCTCTGTGAAACCAGCACAGGGCTGGGGACTGTGGGCACCCAGGGAAGTCCCCCCTCCAGGGGCACTGCAGGTGCTGCCATTTTTGCAAGTGAGGGTGTGAGATGGAAGGACCCAGGTCCTGCAGGATGGCTGGGGAAGGAAAGGCTCCTGGGTTAGCTAGTCCTGTAACCACCATGTAACAACCTTCCATGGGTTGGAAGGGACCTGAAAGATCTTCAGGTTCCAACCCCCCTGCATGGGCAGGGACACCTCCCCCCAGCCCAGGCTGCTCCAAGCCCCATCCAACCTGCCCTTCAACACCCCCAGGGATGGGGCAGCCACAGCTTCCCTGGGCAACCTGGGCCAGGCTCTCACCACCCTCACACCAAAGAATTCCCTCCTCATCTCCAACCTCCAGCTCCCTCTGCCAGTTTTCATCACTTCCCCCTCATCCCATCCCTCCCTGCCCTTGTCCCAAGTCCCTCCCCAGCTTTCCTGGGGCAGGGAGCAGAGCCCAACACCCTCTCAGTGGGGGAAAATCAGGGCTGAAAAAATCAGAACTGTCAAATCTCAGACTGGTTTGGGTTGGAAGGGACCTTCAAGACCATCCAGATCCAACCCCCTGCATGGGCAGGGACACCTCCCACCAGCCCAGGCTGCTCCAAGCCCCATCCAACCTGCCCTTCAACACCCCCAGGGATGGGGCAGCCACAGCTTCCCTGGGCAACCTGGGCCAGGCTCTCACCACCCTCACACCAAAGAATTCCCTCCTCATCTCCAACCTCCATCTCCCTCTCCCAGTTTAACCCATTCCCCCTTCTCCATGACTCCACTGCCTCCAGCACCACTCCCTGGTAAGACAACCCAGCTGACTCAGCCCAGGACTCACCCAGGCAGCACTGAAGCAGGATTTCAAAACCAACAAAAGTTCAACAGTCAGGGTGATTTCTTCACCTGCCTCAGACATGTTTTATCTGCTGACCTCACTGGGATGAACTCACTCAGGGAGTTGCAAAGGTTCCCAAACAAAGGCTCCTACCCATTCCGGATGACAGATGGAAAACTCTGCTCCCTGTCCCTCTGAGTCACTGCTCAGCTGCAGAGCCCAGCCTGACCAAACCCCACCAGCCTGGGGAGGGGGCTCCCTGCCTTTGATGTCTTTGGCTTGCAGCAGTCTCACCCTTGCTCACACCTGAGAAAACATTCCTTCCCTCTAGCTTCCATCCTGCCTTTCACACTCTCTTTTCCTCCTTCCCTTCATCTGCTCTTTCATGAGGGCGTAAAGAAGGTCCCACCGTGTTCACTCTGAGCATTGCAAAGCACTTAATGAAGATGGAGCAATTAAAGACACAACCCTGGGCAAGACAGAGGTGCTGCTTGGAGATGTCTTCAGCTGCCCTGGACTGGAGCCTTTTGCCATGTGTCTGTGGCTACCACAGAGCCCCCCAAGTGGCCCATTCAGCTGCACCTTCGTGCCTTCCTCTCACCAAGTCTCCCCTTTTATTTCAGCAGCTCCTCCACAACTTGGGGTGTGTGACACACCCAAAACATGTTCCCATTCCTTTGAAAATGCTTCATAGGATCACCATAAAAAAAAAGGAAAGGTATTTTCTAGGTACATGCCCTTTCTAAAAGGAATTAAGAGTCATCCAGGGTGAAGCCCAGACAGGAGGGGCTGGATGCAACTGGTACCAGTCTGGATCATGCCTTTAGGATGTCTCTTATTTTATTACCATTATTATGTCTCTACTTCTGTGTTTAGCAGGCTCTGGAGTATCAAGTTGCTTAGAAAAAGTTTCCATTATTAGGCCTTATTTTCTACCTCTTGAGGAAGCCAGGAAGCTGAACCTGCTGGGTTCTGCAGACCCTTCTGGCAGGGCAGTTCCAAGCCCACCCTGGTCCCACAAAGCCCACTGACCTCAGCAGTCCCTGCACGAGACCAGAGGTGTGAGGAGAATCCACCCTGGATTCCCCTAAAAAGGACTTTTTGGGCAACTTGTTCCCAGTTTCTCCTGGTGCTCACGTGCATGGAAGTTCCCAGCACCTCCCCAGCCTGCCCTGACCCCCCAGGAGCTGCTCCCTGCCCTGGGGGGGGGATGTTGTCCCTACAGCCTGTCCCCAACCTCTGCACCTGGAGCAAGACTTTCTACTCCAGAGTATCCAGCTTGGCTCAAGAAGACAGATGTTGGCCACACAGCCTCCTTTTTGTGGCTTTCCCAAGTGCTTGGACTCCTTTTCCTCTTTCCCCCCAAGCAGGTTTTACCCTAGAGACCTGGCAACCTGCAGGGCAAGCTCCTTCAGGTCCCAGATGGTGATGGTGGGAGAGCAGAATAGACCCTGAAAGGCTTGACTGAAGTTTTCCTGCCACAAACCTGCAACTGCCTTCCTGTGAGGGGGACCTGAACTTTGGATTTGGCCACTGCACAAGGCAGACAAACAGGTCTTCTTCACTGGTCACCCACAAACACTTGGTTGCCCACTTCTCATTTCTCTTGCCCCTCCACTTCTCCCCCAGCCACAGGCAGGTCATGGCCAAACCCAAACCTCCCTGGAATGGAGTCATTCCCCAGATTTCACTGCCCTTTGGGTGGTTTTTTTAACCACCCATTTCACTCTGTTTCCCACCTCAGCTTCAAGAATCCAGCACCTCCTTGAAAGAGGCTGTTGAAATGAAATAACAACCCAAAGCTCCAGGTGAGATTTATCAGTCACAGGGATTTACAGACCTGCCAGGCTTTGGCTCTATCTGTCCTGACATCACCCAGACCAAGGCTGGAATTGCCTCCAAGCCAGGCTGGAGGTCAAACTTGTCCCCTGAGCTCCTTGCTTACCTGCTGCCCAGCTCTGGAGCTCCTTCTGGGGTGGCTCAGCTGCTTGTCCCTCTGTGGAAAAGCCTCAGCAACACCCCTGCCCAGGTCCCCACATCCTCCTGTGCTTCTGAGCAGCTGGAGTTGTCACCTCATGTCCTGCAGGTGTGCTCAGCTGAGCTCCTCCTGAGCATAAGAAGGACACAGAGTTAGGGCAAGTCAAAGTGCCAGGGAAGTCAGACTCCCGAGCTTCCCATCACCACTGAAGTGCAGACACAACCACAGGGTCTTGGCAGCCCAAGCAGGAGCTCAATGACACATCCTGGTGATCCTGGGGAGCTGTGAGAGAGTTTCTGATGAAAGCTGTGGCAGGTGAAGCTCCAGCCTGGCCTGGGGCTCCTGACTAATGCAAAGGTGAAGACACCTACTTGTCTTTTTGACCTAGTTCCTTTAAGCCCCATCCAGCTGTGCAGATAAAGATGATTTATGGGACATTTCACTGCTTATCTCATATTCCAAGAGATGAGAACCCTGCTATCTTCAGCCCTTTTTTTCATACCTGGTCACCAGATCTTTCCAACAGCTGAACTGATGGGGAGGCTGAGGCTGATGGATTTGCTGAGGGAAGCACAGGGATGGCAGGAACACCAGAGCACAGGCTGCAACTTCCTACTTTGATTTAAAAAGAGGGTTGTGGGGTTTTTTTACAATAATAATAATAATAATACTCAGGACTTGCCTGGGACAAGAAGAGCAAATGGATTTGCCACCACTTGCATTGCTCAGGAGTTTTGAAAGATGAGAGGCTTGATTCTCTTTATCATGAAATACCTTCCACATATCTCTGGTTTCAACAGCCAGGTTCTCAGTGATGATGAAACCAAGTGACCAGAAGAAAACAGAGTGATTCTGGAGCAGGATTGTCTACTCTAGGTCTTGTGCAAGCAGCCTGAAAGCTGAACATCTGCCACATCCACCCTGAGCACTGTGCAGGCACTGGAAAGGAGAGAGCAGCACATCTTGCTTTGCACATGCATGAAAAAAACTTGAGAGCAGGATGAAAGACACAAGACCAATCTGACTCTTTACACGAGTGAGGTGGGCCAGGAATGTTGAATTCTTGGGGGTTAAAGATGCAGCAAAGTGCCCCTTTTAGATCACACCACCACAAACCCATCACAGCAAGTTATTGAAAAGAATCTAAATCACAACGAGATCCCATCTTACAACTTTATGTGTCACCTGTGATGCCACAAATGACTTCAAGGAACAGTGTGTCAGAGTAGTAATTAATTTTGATGAGTTTAAATGATACTCTACAGAGGAAGAAACCATGTTCTGACACATCAGAATTTTTTTATATACTATCTCCTATGGGAAAAGCCTCATAGAGAAAGAAACCTGATTGTGTCTGGCTTTTATTATTTATTGAACAATGCTCCATTGATTCACAGATCCTCTCCAGACAGCTCACAAACAAGGCCTGTAGTGCAAAGTTTAGACAAGGACAGAGTTTTTTGGAACTCTAAACCATCACACAAAGCTCTGTGATTACCCACACCCAAAGGAATGTCCAGAGCAGGAGTTTGTAAGAGAGAAATGCAAGAAATGCAGGGTTACTTTGCTGAATGAAGAAGCCAGATTTCTATGAAAAGTGCAGTTTTCTGGCTTTTCCCCCTCTCTGAGGTGCTTTTTGGGTACATTTGCCCAGTGTTCCTACTGGACTCATTAAGTTCTTCCAAAAGTTCTTGCCCCAAGCATCACCCAGCAGATTTACTCTGGGCAAGCACATCTTTTGCTCAGGCCTTTGGTTGGAAGATTCACCTCCCTAAAATGCTCAGTAATTTGGTGCAGTTTGGGATTTACTAGTTTTAGGGGAAAAGGGCCATGGCTAGAGCAAAAGGCTCCCTAGTCCACCTGCCTATTGCCCTGTGCTGTGGTGCTACAGGACATTTAAAACAGTCTTTCTGCTGGAGATTCCTCCCAGCAGCTCAAATGAAGCCCCTGCTCATGCAGAGGGGTTGGAACTAGATGATCTTTCAGGTCCTTTCCAACCCAAACGAGCCTGTAATTCTATGATACTAAAAAAGTAGACTCAAGGCAACATCATCTAAGGCCCCTTCAAGACCCCCCCTCCCTCCCCTGGGTGCATGGTCTTGTACCTCCCTTTCTCAGTGGGGCTTCAAGAAGGTAACTGGCCCAAACTGGTGCTCCTTGGAGTTCCCACGGGATCTTCAACTGGCTCAGCACTTGGAGCTCCTACCACCAATGCAACAACTTGAGTGGCAGCCACATCTCCAGCTGTTAAAATGATTTTAAGGCAGCTAAAGCCCCACTCCATCCTCTCCCACCACCCTCACTTCCCACGTCAGCAACTGCTGAAACTCTCTTTCCAGTGCAAGGAGAGGTGGGGTCCCTGGGATCGTGTTCCCAGCAGAGAATCTCAGCATTCAAACATCACCCACCCTAAGAGAAGGGTTGAGAACCCCTTGGCCTCTGTGATCCCTGCAGGAGGAGCATTTCCAGCACTGTCAGAGGGGCTCCCTCTGTTATTGCAGGCAGCCCAAGTCCTCCCCTGGCTCTGCTTCTTGTTGATGGTTGTCATTTCTAATCTCTTGGCAACACACACAGTTCAAGAGAAAAAAAACACAACACACCAAAAAAAAACCCAACTAAAAATCCCCACCAAAAAAACAAAAACCCAAGGAAAAGAAAAAGTTCCTCTGAGTTGGCTGCACCTCAGCTTCCTGGCCTGAGGGATGAACTGCTCAGCCCCAGCTCCAGCTCTTCTTCATGTCCAAAACATGCTGCAAGAAAGGTCACTGGAAGGGAGGGGGCTGGTTCCAGGCACAACTGTAGCACCCTCAACAAAGAAACCAACCCTGAGCCTTGATGAACCTGTTTTCCACCTGAGGTTGGGCAAGGATTCCAGTCCCACTGAGGGTTCAGGACAGAGACCTCAGCAACTTAGAATCACAGAAGGTTTGGGTTGGGTGGGACCTTGAAAGTCCAAACCCCTCCAGTGAGGAGGGACAACTTCAACCAGGTTGCCCAGAGCTCAGTCCAACCTGACCTGGAATGTTCCCAGATTATTCCCAGATTCTCTGTACACCACAACTGACTTCATTTCCCAACTTTTGACCCACCAGTGGTATTTTCTGCCTTGCTTTCTGTTCCAGCCCTGGGTATTTCACTCAAGGAACCCTCTTAACTCTCTGGTACCACCACTAGACCCTGGTTGACCAACAGGGCTCCTGGCAGCTCCTGCCTGATGGGACACAAGAGGGACTGGGAGGAATTTGGTTTAGTTACCACCTTGCATAAGTTTCCTCCTTCTTGTTTGGGCTTCTAATTAGAAGCAAATACCTTCCCTTTGAAATCTCAGGAGCTTCTGTGAAATCCAGGCCATTCCTTTACAGGACACTGAGCAGCCTGGTGTCAGAGCAGCCATCTCACACCCTCACATGTTGGCCTTAGAACCAGCAGAAACTTCATTTCATGCCCCTGACAAATCCAGAAGAGACTTTTGCAAACCCTTCAGGGCCAGAGATTTCTTTCATACCAAGTGAGAACACTGTTCAGTGAAGACATCCAAACCCAGGGCATCTATTTCACTTCCTTTCAACTGCAAAATGGGCTGTGGTTGCATCTGTAATTGATGCAATTCTAAAAACCTCCTACTGATCCACTCCTGCAGCATTGCTGGGCCTCCCTTTGGAACTGGGGCCAGTTCCATCCTCACCACTGGATTCAGAATATTCTGGTTTCTCAGCTAAAAAAAAATGTCATCCTGAATCCTCCACCAGAGCCTCTAGAATTCCCACCAGCATCTGGGTTGGGTTTGGGTTTTGGATTTCCTCAGGGCAGCCAAGAGCAGCTGGGAGGGGAATGCAAATCCTCAGGCTCCATCTCTTGCCCCAAGACAATGAAGTTACATCACAAACCAGGAGCAACCCGTGTGATTTAGCAGGCAAGTGGAGAGAAGGAGGGAAAAAAATCAGTTTTACTGCTCCAAACTCTGCAGAGGGCCAGAGGCAGAGACAAGAACAACCAGCAGCCCCTGTGGTGCTGGGTCTTCAGGTCCACGTGTTGATGGAGCTTCATGGAGGAGCCACGAGTTCTGCCCAAAGGTCCCACCCTGGTTGCTGAGTCCTTGCTCTTCATTAAAGCTGAGATCCCTCATTTTCCCCATTCATGCCACTGTCTGGGCCTCTTTCCCCCTCACTGGGAACAGCCTCCCACTCTCCTGTCCCATCCAGGTTCTGGGAGAAGCCCAGGAATGGAATGGAAACCGAGGAGGGAGGAATTTCCCTGCTGGAGGAAGAAGAGTAATTCCCAATTTGGGAAACCCTGTCCTTTCTGGAGAAAGCTGCTGCCCAACAGAGACTGCAAAGACACTTACAAACCCCAGAGCCAAGAATTCAGCCACGGGGCTTCTTATTTTTACAAAGCTGTGGATAGATTCTCTCCTGGTTCCTGCCTAAACCTGCTCCCTGGGAGGATCACTGTCCTTTATGTAGGATTAAAACAGGAGTCCTTCCATGCTGCAACAAAATAAACCCCTAGGATTTCTATCTTCTGGTCTATTCTGTTCTGTATGTTCTGTTACATTTGTGTTCTGTAGGTTCCATTTTCTGTTCTCACCTCTA
>NW_009952804.1:55362-68680 GCF_000747805.2 Chaetura pelagica
CAGCAGGAAACACCTTCCACTGAGGCTGGAAACAAAGTGTTGGGGTTGTTGGGTTGGGTTTATTTAAGATTTCCTTTCAAAAGGTAAAAAAAAAACAGGTGATAGAAACCAAATATTGAAGAGGACCAGTTAGCTGAGCTCCTTGAACACTGGAGAATCATTGTCTTCAGGGTCAAACCAGTCAGCAACCAAATTCAGAGCTAAAACACCCCAACTGGGAAACCAGTCCATCCCAGCAGCTCTTGATCAGTGCAAGGCCCAAAAGAACTGTTTCTCCCTTCCTTGTCTTGAAATCTCCTTGTCCTGTCTTGAAATCACCCAGTTGATATTTCCTTGGATGGCCAGAGGTGCAATCCTGCTTGAGAAGTGGTACCCATGGCAAAATCCCAGGAGGTGAAACAGATCTTTGTGCAGGGAGCTTCCATGAAGCTTTTCAAGCTTCAAGGCATCATTTCAAGCTGCAAGAAAAGGAGTTAATTAGGACACAGAGGCTTGTGTGGACAAGCTGGGTTTAATCCTTGCAGTGTAGAAAGGACACCATGTAATGGGAATTCTTCATGTGCTGTGCTAGGGTTTGTTTTCCAAGCTTTTGAAAAACTGTTGGAAGAGGGATGCTCTTCATGCCATTTCCCAGGCCAAAAAAATGTCATCCCCATTTCTCCTGCTAAAATAAAACAAGCTGCTGCTGCAATGGGTCTATATTTAGGTGCAGAATCTGTTCTAAGGGCTTAAGCTCCCATCTAACTAGGGAGTCTGGGAAGGAATCCCCTGAAGGTGGGTGATTTCAGAGCTGCTCACTGCAAAAGGCATTTTCTTTCAAAGCAGCTGGTACCAACCATCACAGGAGAGAGCTCAGGGATCACTTGGACCCCTGAACCAACTTGGCCCTTTCTCTCTTCTATTGGTACATTTATCTGTCTTGGCAGAGCTTGAGGGACTGAAGAACTTTGCTCACGTGCATCCCACTGCAAGGTGGAGGTTCCAGAGAATCCCAGACTAGCTTGAGTTCAGAGGGACCTGAAAGATCTTCAGGTTCCAGCCCCCTGCATGGGCAGGGACACCTCCCACCAGCCCAGGCTGCTCCAAGCCCCATCCAACCTGCCCTTCAACACCCCCAGGGATGGGGCAGCCACAGCTTCCCTGGCCAACCTGGGCCAGGCTCTCACCACCCTCACACCAAAGAATTCCCTCCTCATCTCCAACCTCCAGCTCCCTCTCCCAGTTTCAATCCATCCCCCTCATCCCATCCCTCCCTGCCCTTGTCCCAAGTCCCTCCCCAGCTTTCCTGGAGCCCCTTCAGGCACTGGAAGCTGCTCTAAGGTCTCCCTGGAGCCTTCTCTTCTCCAGGCTCAACACCCCAACTCTCCCAGCCCGTCCCCAGAGCTGCTCCAGCCCTCCCATCATCTCTGTGGCTCCTCTGGACTCTCCCCAGGCTCAGCTCCCATGTCAACCTGCCCCATGCCCAGTGCCTGCCTGGAGCTCATTCTCAAGCCTCCATCATCCTAAACCTCCTGCAATAACCCAACTTCCCATGGAAGGCTTTTGCATCTGAACCTTCCTCATGCACTGAACCCAATACCCTGGCTTTTCTGGGCACTGCTCCTTTCACCTTCAGCCCTGTGTATCTGGAGACAGAGCAAGTTAAGAATTTCCTTATTGCATATTAATGCCCTTTAATGTGCTTTGAACCTTTTCATTTTAATTACATTAGCTGCCATTCTATTTAAAGACCCTACAATCTGGTTACTCTTATTTAAATCAGGTTCCTGATTTTCCACACTCAGCTGCTGCTTCTCTGCTTTGCTAAATGTGCAGCTCTTTGGGCTGTGACCTTAAATCAGCTTCAGCACCTTGCAAAGGACAGAGAGGAAGAGCAGACCCACCTCCTTCTCTGCAGGACCCCACCTGAACCCCACACTCAAGCAGGTGAAACTGGAAAAGGGGAGCTGGAGGTTGGAGATGAGGAGGGAATTCTGTGCCCAGGTTGCCCAGGCTGGCCCAGGTTGGGCAGGGAAGCTGTGGCTGCCCCATCCCTGGGGGTGTTGAAGGGCAGGTTGGATGGGGCTTGGAGCAGCCTGGGCTGCTGGGAGGTGTCCCTGCCCATGCAGGGGGTTGGATCTGGATGAGCTTTCAGCTCCCTTCCCACCCAAACCATTCCATGATTCTGTGATCCCTGCATTTTTTAATTTTCATTTTCCTGCTATTCAGTCTCTCTTCCTGATGGGTGAAACTGAGGCAAGGAGAAACCATCAAGGTGGTGGGAACCAGCCCAGCCATCCAGCCTCACCTCAGCTTCCCAGTGGCAGGGCCCAAGGTTACAGATCCCTGGGGTTTCATCCTGTTGCTCTATGACACCACATTGGACTTGGGAGAAGAAAAAATGCAATTAAATAGGATCTACTGTAATTAAGCAGGATCAAAATAGTTCCCCTCCCATTTAAACAAGCAAATTAAGGGCAATTTTTTTCAATGTGTCCATTTATCAGCTGTTTCTGTGGAAACACTTGTTTTTCTTATTACTTAATTCTCCTTTGTATCATGGTAACACCCTGTAATCCTGGTCCCATTGTCTTGCCTTTAATGGAAATGTGTATAAAAGTGTGTTCTTGCCTTTAGAGATCCCATGTCCACTCACAGCCTGTCACACTGGGCAATAAACTGCTACAAATTCCCAGTGCCACCAGTATTTTGGTGGTACTGGCTAAATATCCTCCTTCCCAGCTTGACCTGCACTGACCCAAATCTGATTGAAGCTGAAGAAATCAATGTTGACTCAGCAATTTGCAACCCTTGAACTAGTTTAAAATCACAACTTCAACAAACCACTTGAACTCCCTTGGGTGGAGTCTGTTCCTCAGTGTCAGCACCTTGGGGGGGTTTTTGCACTGAAATGCCTCTTTCAGTGTTAAATTCCTGCTCTTTTCACCTGGCTGCAGGTGACAAACACCTGTCCTGGCAGAGCTTCAGCATCTTCTTTGGACCAACCCATCTCCCTGACATTCAAGGCACCATGATCTGCCTTCCTGCTCCAAACCCTGCAGCTGCTGCAGGTGGTTGGGGCTGGGTTGTGATGGGAGATCCATGTCCTGGAGCTGCTATTCCTGGTGTCCTCCTGTAAGATCAACTCATGGTCCATCTTGCCCCATCACCACCAAGTGTTTCCTGAAAGAAAGGATTTTGCATGAAGAAAAGAGTCTCTGCTGAATTAAGGTCCTTGTTTCTCTTTCACAGGCAACAGGATTTCAAAGCACAGAAGAAGCTGGGGGGTCACTCTTGGGAAAGACAGGTCCTGTTGATTTACCCAGCCAGCAACCAGTGCCACCAAGCCCAGCCTTCCCTGAAATCCCCTCTGAAGCACACAGGGATCCTGGGGTATGTCCTGAACATGACCAGAGGGCTGAAGGCCACTGATGGTCCCTGCCAGCATCTCTCAGGGACATGAATATCACAACAAAGAGTCCATGGATACTTTCAAATGACAATTAATTCTATTCAGAGGCCAGAAATAGCCACGTGCTCTTTCTCCTGGAGAAAAAGGGAAGGGACCTGAAAGCTCATCCAGATCCACCCCCTGCATGGGCAGGGACACCTCCCACCAGCCCAGGCTGCTCCAAGCCCCATCCAACCTGCCCTTCAACACCCCCAGGGATGGGGCAGCCACAGCTTCCCTGCCCAACCTGGGCCAGGCTCTCACCACCCTCACACCAAAGAATTCCCTCCTCATCTCCAACCTCCATCTCCCCTTTTCCAGTTTCACCTGCTTTGCTTGAGTGTGGGGTTCAGGTGGGGTCCTGCAGAGAAGGAGGTGGGTCTGCTCTTCCTCTCTGTCCTTTGCAAGGTGCTGAAGCTGATTTAAGGTCACAGCCCAAAGAGCTGCACATTTAGCAAAGCAGAGAAGCAGCAGCTGAGTGTGGAAAATCAGGAACCTGATTTAAATAAGAGTAACCAGGGAATGGACAGAAGTTAGAGGAGCCTCTGCCAAGCAACCTGTGCCTCCACACTTCTCACCTGGGGGCTTTGCTTCTCCTACCCAAGCCCACAGCCCAGTTGTGCAGGCTCTGCCAGGGGCAGGGATCTGCAGGATCAGGCCCTTGGTGGCCTCTGCTCCCTGCTTCATCTGCTGTTATTTGTTTAGCTCCTGTGCAACAGAGGTTTCCTTAGCAACTGCTGCATCCTTCTGCAAGTCATTGTTACTGGCACCCGTTGACGTGCAGGAGGGTGCTGAGCAGGATGGCACCCACCACAGAATGACCTCTGTGACTGCCCCATTTCCTCCAGGAAACATCACTGTTACCCACCAGGAACTTGCTCGAGGGCACCCACTACAGAATGACCTCTGTGACTGCCCAGTTTCCTCCAGGAAACATCACTGTTACCCACCAGGAACCTGCTCGAGGGACTTCTCGTTGCCTTTTGGGCTACCAGTGGGAACCTTCCTAAAGGTCAATGGGAAAAACCTCTTGTCTTCTCCTCTCTGTGCCCAGTGCCAACACTTCCTGGCACATGTGAGGCCAGCAGAGAGGCAGCTGCACTCCAGACTGTCTAAAGAGAGACCCAACAGCCTGTGGAGAACATATCACTGGGTTGGGAAGAGGTGGAGATGGGGGCCCAGCTCTCAGCTCCCCTCACACACTCCCTGCCTGGTGCCCAGCAGATCAGGTTCAGAGCCCCCAGGACAGGGAACACTGGCTGCTCTTTGCTTCAAAGCAGGAAAACCCAGAGGGTGCCTTCTGCTGAGTCTCTTTACTAGAGAAGCTACAGAGAATCATGGGATGGTTTGGGTTGGAAGGGACCTTAAAGATCATCCAGATCCAACCCCCTGCATGGGCAGGGACACCTCCCACCAGCCCAGGCTGCTCCAAGCCCCATCCAACCTGCCCTTCAACACCCCCAGGGATGGGGCAGCCACAGCTTCCCTGGGCAACCTGGGCCCGGCTCTCACCACCCTCACCCCCATGAATTCCCTCCTCATCTCCAACCTCCAGCTCCCTCTCCCAGTTTTCATCCATCCCCCTCATCCCATCCCTCCCTGCCCTTGTCCCAAGTCCCTCCCCAGCTTTCCTGGAGCCCCTTCAGGCACTGGAAGCTGCTCTAAGGTCTCCCTGGAGCCTTCTCTTCTCCAGGCTAAACCAGTTGGGTTCCAGCCCCAACTCCCCCAGCCTGTCACCAGAGCAGAGCTGCTGGGAACACTTCAGGAGCAGAATAAAGCTCCTCAACAGGGCAAAACCCAAAACCTTTCTGCACTGGCAACATCCACCCTCCATCTTCCTATGACATCTGGTACTGAAGGCAAGATGAGACATGACCAACCCATTGGGAGTTCAACAATGCTTCTCTGAAGATGGTTCAGATGGCTCAGAGCCATTGTCCAACATGGCATTACTGGGAGCTGGGGCATGGAGCTGGTTTCTGCAGGTAAAGTGGGTAGAGATCATCCCACCAGTACTGGACCTGTACTGGTACCAGAGCAAGCTAATTGAAACCTTGCCTGTACCTCTTGCATTCATCTAGAAACTTGACAAGCCTTAACATGGAATTTGGAGGTTTTCCCATGGAAAATGATGACTTTGCATCCAAAAACTGGTTCTTTTCCAGTTTGTGCTCATTATTGGTCGGGTTTGTTGGGGACAAAGAGTCGATGCCATTTGTTTGCAGATGAAACTGGATCTGCTGTTTGCTGGTGGAAATGGGAAAAACCTGAGGGAAACATGTTTTCCCTGAGTGGTTTGCATTGAGTTGGAAAACTCCAAGTTTCTACCAAAAAAAAATTCAGCAAGAACTTTCCATGGATCCCAAAGCCTCAACTTCTCTGGTTCAGGAGAGAACCTGGGTGGGGAAGAGCTGCTAGACATGGAAGCAGCTCCAGGTGAGGAGCCCAGGTTGTGCTTCTCTCTTCACTCTTCCCTCTCCATTTAGGGGTGCACAGATCCAGGTTGATCTCCAGGAATTTCCCTCCTAACTCAACAGCACTTTGGGTTGAGTTGTTCTCTCAACATATTCTTGATCAGCTGCTCACCAGGCTTGGATGAATAAGGAAGGAGATGGAGAAACAACCTCTTCCCTTCTCATCCCAGCTGAGAATGTCACCAGCATTCCTGGTGAGGAATGGCTGGAAACCAGCTCAAAACCAGCAGTGTTTGCCTCCATTTCAAGCTCTTGAAGACCAAATGATGCTACAACTGGAGGAGGACAGTGAGGGTAACCTCAAACTGAGAGCAGCATTCTTGAACAAAACAGTTGGGTTTGATTTTAAGCTGCCATGATAAAATGAGTGGCAACCACTGGTGCTGCAAGGACCAATAGTCCCTTCTAATTCTTAATTACTCCCTTTATAGGTTTTTCATTTCCAAGTGTTTTTCAGATGTGACTTCAAAATCCAGAAAGGATCAAATCAATGGGGGGGAAAGGGCCTTGCCCACAGAATTCCTTGTGTTCCTTCTGCAACCACAGAGCACCTGGTGCTGCACAAATGCTACCCACTCCCAGGTGCTGTGGCCCAGCAACCAGCTTTCCTCTGGCTCCACATGGATATTCTGCTCCACACCAGGAGCTTTGGAGGGGGTGGGATAGAAGAGAAGTTGCTCTGGATCAGTTGCTCTGCTCTTGACCTGCACGTAAAGATTCCTTCCAACTATGGCTGCAGAAAAGCAGGAAAGCTGAGAATTCAGAGGCAGGAAAAGCCTGCACTGAATCCATTATTTACTTTTCATTTTTTTGCTGTTGTTGTTTTCCTCCTTTTTTTTCTTGTCCCCACAGAGAACATCCCTAAGTTCCACTTGCCATTTGGCTTCATGACGTTGGCCGTGGCCTTTCCCTGCTCCCTGCCTTCGTTTCCCATGTACCAAGGGGGGATATTCATAGAAGCAAGAGTCAGAAGGGAACTCCAGGTCACCACCCAGCACCCTCTCCCAAGACAGAAACAGCCTGGCCCGTGGCATTTCCAGAAGCACTTTGCAAACTCGTGAGAAGTTGAAGCTTTCACAGCTTTTCTCTTGATTGCTGGGATGGTTTTTTTTCCCCTAATATTTAACCTGACTCACTCTGCCCCTTCTCCCTTTGTGCCTGAAGAGCAAAGATCTACAGCAGGGATTTGCTGAAGGGCTTGAAATGCAGCACCCACCCCTGTGAAAAGTGGTTGTAGGAAGCAGCATCTAAGACCCAGGTATTATCATTATTTTTTCACCAAAAGGCAGCTTTCTAGATAAACATTCAAAGGACACACAAACAATCTGCCTCAGCCAGGGGCTCTGAGTGCACAGCTCCCAGAACTGGGACATCAAACCCATTTAGGCTGGAAGCAGGATGTGAGCAGAGACCACAAACGTAACTGAACCTTCAGTTCTCACCGTGGAGCAAAACTTTACCCATGATGATGATTTCTGACTTCCTCTCCCTCCCAGCAATGGTGGAGCAGGCAGGGCAGTGCCTTGCCATGAACCTGTGGCAGGAAGTGCTGCCAGGCTTAGGAACACTGAGGGTTCCTCATTTCCACTCTAATTCTCTCCTCAATTTCTGCTCTCGTGACAAGGCAGCAGTTTCCAGGAGCACCAATGACTCTGGACCATGGGAAGCAATGGAAAAGCAAGTGATAAGTCAACAGTAAAACTCCTGCTACTGCTCAGGATGCTATGAAAGAGGATTCCTGTTCCAACCCCCTTTATGTTCAGATCTCTCAGCCATGCACTACCCCTTGTCATGGCCTGCAAGCTACAAGGGGATAAAAACCAGGCTGCTCCTTCAGACCTGAATGAAGAAGCACATCAAGTTGATGGCAGCCAAGCTCAGCAGTTGAACATCTCCTGAAGATCCTGCTCCCAGCTTTCTAGGCCTGCAGTAGCTGTTAGTGACCATGCCCTGTTAAATACACACAGCACTGAGAATGTGCCTGGTTAATCTGCCCAAGCAATCTTGTCCCTCCCTTGCTACAGGGGGGGGAGAGTTGAGGAACATTTTCTTTGGATTATTAGAGAAGGCATTTAAAAGGAGGTATAAAAAGGCTATTAAAAAAAAATATTCACTGTTTAGTTGCAATAATAAACATGACTTCAGGGGAGGAGGAGGAGTCATAAAAACATGAGCCAAAGTGAGGACTGACAACGTGTGTCTGCACGGGGGTAAACATCATCCATTCCAGTGGTTGTTGTCTGGAGGGATGTTCAGCTGGAACAGTTCCCCACTGAGATAGCTGAAAAGGCAAGATTCTTTCTAGGCAGGATGTTTATAACAGCTCTGGGCCTGAGGGCTGTGGCCACTGCCCATCCCTCCCTCCCTGCTTGGGCTCCCACCATCCCTGCGTCACCCTCCTTTGCTGCATCACCCCCTTGGCCTTTTTTGGCTCTTCCAGTCTCCTCGTCATCTTTGATCTCTCTCCACCTCCTCCCCTGTTTTCTGCCCTCTCCAGGCTCACTCTCCTCAGAGCTGTTCCTCTCCCTCACCCCAGGCTTTTCCCCCTTCTTCCTCCCACCTCATGGCTGGGTATGAAAACACAGGAGCCTGGTATCCAAAACAGAGCAAGGAGAAGAGGCAGAAATCCCACTCAAGCCAGCTTTAACCCCAAAACATTGCTCAGCTGAGGGCTGAGAAAGTGCCTGGGGGTTGTGGGCTCAGCCCCCAGCCCCATTTGGCTCATTCTGGGGGGTGTGGGAGCCACCATGGGGCAACCACCTCCTCCAAATCAAGCATCTCCTTGGGTTACTCCACTCCTGGCTCCCAGGGGGAAGGGAGAGGATGCACATCAGGAAGGGGTTTTGCTTTTCCAGTCTTCCCTTTCTGAATGTTTTCTTTTTCTTTTTTTTGGTGCCCATTTCAAGCTGCTGGTTCCAAGCAGAGCTCCAGGGTGTCCCTGGGCACCTGGGGGGGTCCTCCCCAGGGAGGCAGGATGGGAAGAAGGGAGCAGTGGGAAGGATGAAGGGGGTTGTGATTCACAGGGCAGGTCCTGGCTCAAAAGGCTCCTGCTCTTTGGAAGGAGAAACTTCTCCTGTTATCACTGTTAGACACAAGGGAAGGGAATCACTGGTGTGATAAAGATGGGAGTGCAAACAGACAGAAGACAGGCAGCAGAGAAACCTCACTGCACCACCTCCAGCACCTCCTTGGTCCCTTCTTTGTAGGTCCATGACCCCACAAATTCAGAATATAACCCAGAACCCTGCAGCCCATCCCTTCCTCCCAGCCTGGCAGAGCCCTTGGCTCCTCCTGCAGCCAGACCCCAACACTTGCCACGATGGGACCAGCAGACCCAACCTGCACCACCTGCCCTAGGAACTTCTCCAGCCCCTCTGCTAAGGGACCTTGTGATGCAGGATCTTCTTGGAATCCATCTGAGCAGGTTATCCTGGGATGAAAACCAGCTGCAAGGCTGGAGCAGCAGGGAAGAGGGAGCTCTGAACATGGCACTGCTTGATTGATGCTCTGACAAAGTGGGGAGACCATTTTTCTGGCCCAGGGGCAGCAAGCAGAGGTTGCACACGTCAGTCCTGCTGTAGAAAGCATCTGTCAGACCTTGAGCTGCTCTCAGGAGACCTGCAGAGGTGCCAGCACAAATCCTTCTATCTACACCACTTCATCTCCACTTCAGTTGCAGCACAACAGGGAACAGGTTCATCTTTCACTTCAGGCTCCTTTGGACACTGCCTACACCAGGTCAAGGGTGTGATGCTAAGGAAGAGCTCAAGGTGCTGAGAATTCAACACTGAGCTGTAGAAAGTCTTTCTTACTAGGCTGATTTTTATCCCAAACATCCTTACACAAGGAAAAGAGCATCCCCCAAATCTGCCAAGTGCTTCACTCTGCAAGCAGCCTGATATTTAGCTCAACAAGCTGCTGCACCAGCAGCAGTTTGCTTGGAAAAAAAATCCCTTGACAAATCCCACAAAGCCCAGATTGAAAATATCATGCAAAAAAGCAGGTTTTTGTGTCCCTTAGAACTGTACCTTAAAAAGTCTCTTTAGTAGCCCAGCAATGTTATTTCATTTCCTTTTGTTTAGACTCTTAAATATATTTTAAAGGAATTTTATTAACCTTATCCTTAATGTCTGTAATTGGTTTGCAGAGAAATGCTTGAGACTTCTCCTTGCTTATGCACATAATTACTGGTCCTAGGGCAAATGGAAGGTTTAGTTCCTTTGTAAGACAGTAACATGCAAAGGGGGGGGGGGGAAAGGAAAAGCAGAAATCATTTGGAATTAATTAGAGTCTGGCACAATGCAAAATATTCCATAAAATTAACCTGGGAACTGAAAACAGCAACTACTGCTCTGCAATCTTACTGAACCTGAAAATCTGCTTTGCTTAGGAACCACTGTCAAATTCCACTGCCTCCATCAGGAGCTGTTATTTACATGGAACAAAAGGACATGACAGGGGTTTGGTCATCGAGCTCCACGTCAGACGTTTTAGGCTCTGGCTCTTGAGTCACTTCCAGTTATTCCTCCCCTCTGTTCCCCAACATCCCTCTGCCATCAATTGCATCAACTGCAATGTTGGAACTTCTGGCCCAAACCTGAAGTTATTTTCTGCAGCACAACAGTGACCTTGACTTCACCCAGCTTGGCCATCCAGACACTGCAACACCTTGAGTCTGAATTTCACCCAAACCATTTCAGCCCAGGCTGGCATCAATAGCAGCCTGGCCAGCAGGGCAAGGGAGGGGATTCTCCCCCTTCACTCAGCCCTTGTGAGACCCCCCTGGAGTGGGAACAGTCTGTGTCCAGTTCTGGAGCCCCCAAGATCAGAAGGATGTGGAGATCCTAGAGAGTGCAGTCCATGAGAAAGGTTCAGATGCAAAAGCCTTCCATGGGAAGTTGGGTTATTGCAGGAGGTTTAGGATGATGGAGGCTTGAGAATGAGCTCCAGGCAGGCACTGGGCATGGGGCAGGTTGACATGGGAGCTGAGCCTGGGGAGAGTCCAGAGGAGCCACAGAGATGCTGGGAGGGCTGGAGCAGCTCTGGGGACGGGCTGGGAGAGTTGGGGTGTTGAGCCTGGAGAAGAGAAGGCTCCAGGGAGACCTTAGAGCAGCTTCTAGTGCCTGAAGGGGTTCCAGGAAAGCTGGGGAGGGACTTGGGACAAGGGCAGGGAGGGATGGGATGAGGGGGATGGATGAAAAGTGGGAGAGGGAGATGGAGGTTGGAGCTGAGGAGGGAATTCTTTGGTGTGAGGGTGGTGAGAGCCTGGCCCAGGTTGCCCAGGGAAGCTGTGGCTGCCCCATCCCTGGGGGTGTTGAAGGGCAGGTTGGATGGGGCTTGGAGCAGCCTGGGCTGGTGGGAGGGGTCCCTGCCCATGCAGGGGGTTGGGTCTAGATGATCTTTAAGGTCCCTTCCAACCCAAACCAGTCAGGATTCTATGATGATTCTATGATGTGACACATTTTGATGCCTGCAGGGATTCATCACACGGAGGGAAATGCCCCATGATGCAGAACCTGTGCCCAGGCAGGGGAGCACCATGGAACTGTGTCCCTGATGCAGACTTTTCACTGCAGAATGTAGTTGTTTCCACAGAACCTGAGCAGCATCATTAAGGGTCTCTTCTGGGGTATGGTTGGCAGAACATTGAGTGCAGGAGATTCAAACCAGGTTGGCACCCAGCCCTCCCCAGGAGCTTGGATGGTGTTACCTTCCCAAACATTGTCCTTGGGGTTTTTTTTTCTTAAACTATCATGTCTATAAAATAAAAGCCCATCATCTGAGTTGACCCAAAGCCCATTGGAGACTCCAAACTTCTATTTTACAGAGGTATGTGCACCCATTTCCTCTGATCACCTCTTTGAAAGCACTGAGTGGAGACTGGGGAGTTGTCACCCTAACTAGCCAGAATTTTTGGTCAGCCAGTACCTCATCCTATGCCTGTTTTTGTGTTTGTGGAAGGGAACTAATAATTCTTCCTCTGCTGAACTGTTTCCCTGGCCTGTTTAGGCTCCTTGGAGAAGAGTCAGCCTCTCAGGAATTGTTTATGCACGAGGGAGCCAAGATCTTGACTGGGACCTATAGAACATACCATAAATATATACAATAACCTTACTCTGACTACTCATCTACTCTCCAGGCCTTCTCCAGGACATGATTTATTCTGGTAACCAAAAGCACAAACCCACATCTGCAAATAAACTTGTTCCCAATGAAATTTGTCATCCTCAAGCACCCTGGGGGCTTCTACTGAGACACAACTACTGCTTGTTCAGCTCCTCTTCTTCAGCCTTGATTAATCAACTGGTTCTGAGGGAAATGCTCCCATCAGTCCATGATTTCAAAGGAAATAAAGGAAAAATAAGCTTTTATCTCACCAATATTTGTGGCAGCTACACCACATGACAATGCAAATATCTTGATAGCAACAAACACACCTGCAGGGCAGAAATAAGAGGGGTGAAGGCATCATGATGTGCAGATGTTTCTGGTTCTATCTGTCAAGGTCACAGAGTTGGAGGTGTTTTTAATCTGGAATGTACAGGCCCCCCCTCCAGCCCTAAAGGTATCCACATGGTGGGAAGTGGCTCCTGTTTTTCTCTGGGAAGGGGGAGGTTCAACATGAAAAGGATGTATTTCCTTGCCTGTTCCTCGTGCCACACGAGCAGCCAACAATGACAGTCAACAATGTGGCCAACTTGTTATTGAAGAGGTTTTCTAAACCACAGAATGAGTGGATTACTAACCCAAAAATCACAACTCCTGCCAAAGCACAATTTAAAAAAAAAACCCCAAACCAACAACAAAATGAAAAAAAAAATAGATTTAACCCATGGGAAAAAAATACAAAATAAAATAAAGGAAAAAAGAAAGAGAATTCAGCAAAGAGTAACAGAGAAAGAGACTGATCTGGTGGGTAAACTGAGGTGTTAGGAAGGAAACTTTTTCTTTCCTGCTCTCCAGAGATTTTACCAACTGTGTCAACTAACTCTGCAGTGTTTCCTTCTTCCCATTCCTGAGGCAGGGACAGGAGAGCTCTGGGACCTCACAGTCCTGCTTCAGGGCTTCAGGTGCTTGAAGCAAATTGAGCCTCACAATAGAGAGTAGATAAGAAACTCCTTGACCACCCTGTGCTCAAGCAATGCCCAGGAAGATAAGGTATAGAGGGATTCTTGGGTTGTAACTAGCAAAATTAAGAATCCCAGACTGGTTTGGGTGGGAAGGGACCTGAAAGCTCATCCAGCTCCAACCCCCTGCATGGGCAGGGACACCTCCCACCAGCCCAGGCTGCTCCAAGCCCCATCCAACCTGCCCTTCAACCCTTCCAGGGATGGGGCAGCCACAGCTTCCCTGGGCAACCTGGGCCAGGCTCTCACCACCCTCACACCCACGAAATACCTCCGGATCTGCAACC
>NW_009952804.1:68954-80443 GCF_000747805.2 Chaetura pelagica
CCCTGCATGGGCAGGGACACCTCCCACCAGCCCAGGCTGCTCCAAGCCCCATCCAACCTGCCCTTCAACACCCCCAGGGATGGGGCAGCCACAGCTTCCCTGGGCAACCTGGGCCAGGCTCTCACCACCCTGGCAACCCCAAGAAAAGAGGGGTACCAGCTGTACAGTGTTAGTATTGAAGAAACACTGGGTGGACTCTCAGCTGGTGGAAGGGGAGCTGAGCTGGTTTGTGCCCAAAGGAGCCCTTCCCTTTGAGAGCAGCAGAATTCATGTAGCATCAAGCTCCCTCCGGTGTAGGAGCTAAGCAGGAGAAGTGAACCAGAGCAGAGCTGCATTGTGATTGTTCTTGGGAAATATTTTACATCCCAGCAATGGTTCATTGCCTGCACTTGAAAGAACTGTGATCAGCTTGGCCTCCAAAGTTTCTTCATGCTAATTCCTACCATACTTCCTATGACTTTAACCACGGGATACAAGATGTGGCCACACGTGCTGTTCAATCCCCTCCTCCAGGGAGCTCCTGATGCTGTGCCCCTCCAGCAGCTGGGCTGGGGTGTCAGGCAGAGCTGATGGACAGGGAGCTCTGCTGGGGGATCCCTGGCACTCCCCCCACGTTCCCCTTCCCTCACTGGACTCTTGACTTCCACGCTGGGCTGCAGGTTTGATGATCTCAAAGGCTGTTGCTCAGCTCTGACATCTCTGACCCTCTGACATTTCAACAAAAGGCACCAACCCATGGGATCAGTGCTGAGGAGCTGGAACCCTGCCACTCACAACATCACCCTCCTCTGCCCCCTGACGTGGTGCAGGCTGCCTGTCTGCCTCCCAGGGGTGACTAGGCAGGAGAAATCCATAGTGCTGATCCTTAAAAACTCAGCTGTGGCTTCAGTGAAAGGCTAAGAGAGGAAGAGCTCAGGTGCTTCATCATCAGCTTGTGCCTGGCAATCCTCAGAGCTGCCTGCAGGCTGCTAGAAATAACCTGTACAAATCAAAAGTCTTCATGGGAACTGGTCACCTGGAGACAATATCCCCTTTCTAAACAAGTCCAGGAAAGCTGGTCATCATTTACAACAAAGTACATTGAAAACATCATCATATGCAAAAGTTCCACTGGGGTTGGGTGGGCTGGGGGTTAAAATAACTCCCAGGTGAGAACATGAAAACTGACCTACAGGAAGATACAGACCTTCCAAAATGACTTGAGCAAAGTCCTGAGCAAATTATGCAGCCCTCAACTTTTTGTCTCAGCTTTGGAAGAGGAAAGAACATCTACAGCTCTAAAACTCACCTAGGACCTTATAGATCATCCAGATCCAGCCCCCTGCATGGGCAGGGACACCTCCCACCAGCCCAGGCTGCTCCAAGCCCCATCCAACCTGCCCTTCAACACCCCCAGGGATGGGGCAGCCACAGCTTCCCTGCCCAACCTGGGCCAGGCTCTCACCACCCTCACAACAAAGAATTCCCTCCTCATCTCCAACCTCCATCTCCCTCTCCCACTTTTCATCCATCCCCCTCATCCCATCCCTCCCTGCCCTTGTCCCAAGCCCCTCCCCAGCTTTCCTGGAGCCCCTTCAGGCACTGGAAGCTGCTCTAAGGTCTCCCTGGAGCCTTCTCTTCTCCAGGCTAAACCAGTTGAGTCTTCTGACCACCAGCAATACCAACCTAGAGCCCCCTGCATTCCCAGTGCCACCAGTGCCACAGAGCTGGAGGTGGTGGAGACTCCACAAACCCAACCCCTCATGCCACAGATGACAATTCATGGCCAGAAGATCCAGCCTGTTTGTGGTGCTGAGGGACAACATTTAGTGGTGGACTTGGTGGTTAGATTAACAGTTGGACTTTGACCTTGAAGATCTTTTCCAACCCAAATGATTCCATGATTCTGTAACTGTTCTCTCCCTTCCCTTATCCCAAGAGACCTGCCATGCCAGCAATAACTTCTGTTCTGAGCTGGTCACTTCCATAAAGGAAGGAATCCATTGTCATCAGCAAACAATCAAGATGAATGGAAAAGGTCATAAAAACATCCAAAAGGCCACATTTCAGCTCGTGGAAGCAACAGGGCTCTGCTGGTGACACTGCTCCATAAACTCTAACTGCATGATGCAGTGATGCATCATTTGACTCTGTGGACCACAAGCTGCAGATGAACAATTTGTGAATAGAAAAAACACCCCAACAAGAAAACAAATCCTCAAGCCCAGCCAAACCAAGCAGATACATCACTTTCAGTACATGGTCCTCTCTGATTTATTCCCCCAGCCTGTAGCTGATGAAATACTCCTTTTCAATACATTCTTATTTTCCTCCTTATTGCACAAGTGTTGCAGAGCTTTGCAGAGCTCCAAGGGCTGCTGGCTTGATTTATTCAACTGGGCTTGATTTATTCAACTGCTCCCTGAGCCCTTCAGCATTAAACTGATGACTCCAGATGGCACAGCCCAAATGCCACTGAGTTTGGTGGCCCACAAGGAGGTCCTACAGGACCAGCATCCAGATTGCAAATGTCTGGTGTGTTGCTGACACCTCAGCCAGCATGAAGACATCAGGGGTCCCTCTCCTCTACCCTCCTCTTTCCCCATGGGATCCCTTGGGCTCAGCCATGTCCTCACTGCTGGTTCTCAAGCCCTGCTACCCCTGTTCCCTGAAAACCAAGCCAGGAGGCATTTACTCTTCCAAATCCTTCCCATTCCCTTCCTCCCTCCCCTCTGCTGGAGGTTTCCCATATGGACAAGCTCAAATATGAAGAAGAGAGGATGGGAGAAGCAGGATGCAGAGAGAATTCTTGTCTCCAGGCCTGTCAGCAATACCAGGCACTCACTATTAGTTTGATGTTGCCTATTTTTCTAAGGCCAAATCGCTGCTTTCCAAGCTCTTCCCAGGGATGAATTTGCCCCCTTTTCTTCATTGCATGACCAGCCCTTGAAATAAAACCAAACAGAAAGGTTGAGTGTGAGGCTTGTGCCCCTGACACGCATGGGATGTTCCCTTCCTATTAGTCACTGAGCAGATGTGTCTTGTCACATGATGCATGAAGCAGCACTGGAAAGAAAAAGCAAATTAACTCATCCCTCTGAACTGGGAGAAGTTCCGGGAGATTTTGCTCCCTCAGGCATCAGATCTACCTGTTCAGCATGGAGAACACAGAGGCAGAAAAGAAATAATCCAGGAATCTACTAGAATGTCTCTGTCCCCTCCAAGCAAGGCATCCATTGGATATCACTTGGGATGTTTGGGAAGAAGGCTAAAGGATGCCTTTCCCTGAAAAAGCTCTTGTGCTGGTAGTTGCTGCAGTTCCCTTTTTCCATCTTGGGAATGATTTTGGGAGGTGGAAAGTTAAATGTCAGTGTTTCTGTCCCTGGGTGGTGAGGCCACAGAGGAGGAAGCAGAGCCCTGCAGCTCCACAGCACTCTCAGCTGTGTTTGGGAGGAGAGGCAAAGGCATCAAATCCCCCAGAATTTGGAGAAGCAATGGAACTTGTGCACTGCCCAAGCCATTTGTTGGTGACTGTTCAAACAGGGTGTTCATGGTACCTGTCAGGCTGTGTGTGATGTTGTGTGTTGTCCTGCTGGCCCAGCCTGTGATGCCTGATCCCTCTCACTTTCCCCAGGCTGGATGTTCAGAGAGACAAGTTGTGATTGCTGGCAGCACTGAAAATCAGAAGCAGTCCCTAGTTAGTCTGGTGAAGTTGTTTAAATCCAGAACACAAACCAAGACAAGGACCATCTGCACACAAGGCTGTTGGCACAGCAGGGTGGCCAGAAGACAAATGTTGGTGCTCCTATTAGAAGCTGCAGAGATTGAAAAGCTGCTTCCATTTCCACTGGTGGAACAACACAGGAGCTGCCATAAAGAGCACTGGTGGTGACACCAACATCTAGAGCACTGGTGGGAGCCACAGTTTCGTGTCACAAGAAAACACAAGAGCACCCTGTGTTTGAGAGCAGCAACCAGCACACGTGGCAACCTCCCCCAGCATGAAGCTGGGGCTCAGATCCAGCCCTGACTCACCCAGCAGAGCTTTTCCTTGCAACTGGGAGAAGCTTTGCAGCACCAACCCATTTTTTTTTCAGATGCAATTTCACTAGAGAAGTGGAGGGAGCCCCACACCTGTTGAACCTCCTGAAGATGTTGGGAGAAATCTTCTCCCCCAGGTCCCACCTCCACGTGCCTCCTCACAAACTCAGTGGTCTTGGTCATGAAGCCACCACAACTGCACCCTGGTTGAAAACATTCATTCCCACTACATTTTGGTGTCAAAATGGTACCATTCAATCAAAGCAAGGTATTTCAAACCCTGTTTCAAGTGCCCCATCCACAATTTTTAACCTGTTGGGATTTTTTCCCTTTCAAATGATCAATTTATGAGCTGATGCTTTTTTGTCCTAGAGAAGAAAGTGACTGTTGAAATAATGGATGGGGACACTGTGGCCTACAAGTTCAAGGTCACGTATTGAGGGTAACTCCTTCTTTCTACACTCCAATCTAACATCAGAGCAAAAGCTAATCCTGGAAAACCTGCCAGAGTGTGGGAGGTGCAGCTCTAAAGCCTCCTCACTGGAGATCCTGCTGCAGGTCAGAGTTAGCTTCCACCACTGTCTGAAATCCTTACATCAGGATTTCAGACCCAGGCTCCCTGGGAACATGCTGCAAGGGCCCATCTGGCCTCCACAGTCTGGGATTCAAATGGTTGGAACAGTTTTCCAAGGCAGTCTTTTAAATGACAGGAGCAAAATATGACCAATCCATTCCAGGTGGCACTGGATGGAAGAATAAATACCCTGGCAAAATGTCCTTTGACTGATGAAGAAGAGCCATTCTCAGCCATTCACAGCCCTGTGCACAGGGGTAAATGGGGGGTTTTGTAAGCTGGAAGTGCTTTGGGACTGAAAGAATTTCTCAGAAATGGAAGGCAGAGCTGAGTCCAGCCCATTAGCTCTTCCTGTCCTACCCTGAGCAACCAGCTGAAACCTGGGGGAGGGAGAAACTGGAGTTCAGGTCCTGAAGCTGTTTCTGGATTTCTTAGCTAAGAATTGCTCTCTGATCTTGCTGATCCTGATCAGAAGCAGGGCTACCCACCAACATGGATCCAGGTGAAATCAGGAGTGAGCATCTAACAATATATTTAGTGCTGGAGCAGAGGGGAAGTCCCCACCAGCCTTGGTGGAACCAAGGAGGGAGACCCAGTTCTGACCCTGGAGTCCTGAGTGTTTTGTCCCTCCCTGCCCAGCTGAAGGATCCTCCAACACAAGACAATAAAAGCCTAAAAGTGCAAGATGTCAGTGGGATCACATCAACTCCAGCCTTAGGAAAGCTTATCTATCTGTTCCAAGCTCTCCAGCCAGGACATTCAGGCACAGCACCCACCTCCTTATCAGCTGCAGGTGAAAAAACAGCTTCAGGAGTTTGTAACTCAATAACCCCCAAATCTTCAGATGAATTGAAGTGGACCAGCCTTTCCTGCTGGCATAAGTCACCACCACATCATCAACTCCTGTGGGGAGAATTTGTTCCAGATTCCCTTAATTACCTTCTCCTGCCTCCTGCCTTGCCCAGTAATGATGCTCCAGCCACATCTGCCTGGTGCAGTAGCATGACAAGCCCAGGGCTGTTCTGTATCACTGGAGACATTAGGCTTTGTCCTTTGCACAGAATGCAGATAATGCACTGGTCTTATTTCTTATTCTAGGGTGGATGGTGGGTGTCATTTAAGGCTGGATTCATACCCAGGACATTAATACCCACAGCAGATAGCTGGATGCTGCTCTTGACAATTGCCAGGTGGGTCAGAACTGCAGACCCAGAGTTGCCTGGAGAAAGAAACTCTAATAAAAGCAACAAACCCCACAGAAACAGCATGGCAGAATAGAGAGTATCCAGGTTTTCAGAGGCAACACAAACCCCCTCAAGTTCTGGAAACAGCCCCAGCCTGATTCTTCTCCTTGCACTCCCAGGGCCAGCTGGCTCAGCCAAGTGATAGCCAAGTGATGGTGGCCAACGGGCCACAGCTCCAAGGCTGCCTGTGTCTGCAAACACAGCCACAGGAATTTCTCAATGGAAAGACACTCATGGGAATGAGCTGTATTAACGAGTCTGCAACTCATTAACAGGGATGACTTCATTTCACCACGTTACACCTAGTTCACTAACCAGGCTGCTCCCTGGTTACATCACGCCTGATAGGGGGATTATTTTTCCTGGGAACTCGAGGGGATATTTATAAACAACAATAAAGTGGAAGAAATGTGTTTTGAATAGCTTGTTTCCTCACATGGAAACTCCTACATAAGGTGGTGGCAAATAATGATGTATAGATGTTTGTTTACATGCACTGACTTCAAAGCAGTTCACAACTAGCGTAGCTGAACTTCCCAGCAAGTGATTTAGACTCACTGGCTTCTCTTAAACTTGTTTAGGAAATCTCAATCTATTTTTGGTGCTTCAGTGTGCAATTAAGCTCTTTTCTTCCACTGGTACTAATTAGTGCCCTGGTTGTTAGTCCTAGATGAGGCAGAGCAGCAAACCATTCCCCTCATTCTTCGTATGAGCAGATAACTCTGGCCATGTGGCTGCACCCACCACCAGGAGTTGCCTTCATCTCCTCCTTGTTTCTGTGGCTCCCTAACCCATCACTTGAAAGGACTGTTCAAATCTCCCAGCCCTGCCCCTCACAGAATCCCAGGGGTTGGAAGGGACCTGGAAAGATCATCTAGCCCAACAGCTAAACCCATCAGGTACAGGGTGGTGTTGGACTTGACTTGTCTCACTAGCCCAAGCAAAACAACTTCAGTGCTGGGAAAAAGAGCAGCCCAGTCCCTTCCCAGCACAGAAAGCTTGGCTGGAAAGAGCAAGCCTGGCATTGCTCTGTGCCATAACCCCCTCAGAGCACAATTAGAGCAGCTCCCAGGCTATTTTAATTACACACAGAACCTGTGAGCATCACCAAACCTCCTGGTGGCACCGAGGTGACGTCGGGCCGAGTTCAACCCACACAGTTTGGTTCTGGGCTATATTCCTTTTAAAAATAGGAAGAGGTTACAAAACATAACAAGCAGAGAAGCCTCTTTTCCTCCCATCCCCACTTCTGGGATGAATAATTGTGTGGCAAGATAAGTGGGCGAAGTCTTACCCGGATGACGTTTCTGTCGACCGTGATTATAAACAACAACAGAAAAGAAATGTAAGGCCTCTTGGTTAATTTTTCCCATTATAAAACCACTCGGTATTTCAAACTAATCTGCCAAGGAAGTGCGTGTTTTCAAGTCCCCCTGATGCAGCTACAAATCATCTCCTTTGTAAGTGGTGGTTACTGGTGGTTGGGAAGGGGACGCAGAGGAGGGAGAGAAGATCTTGTTTACTTTCTGGGCTGCACATCCAGCCTGGCCCAGGCCCCAGCAGAGAGGTTTTCCTGCTGGCCCCTGCCTTCAGCTGGGGGATGCAGACTGGGGCAGGGTCCCCCAGGGGCCAGGGGCTGCAGACTCCTGTGGTGTGACTGGGATTCCCAAGCACTGGGACGTGCAAACCTGCAGCAGGATCTGGGTGAATCGGCCGCCGGGGAAGGGAACACAACACACACGAGCCTTAACAACACCCTGGGAATATTGAATCCCAAGAGAGGTGAAGGGATAGGACCCTGGGTTTATTTGGTTTGGGCTTTTAGAAAATGCCTATGGTAAAAAAAAAAACACAACAACATCTGGATTGCTGAGCAGAGGCAGCCAGACACAGCCTGCAAGGGGCTGGAGGAACCAGCCGTTCCCTGAAGCCACAGAGCAATGGGCAAATGAAAATCTGATCCCCTAAACAACAAATTACCTAGAACTGGCTGATCTGCTTTGGGAGACACATGCCTGGTGCTCCATTACACCAACTGTACTTTGTCATATGCTGGGGCATATGGGCTCTTTCAACTGGACACACATTTTCTTGCCCTGTATCCAGAGGCAGTGCTATAAAGGAGGTAACTCCTTGTCTCCCCAGGGTTTTAGCTGAACAATCCCTGGGCCTGCAATGTAAAAGGCAGCTAACAACTGTTTGGATGTGCTCAAGATGAAATTCTCTGCACTGAAGTGTTTCAGGAGTGAGGAGAGGCTGCCTTGCTGCTGCAGGAACCTGAAGTCCTCCAGAAACAAGCTGCTCCTTACCTGCCATAGAGGCTGGGATTCAAAAAGGGGCTTTTCCAAGCTCCATGTTTAAGCAGCAGGCAGGATAAGGAGCTCAGCTCAGACAACCCTGGGTTTGCTTTCCCCTTCTCCTCTTGGTAACGTGCTCTGCATCAAGAAGGACTGAGGAATTTAACCTTCCTGTAATCCTGGCTAATCCTGTTCCCTAATTGCTGGGCAAGGGGGAAAGTCAGATCTTCAGGTTTCAGACTCAGAAACTGAACAAGGATTAAAACCAAATTTAGTCATGAACACGGTCCAGGATGCAACCCCTAGTAGATCAGACTATACTTTATGGATACAATTATTATCTTTGCAGAGGAATCACAAGCAACTGCAACCACATCTAACTCCCAGCACAGAGCGTCACACTCACATGCCCCTCATTTGCAGGAGGGAGAGATGAAGGGAAGAAGCAGCATAAATATGAGTTTCAGAGGAGTAAAGAGGTTCTGCAGGCTTGAAACCCGAGGAGCTTTTCCACTGGGGTGTCTGGTTTTCATATTCAGGCCTGCTTGGATTGCATGCCCTTAGCTCGTTAGCTGCCCTGCAGATGAAGTTAAAAAGCACATTGTTCTCTGAGCAAACTATACAATTAGTGATATCATATAAAAGGAAATAACCCCAATTGTAACTCTCCTCCTGACTCTCCTTCTGTAAAGAGAATGTTGCCTTTTGCAAACCTGAAGCAAGCAGGCAAATAAAAGGCAAATAAAGGCCAAAAAGGCAAAGCATATAACAACTGTGTTTTAAGGATCTTAACCTTCAGTCACTGCCTGGCCCTTCAACCAATGGCATTTTGAAGTCATGAGTTCTATAGGATTAAAAAATGTACATTTTGCTCCCCCTTGGGCTGAACACACACTTGTAACTGAAGAACTTGCATGTTTTCCCTACTCTAAGCCACAAAAGCACACAGAAAAGGGCCCTGTCAGACAGAAAATGACCTCAAAGGTACCTCAGTCCACCAGATGACCAGCCAAGGTCATCCTATGTGACCTAAAGTGTCCTGCTTTGTCCTGTCTCACACCCTCAGTGGTCTTTGCAGGATAAACACCTCCAAGTAGCAGAGAAGAGCTCACCTATAATTCCAGTTATTATTCAGACACTAAATAATAGAGAGCATGTGTACCAAACTGTGTCCCTACAGGATACCTGGAAGTTTTCGTGTGCTTCAACCAGCCACAGTGATTTAGATACAGCAACAGATACTCACACAGCCCCAACTATTAAATTACTCTTCCTTTTAAGAGGCTGTGGTGGTTTAGCCAACAACCAGGTGGCAGATGCTCTGTCACTCCTCCCCTACCCTCCCAGGGGAAGACAAGAAAGGGAATAAGGGAGAGAGAGGCTTTAAGGTTGGGGAAAAAAAAACCCTAGAAGCAGTAATAATAATGTTGATGGTGGTAAATGAGAAATAGATGTATACAAATCTGTAAATGTGGTACCAGTCAGTAACACTTCCTGACCCACACTGGGCTGGGCAGCAGTGCTGGAGTCCTGGGTGCCAGGGACAACCTGCAACCCTGGAGCAGCCTCGTGGGTCTGATGGGGGGAGGCAGGAGAAGGTGGTCCCTTCTCTGGTGAGAAAAGAGGGTGCAGGAGCAGCAGAGGGAGCAGGACCCAACAAGCCCAGCTGGAGGGGCCAGGGGAGGGATCTGAGGAGTCATTTTGTGTCGTGCCCCCCGTGCTGTGGTTGCTCTCTGTCCTCAGGTGCTCCTGGCTGAGCTTGGGGGGAGCACAAGATCTCCAGTCACTAGAGATGATTTTGATCAAAACTAGAGCTACTAGATGACAGGAGGTTCACAGGGTGCCCCACACCAAAGGCCAGGAGCTTTCAGAGGCTGAAACTGGGGGGGATCCAAGGTGGCTGCTTCCACCTGACATTGGAGAGTCACGTTTTAGCAGCAATTCTGCAGTCCCAGTTGATCCGCAGTGACTGGTAAGAGAAATGACACACTAAGGCCATTCCTGGGTTGCTACAGATCAAGGAGACTCCATGGAAGAGGGTGGCTGGTGGGTCACCCAGGTGGGGAGTCTGAATACTCATCTCAGCACAAACAGCGCAGGTTCAAGATCCTCTTTTGCTTCAGGGAAAAGAGGGATGTGGGTTTTCTCCAGCCCAGGTGATCCAGTCCCTGAGCTATTTTTTATTCTGGAATGTCTCTCAGTTTTGTGGGTTTTTTTGCCATGAAATACTTCAAAAGAAATGGAAAAGGTTTGAAATCTTAAATTTCCCAGAGCCAGGGAAGCTCTTTCCTCCCCAGCTCTATTTCTAGCTGTGCCCCGTGCACCCAGATACAAATCTGGCAGGGGGATCTCAGCCCAGCAGCTCCAAGCCTGGCTATATTCAGCCAAGCAGCACGGTTCAGGGCCATTCCTATTTCTTCTTTTCCAGCAATTCCAGCTCCCCTTGGTTTAGTTTACAGATCAGACAGCAGTTGCATCACATCCTCCCCGTCAGAGCAAGCGTTGCCCAAGCAGAGCATCTTTCCATCCCTATTGTTACTGAAATGAGAGGGTTTGATGATTAAAACTTTGCTGACGCTGTTTGTCAGAGAGGCATGACTTAGAACAGCCCCCAGGGCTCGTCTCTCAAGTGGAGTTGGCTTGGTGGGGCTGGTGGGAGTGAAAGCTTCTTCTGAGAAAGAAGGCCTTGACCTTGCAAATACAGAAGCGTGCAAGTAGCTCTTCTCCCAGAGCCAGCCAGCCAGCTGCTGGGCTGGACCACTGTCCATCACACTGAGCACCAGTGCACAATTGTTTCCTCATGTTTCCCTGCCTGTGTGTGTCCATCTGCCATCCACTGGCGTGGCTGAACTCCCTGGTGTGGAGGCCCCTGCCTCCATCTCTGCTCATCAGCTACACGGTGTGTTGGACTCCTGCTCTGCAGGGAGAACTTGCAAAGGCAGCCACTGTAAGAAAACCAACACCAGCCCCATAGAAATGCCCTCAGAGAAGCTCCCCATGTGTTTGGATGGGATACTGAAGGGGGACTGGGATATAAAGGTGCTACAGAGAGCAAGGAGTGTCTCGAGAAGATGCCACCCCTGTGTCTCTCCTGCTCCAAGGCTTTCAGAGTCAAAGCTCCAGCTCACCTGGTGTCCTTTTAGAGCTACAAGAGTGTGTTCAGTTGCCCTAATGCCACTGGGAAGAAACTGGAAAATAAACTCTTCTCCATATATCATATGTAAGAGGTAATAAGTTACTCAAGATGCAGGACAGATCAACAACCAGATTTCTTGGAAAGGTTTCCCAGCTCTCAAAACTCTACAGATACCCCCAAAATTAAGGGAATAATGCTCCTACTGATTTCCCCCCCCC
>NW_009952804.1:80856-86565 GCF_000747805.2 Chaetura pelagica
CCCCCCCTCCTATTTTGGCACAGCCCCAGAGTTCTTTCTCTAGCACTTCAGGAAGGCACACAAAGGCCTGGATGCCCTTTTCAGCCTGAGCCACCTGAGTCCTGCACTTCTGCTCTGTCTTTTGGCTGCATCAGGCACCCCCACCCTCCTGTGCTCTGCAGGTGAGCAGTGCAATGATAGGCTCTGAGTCATTCCACATGCTGGAGTTGGGACACTGTTCTTCAAATCCACCAGAGCAAGATGAATTCAAACACCTTGAAATCAGTTAAAACAAAGACCCTACCAGCTCATCAGAAAACTGATGGGTTTTTTTTAGAAACAGAGGATAAAAAGAGACAACAACACACACACCTCAGCAGTTAGTTCTGATCTTGCAAGGCACACACCTGCTTGGAATTAATCCCAGCACCATTCACTTAGCAAAGGTGAACTCATGGAGGAACATCTCCAGTTCCACAGCCCAGCCTTCCCTCCCTGAGCAGGAGAAAGATGCCAGAAAGGTGCCAAAATGCACATGGAATGAATGAAGCTCATCCTGCCACCAGAAGCCCTGTACCCAAGGAGGTCACTGAACGTTTCCAGCCCTCAAAGGATGGAGCCCAAGGTACCACAACAATGATGGGTGATCCCAGAAAGGTAGGGAGATGCCACCTCATGAGATACCAAACCCCTGTTGTTACCAGCCATGGATCAGCACTGATTCCTGCCTCTGCTGCTCAGTGGGAATTTCAAACAAGTGGTGTGTGCTCACTTTGGGTTTGTGATTATTTTTAGCCCCTTGGGCTCTTTTAAGGTTTCAAGTACATGTCACTAGGTAATGAGCTAACAGATAAAGTCAGCTGTTAGGGCCTGTAAATGAAAAAAACATATGTTGAATTCTGAATTAATAGAAAGCACTTTCCTTGGCAGACTTACTTTTTCTGTTTCTATTGTAGAAGAGCTTTGAAAATACAAATTAATGTTATGATGTATCTTCTCATTCCATCCTCACAAGGAAAAAACACACACACAAGTGTATGTGAAAGCAATCACAGCAACTCCACACCAAAACTGGTGGGTTTTTTTAACCTTAAGTCAATGTTTAAAAAGTTCCAGAGCTGAACAACTCCAAAATCAAATTTACAACTTCCCTTCCTCCAAGCCAAAGGAAGTGGGGAATTCTTTAAAAGCTCTGTTTGAGGGAGCAGAATATTTCAGTGTGTCTTAGCACATATTACAGGAGGCAATTCTGACTGCCAATTATTTCACCCACCTTTGAGATCACAGCTGCATGGGCAAGTTATTTGCCAAAGGTGAGTTGCAGGAGCAGCTGGGAGATGTGTGAAGTCCAGTGAGGGTTTTTACACACCTAATACAAACTACCCCCTTTGTCTGGAGGATGAGCCAGAGACTGATGATTTGTTTTTAATCCTAAGAAAGGATTTTCAGCATTTCTGAGCCCTGACACCCCCTCACCTTATTGTACCTCCCCTCCTCAGTGTGACCCCCAGGCAGGTCCAGTTCAAGCATCAATAACCTCAGGGGGAATGTCTCCCTTCCCCAGCACAAACACCAGCCCTGGCTGCTGCTGAGCTTTAAGTTCATGCTCAGGAAACAAATCAAAGCTGATAAAAAACTTCCAGGGCAAAAAAAAAACCTATCCTCTAGGTCAGTGGGGTCAGATCTGCTGGAGCTTCTTGCTCACCTACCAACCAGCAGAGCACAGGAAGGTGAACAGTCCTTGATTTCTTAGCAACAACTATAAATATAAGTACATTATCACCAGCTTTCTCATCCCAAACCCCACCCTAAAGCCCACACACAATGACAGTCCAGCTACTAAGATCATCAGCTCTATTCCAGCCAAAACCAGGCCAAGAAGCAACTGGGACAAGAAGAAACTGGGACAAGAAACAACCAGGACAAGAAACAAACAACCAGGCCAAAAACCAGTTGGGATGCTCCCTGTCCTGCACCAGCTGCCCAACAGCTGCAGCTCCAGCCCAGTATCCCCTGTTTGTCCAGCACAAGCTTCTCAGCAGCACAGACAGAACTACCTGAGGTAACAGAGCTCAGGGTCCAGCAGGAACTCAACCAGCCCTGTGTGTCCATGGACTGGTGGCTCAGATGATCCCACAGGACCTCCCTGCAGGGCTGGGACAACCTGCTGCAAAGCTCACCTGCACTGGGCAGGAGCTGCCCCTCAGCCCCCAGGACAATGGCACCAGCTCTGTCACTACCACCAACCCTGGGAGAGGGAGAAGAGAGATTTGTACCACTTTCCAGGCCAACACTGCAGCTCAGAGGAACAAAAGCACCAACCCAAGCTCCAGACCAAGCCCCGACCATCCCGGAGAGCAGCTTTCTCCAAAGGGCTCCAGGAGCTTCCAGCTCTTGGGGGGCAGAGCACAACCTGTCCTTAAACACACCCACCTCCCACTGCAAAGCCTCCCAGGAGAAGACAAGTATCTTCCTGTGAAAAGCTCTGACTTGGGAGAGCAGCTCTGAGGGATCCAGCCAGGTTTCAGGAGAACTGGGACCTGCATGGAAGAGCCTTTGTCCCTGAGCTGTGTGAGCTTTGAAGGACACAGCTCCTGGTGTAAAGCCTGGCCCTGACAACTGCTTGGCAACTGGGGCCTGTGACCTGCACAGTCAGACCCCTCCAGAGTTGGCATCTTCAAGAAGAAACACGTGCACATAAGAGGAGCTCTGAGTGCTGGAGTTCAGCTCCGTGCTTGGGTCTTCCTGTCATCACTGCCTGAGCTTCACAAGTGGCACTGCTCAGTCAAACCAGATGGAGGACACAAAAACCACTGACCCAGGACCAATTACAGAAGGGAGGAGAACCCGTTGTGTCTCTGGAAAAGGTCAGGCAGCTCTAGAGAGGAGTTTAGAACTGGGATTGTTTTTAGTCCGCGGTGCATTTGCTCGTAAGAAGTTGATTCACAAATTTACACGTGGCCCCATCACACTGGAAAAAAATCTAAATACTCAGATCTTTTTTGCAAGTGCATGTAAAAACAATCTACCACCTCCAGTGAAGCAAGCTCAGGCTGCAGGAGGTTCAAAATAAACAAGACAGAGAACATCTCACAGACTGTTCCAACTCCACGTCTCCATCTGAAACATCCACTATAATGAGCCAAAGCCTTTGCAAAGCTGAAGTTTTACAGCCATGTCAATACATTTGGAACATATTTTAGTGTCTCTCTTTAAGGTTTGTGATAAATTATAGCCAGTAGAGCCCAAGGCTGGGATTGAGCACAGTGATTTGTCTCAGACTCCTAATAACTCACCCCTCTGTACAAAGAGTTGCAGCAACTTCTGCGCTCCCAACAACTTTGCTCACCTTGGGGTTGAATACACCTGATGTGTTGGCATCACTTGTTGTTCTTAACATGATGCTGCATCCACCAGGGATGGGCATCATCCATCATCCATCATCCATCATCCATCATCCAGTGAGGGGGAAGAGAGGGACTCAGCAGCAGGGATGGCTGCAGAAGCAGTGATGGTCAAATCACAGGGCAACCTCCATGTGGCTCCTGCTAACACTGGGACATCCATGGAGGGAACCAGGAATGCTGATGGACAGAGGGATGAGAGCAAGGACCCACATCACTGCCCCAAGAGAAGCTCATCAATGAAAACCTCCATCCACTGCTTGGAGCAGCAGGACTTGAGAACCTTGGGCCACTTGAAGCTCTTTTAATGGCAGATATTAAGCCCAAACCAGTGTGAGCTTCAACGATGCTTTATGTCATTCAAGCCTAACAAGTCAACATCTGCTCAGAGGTTGGTTTTGCCCCCTGGGTATACTCCTAGTTTTAGGGAAATTAATATTGTGGCTGCCTGGAGAGCAGGATATACATAGAGTGTCTCAAGGGAATATTGTTTCATCCCAGCTGATGTGTTGGGCTGGTGTTTCTTAGTGCTCACATGGGGTTAAATGGTTGGGACACAGACTGGCTGCTTGAAATACATCTCAGGAGAGTCTCAGGATCCCACCTAGATCCTCTTCACTCTCTGCCATTGCACCCCAATGACTTAGTTCACGTTACAGCTGCTAAGAAGGACCACAGAGTAGTCAATGGCCACACCAAGGAGGAAAAGGCAGTTTGTGATGTCACTGGTGACCTCACTTAGCTCTTCCAAATGACAAGAAAAGCAAGCCAGAGATTTCACTTCCAGGGTTAACAGACCTTGGAAGGAGAATCTCATTTAGTAATTAAGAGCAGCTTCCAAGGGCCATGTGGGGCTGTGTATTGTAACACCTGCCTGTGAGTCTGCATGGTGGAAGAGGGAGGATTAACACTTCCTTCCATGGTGCCCTGTGTCCAGCCCTGCAAGCACAAACTGAACTTCCCAAACACCAAACCTGGGCTTTCCTGAGGAAAAAACGTGAACACAAGGCAGCTTAGTAAACTGGGAGAGGGAGCTGGAGGTTGGAGATGAGGAGGGAATTCTTTGGTGTGAGGGTGGTGAGAGCCTGGCCCAGGTTGCCCAGGGAAGCTGTGGCTGCCCCATCCCTGGGGGTGTTGAAGGGCAGGTTGGATGGGGCTTGGAGCAGCCTGGGCTGGTGGGAGGTGTCCCTGCCCATGCAGGGGGTGGGATCTGGATGAGCTTTCAGGTCCCTTCCAACCCAAACCATCCCATGATTCTATATAAATGTTAGCCCATAGATTCCAAGGTACTGGGATTCAGGGGAACCAGCAGTTACTACTTGGTGATCAAAACTAACTTCAAATGATGTTAAAAACCATTAATCTAATTCCTCAAATGTCTGACTGTAGCAATTTCCTGGCAGTGCACCCAGCAATCATTACATACACATTTACAGTAAATCTCTGCCTGCTCTAGGCCTAATCTAAAACTGATGGGCAGGCTTATTTTTAGTTTAACCTTGGTATTTTGCTAAAAGGAATGCCAATGTCACTGCTGAAGGAGAAAAGGGGAAAAAAAAGAAGAGAGAGACAGAAATAACAACTTGCTGGAAAATTAAAGCACAACGTTGACTCTGACCCCAGCAATTAGACATCCACAGGTAATTGATCTTTAGTTGCCCAGGTTCTAGTGTCAGAAAAGTGACATTTGTGACTCTCTCATCATGAAGCCTTAATGCAGGCAACATTCCAGCAGCCCAGGGGTAGATATTTAAAGCAAACTGCATTTTCTTTATCTAGATTTGCAAGCTGCTACTGGAGTAGGAGTTCTTTTGATTTCCTTCCTCCCTGCCACCCAGATGCTGAACCTGCTACATGGGAAGGATTTGCTTCCAGTGCCAGCCCAGCAGTGACCAAACTCATTTTGCTTCCACAGGGGAAGCCAGGAGCAGCAAATCCATATCCCAGGTTGTTACAGACACCAAATCCACCTCCCAGATTATTACAAACACCAACTCCAGTGTCAGGCCAGCACATGGATCCACTCATACTCTCCTGGGTTCATCAAGCATTTTCCCCTCCTCTTGCTCCACTCAGGGCTAATGCACTAGAGATCCAACCACTGCTTCTGTGCTCATTTCCCCCAGTGTAACAAGACTGAAATGGACTTTCCTCCTATTCATTTTGTGCTGGTAATAGAGTGAATTCTGTCTCCAGGCACAGCATGAAGTGCAGACACCTGGTAGGTGATCCAGCCAGGCACAACCCTCTTCTGCTCCTGAAACATCTGCAAACAGCCACAGAAACACCCTGCTGATCAGGTGGCTTTAGACAGAGAGATCTGGAC
>NW_009952804.1:86575-96753 GCF_000747805.2 Chaetura pelagica
AGAGTGAGTCCACTAGAAGTTCCAAGCTATAGTAAAAATCACACCAGTCACATCCAAAGTCAAAGAAGAATTCAAGGTTTGAACTTGAACAGCATCACATGTGGCAACTTCTAGGGCAGAGTGTGGGGCTGGAGACCTGAACTCCTCTGGGATTCCCAGCTGAGGATGCTCTGGGGCACTTGATAAACCACCTTTGAATTGTTAAATTAAAAAAAATAAAGCTTTGGTCCTGCACTAGCATTCCCTGCTCACCACCACCCCCAGACTGCACCAAAAAAACCACCCCAAAACAAACATTTTTTCCCTTAATTTAAAGTGCTTCTTTCTTTTTCCAAGGGAAATTAATAAAAAACATGTTTGGTTGACTGAACAGAGTGCTCTGGTGCATAAACAATGGAGATTCTTGTGTGAAAGTCAATTTGGTCTGGCTTCTAGGAATTCCACAGGGATAAAATTAGAAAACCCTGTACCTAGGACTAGGTGGGGTGGGTCTTGAAGCCAAGGTCAGTAACAGCTCTCACAGAGCTGGAAACACTGCCTTTTCCCAGCATTTGTTTCCCCCAAGGACTCAAAGGCCTGAAGGTTATTTAGCAGCTACCCCAAGGATTGATCTGCTCCCAGAAATGAAACTGGAGAAATTGGAATTAGTCTAATACCTGGAGCTGGATGTGAGCTGGTGATGGGGGCTGAGAGAGCCTGGCTTCACTGCCTGCCAGGAGAGCAGCTCAGAACATGTACATGAATCACAGAATCATGGGATGGCTTGGGTTGGAGGGACCTGAAAGCTCATCCAGATCCAACCCCCTGCATGGGCAGGGACCCCTCCCACCAGCCCAGGTTGCTCCAAGCCCCATCCAACCTGCCCTTCAACACCCCCAGGGATGGGGCAGCCACAGCTTCCCTGCCCAACCTGGGCCAGGCTCTCACCACCCTCACACCCAAGAATTCCCTCCTCATCTCCAACCTCCATCTCCCTCTCCCAGTTTCAATCCATCCCCCTCATCCCATCCCTCCCTGCCCTTGTCCCAAGTCCCTCCCCAGCTTTCCTGGAGCCCCTTCAGGCACTGGAAGCTGCTCTAAGGTCTCCCTGGAGCCTTCTCTTCTCCAGGCTGAACACCCCAACTCTCCCAGCCTGGCTCCAGAGCAGAGCTGCTCCAGCCCTGGGATCATCTTCATGAACAGCCCTTCCTATTCCTCCTCATTTTTATTTCCATTCACACTCTGTACCTGAACAAGGGACACACTGTGATGTTTTGCTTTCCATGGCATCAGCTCCATGGAGGGAAGAGCTGATGATCTGCTCCTGCTTCCACAACTGGGGGCAGCCCTTGCACTTTGCAGCAATGCTCAAGCTCTGAGCATTTCTCTCTTTTCACCCTGTTTTTCCCCCCTTTCTGTCATGTGGACAGGACAGTTGATCCCTCCCCATTTTCCTCTCTGTCACTTCCTCAACAGCTCCATTTTTGGGACTCTTAGGTCAGAATTCAGCTGCTTTTGCTGGTTTCCCTGGAGCCACCTCCATTTACATGTGCTGATGATCTGGCTCCATTGAGGTGTCTATTTATCCAGCAAACCTCTCCATGATGCTTTCAACCTCCCATTCCTTATGCATTCAAACCCAGGCAGCTCTTTTGGGCTGGGAATTGCACTCCTCTCCCTTCCTGGACCCAGTTGCAAGTTGCTCCCTCCACTGTGCAGAAAGATCACACCCCCAGGTCAGATATTAGAGCACAATGGTGAGAGGCTGGCAGCTCCAGGGTGCAGGATCAGACTGGTTAACAGCAAAAATATCCCAGGATCCTGGTTGTGAAAGCACAGCCAGAATATCTGTGCTGGGAGGGAAGTGCTGGACAGAGACACAGGAAGAAGCTTTTGCATCTTCTGGGCCCTGCATTTAGGGGCAGGGATGAGGTGGCCACAGGCAGAGGTTTCTAATTAGTGTTTCTAAACTCCAGACTCCAGCTCTGAATTCTCTTCTCTTTCCTTCATTCTCCAACTGGGAAATTGCTGCAGCTCCCTGCAGATTTTAGCAGGGAATTTATCCCAGATCTAGATAGAATGATTTTGACCATTTCTTTGACAGGCAGGAAGAGGGGCCCCTTTCCCAGGGCCAGGACCTCTGGATCCACCAGCCATCAACTTTCTCTCTTGCCCCATCAATTCACCTTCTCCATCCCCATGCAGGAAGTTGACTGAGAACAGCAGACCCAAGGAATAACCACAAGAGCACCCACAACCATTTCAACTTCATTTGTGCCTGCTCCCACCTTCAGCAAGACACCTCCTCACCTCCCAGAAATGGGGGATGTCTCTTCTCAGCTGAGCAGAGTCACTTATCCAAGGAATTTCCCCCTTGAGCCAAGCTGGTCTCTACTCCAGCTCCTTCATAGGTTACAGAAGTGGACACCACATCACCCACTGGAGTCCCACAGGTGCTCTTCTGTCCTGGCCTGTGCCTGACACCTGCATGAGACACATTTGATGTGCATGTTGTGTTGCTGTGCTGAAGGGCAGATCTCCTCTCCAGCTCATTTCATAATTTTGAATCCTAACTCTTCCCCATCCTCTGGGAAGAATGCATTTTTTTGCAATACCTATGTTGTAACTTTCTAGAGCACATGCTTCTCATTTGAGCATTATTTTCCAAAGCTCCTAGCACTTAACCACAAAAGTTATTCATTTATTTTCCTTCTTATTCTCCATTTAATCCATCCTCTTATTTTATGCTTTGGATCATCTTTATATCTCATGTTATGGCCTTGAGTATAAAAGCTTTTTGTTTTAACTAGGTACATAAAACCCACAGGGAAGTACAAAAATGATCTAGAATTAGACAGAACTACCCTTTTCTCTTCTCCTTCACTTTCCAATATTCAATCCCTCCCAATTCCAAATTCTAAAGCAGAAGAGAAACTTCTGGAGAGCTCCACCAGTTTGAAACCAGCATTTCAAGGGGGAAAAACCTACCAGAATCTAGTTCTGAGGACTTTGGGCTAAGTCACCCACATTTTAGGGTCCACTGGGGATGGGAATTCCTTGCTCCTTTCAGTCTACATACACTGGGTTGGGTGGCAAAGATCCTTAGGCAAAAGAACATCTGGGCTTCCCAAGATCAGCCTGTCCCTTGCAGCTCATAACCAGAGACTCCACTTCCCAAAGCTCCTTTCCAGCACCTGTGAGCACCACCATGGAATCATGGGATGGTTTGGGTGGGAAAGGACCCAAAAGCTCATCCAGATCCAGCCCCCTGCATGGGCAGGGACACCTCCCACCAGCCCAGGCTGCTCCAAGCCCCATCCAACCTGCCCTTCAACACCCCCAGGGATGGGGCAGCCACAGCTTCCCTGAGCAACCTGGGCCAGGCTCTCACCACCCTCACAACAAAGAATTCCCTCCTCATCTCCAACCTCCAGCTCCCTCTCCCAGGTTTCATCCATCCCCCTCATCCCATCCCTCCCTGCCCTTGTCCCAAGCCCCTCCCCAGCTTTCCTGGAGCCTCTCCCATACAACCAACTGGTTTCCTCTGCAGCTGCAACTCCAACCCCTCCCTCAGCTGTGACCAGGTTAGAACCAATTCCTGAGCCACCCAAGGCTACAGGCATTTTGTCATCAACCAAAAGTTGGCTTCAATACCCCTTCCCATCCTCACTGGGGACACCACAGGGCACATTATCTGGAAGCTGGGCCAGGTGCTCTCTCTGGGGGGGATTTGCTGACAGGGGATGGACACTTCAGCTTGTCCTGAAGCAACTTCCATCTGTTCTAAATGATGGAGCAATTTCTACCTTCTTCACACAAGGGTTTATGATTGTGAACAAAGCAGGAAAGCAGCTCTGGTTGGAGAGAGTTCCCTGCAGTGCCCAGGAAACAGGGAAACTATAAAATCCAAGAATGATGGCCCCAAAATTTTGGGTTCATATCTGACTACTGCACTGAGAGAACATCTACTCAGTCCAAAAGCCAAGAGGGAATTGAGCCCATTTTCCTCCTCTGGCACCCAGCAGGTTGCCCAGTTTCAGACCTGCAGTCAAATGGTTCCTTTAGGCTTGAACACACCTTGCTAACCCTGCAACTGGGAGAAAAGCCACAACGTGGTGCCCCAACCCAACGTGTCTTGTGGGCCCAAGGCCCTACAGAGCCAGGACCAAATGGCTCCTGGTGGGGACAGGACCTTCTCATTTCCATGCACAGCACTGCAAGTGTTTGCTTTTGCTTTTGGAGGAGGTAAAAAAAGGGCAAGCAAAAACCAGAGCAGCAAAGCAAATGAATTACAGCATCCCAGCATACTTCAGCTGGCTTCAAATAACAAACATGACCCCATTCCTATGAATCCATTCCCTCTCCAAGCTTGCAAGTATTGCCCTGGTACGTAAATCACAACAAGCTGGAGGCTCCTGGACATGGAGATGGAGGATGAAACCTGCATTCAGCTGCTCCACAGCTTGAGCTGTGGTTCCAGCACTGGCACAACCAGCCTTCTAAGGGCCAGGAGGCAACACAACACAGCTTTCTGGTACTAAATGGCTGCTTGGACAAATCAAGGTCTAAAGGGTTCCCAAATCCCTCCTCCTCTTACACAAGCTCTTTCCTTTAAAGCTTGTCACTTGAGCTGTTGTCATAGTAAAGACTCAAAGTTACAAGCTCTGAGTCAGGCAGCTTATTAATAACAAGTGAAGGACAGCACAGATTTCATTAAGCAGACTCCATTTAGCAGACACAGCAAGATGCCAGTCCCAGGGGGCAGATCCAGACCATGCTGGAACCACAGGATCCCCTGCTAGCACCAGGCAAGCTGAGATCAACCCAGAGCAACGTTTGAGGGGTGCACTGGTGGAGATGTCCTCATGCTCAGGCTGGGTATTATCTGTAATCCAACCCTCACTGGAATCCCTGTGGTGTCCCTACTGATACCCATGTGGTGTCTCTCACTGGAACCCCTGTGGTGTCCCTCACTGGAACCCCTGTGGTGTCCCTCACTGGAACCCCTGTGGTGTCCCTCACTGGAACCCCTGTGGTGTCCCTCACTGGAACCCCTGTGGTGTCCCTCACTGGAACCCCTGTGGTGTCCCTCACTGGAACCCCTGTGGTGTCCCTCACTGGAACCCCTGTGGTGTCCCTCACTGGAACCCCTGTGGTGTCCCTCACTGGAACCCCTGTGGTGTCCCTCACTGGAACCCCTGTGGTGTCCCTCACTGGAACCCCTGTGGTGTCCCTCACTGGAACCCCTGTGGTGTCCCTCACTGGAACCCCTGTGGTGTCCCTCACTGGAACCCCTGTGGTGTCCCTCACTGGAACCCCTGTGGTGTCCCTCACTGGAACCCCTGTGGTGTCCCTCACTGGAACCCCTGTGGTGTCCCTCACTGGAACCCCTGTGGTGTCCCTCACTGGAACCCCTGTGGTGTCCCTCACTGGAACCCCTGTGGTGTCCCTCACTGGAACCCCTGTGGTGTCCCTCACTGGAACCCCTGTGGTGTCCCTCACTGGAACCCCTGTGGTGTCCCTCACTGGAACCCCTGTGGTGTCCCTCACTGGAACCCCTGTGGTGTCCCTCACTGGAACCCCTGTGGTGTCCCTCACTGGAACCCCTGTGGTGTCCCTCACTGGAACCCCTGTGGTGTCCCTCACTGGAACCCCTGTGGTGTCCCTCACTGGAACCCCTGTGGTGTCCCTCACTGGAACCCCTGTGGTGTCCCTCACTGGAACCCCTGTGGTGTCCCTCACTGGAACCCCTGTGGTGTCCCTCACTGGAACCCCTGTGGTGTCCCTCACTGGAACCCCTGTGGTGTCCCTCACTGGAACCCCTGTGGTGTCCCTCACTGGAACCCCTGTGGTGTCCCTCACTGGAACCCCTGTGGTGTCCCTCACTGGAACCCCTGTGGTGTCCCTCACTGGAACCCCTGTGGTGTCCCTCACTGGAACCCCTGTGGTGTCCCTCACTGGAACCCCTGTGGTGTCCCTCACTGGAACCCCTGTGGTGTCCCTCACTGGAACCCCTGTGGTGTCCCTCACTGGAACCCCTGTGGTGTCCCTCACTGGAACCCCTGTGGTGTCCCTCACTGGAACCCCTGTGGTGTCCCTCACTGGAACCCCTGTGGTGTCCCTCACTGGAACCCCTGTGGTGTCCCTCACTGGAACCCCTGTGGTGTCCCTCACTGGAACCCCTGTGGTGTCCCTCACTGGAACCCCTGTGGTGTCCCTCACTGGAACCCCTGTGGTGTCCCTCACTGGAACCCCTGTGGTGTCCCTCACTGGAACCCCTGTGGTGTCCCTCACTGGAACCCCTGTGGTGTCCCTCACTGGAACCCCTGTGGTGTCCCTCACTGGAACCCCTGTGGTGTCCCTCACTGGAACCCCTGTGGTGTCCCTCACTGGAACCCCTGTGGTGTCCCTCACTGGAACCCCTGTGGTGTCCCTCACTGGTACCCCTGTGGTGTCCCTCACTGGAACCCCAGTGGCTTCCACCACAGCACAGAGGAGCCCTGAGCAGGGAGATGCTACCTGAAAGCACCATCAACTGCTTACACTGACTTAGAAAGAAAATGCCCAAGCAAACCAGTCTGAACACACCTTCTCCTCCTCCCAGTCCCACTGCTGGGACTCCAGGCACAGGAGATTTACTGAACACAGTTCCCTCCAGGCTAAGGCTACAAACAGAACCAGGAGAGTGTCCAGAACAGGACCTGAGCACACTGAGAAGTCTGGCTTTCACTGAGATGCCCCAAAGGACCTGAATTATCCTAAATACCCACTGGGACTGCCAAACCCAGGTCAGTGGAGCAGTGCTGGTGTCAGCCTGGAGCACAGACCTGGAGAACCAGCTCCAAAGCCACCACGGCCCCGACACGCAGCCCGTGCCCTGATGGACTCCAGGGCATGGCAGGGCCAGGGCCTTGCAGAGTGAGTCCTCATCAGTCCCAGCAAGGGAGAGCATCTCCAGCAGCTCAGCGTGCTGGGAAGGGATCCTGCAGTGGGCACCACTGAACTGCTGCCATCCCTGCACATCCACAGCATCTTCCACGAAGCCACCAGTGAGGACTGTCCTAGACAACTGCCCCTCACACCTGCAGGGTCCTGCTGGGCAGTCCCACCTCCCAGCTCTCCATTACTGTTCCCTCTCCATTGTTTGGCCACAGACAACCCCTGTCACATCCATCCCAAGCCAAGCCAACCCTCCTGTTCCTCACAGGTGCCACCACCGATTCCTGTCCATAATAAGGTGCATTTCATGACACCCCAGCCCTGCTGCCACCAGAACCCATCCTGCCACTCACCCAGAACCTGGGGGCAGAGGAGGAGGATTCATCTGGGCCTGTCCTGCCAGGAATCTGATCTTTGCATGAGGTGGATTAGAGCAAAGACACAAACCCTCTGTATTTCTAAAGCCCGATGACCTTTAATGATGAGAAATAATAAGAGGAAAAAAGTGAACCCTGACAAATGCAGCACTCCAGCCCAGGGGAAAGGAATGTATTCTTTTCCCATATGAAAAAACATTGCTCGTGACACGTCTATTTGCTTTTCAGCCCTGTAGCTGTTATGAATTACATCCAGCATTTTTAGGCCTCCTGAGCCTTTCTGTGTGGGTACTTGGGCCATTCTCAACTTTGCCTTTATCACTGATCAAGTCCTTGTAAGAAACCCTGTTTGTTTTGTCTCTCCAGCCTCCTGCTGGAGCACCATGTTCCTGTCCTACCAACACGAGAGCTCAGAGAGCAGCTCTTGCTGTTAACCAGCATCATTCACACAGGATCACCTTGGTTGGGAAGGACCTTCAAAGATCACCAAGTCCAAGCACCAACCTGAGCAGCCCACAGACTGCAAGTTCAACACGGAGTCCCAGGGCTGCAACCACGAGGAAGATGCTGCTGTGAGATGCAACATCCCAGCCATGGGTTTCCAGAACCAGGTGGGAAGTCAAGGGGGATCCAGCTGGGGTCAGGCATGGGGAGGTCTCATCATCCCAGAGCACCCTCTGCCCTCCCTGGCTGTGCAGCTCAGGGGGGCTGGGCTGGAATCAGTTCACCCAAGGCAGGACCATCCCTTTGGGGTTTTCCCCTCTGTGTTGTGTGAAGCAGGAGGGCAGAGAAGGATGATGCTCCCACTTGGAGGTTTGAGCTCCTCCCAGCAAGATGGGGCTTCTAAAGGAGTGAAGTGCCTGTTAACCTGACACTGACCAGTCCTTAACTGACCAGTCCTTAACCAAACCAGCTCCCTGAGCTCAATGTCTGTACAACCCTTCACTCCCTCCAGGGATGGTGACTCCAGCACTGCCCTGGGCAGCCTGTTCCAATCCCTGACAGCCTTTCAATGCAGAAATTCTTCCTGACACCCCATCTAAACCTCCCCTGGCACAACTTGAGCCCGTTCCCTCTTGCCCTGTCACTTGTAACTTCACTGAACAACCTGATCCCCATCTCTGTACAACCTGTTGTAGAGAGTGAGAAGGTCTCCCCTCAGCCTCCTTTTCTCCAGCCTGAACATCCCCAGCCACTCCTCAGAAGATATTTGCTCCAAGAGGCACAAAACCACACAGAGGAGGCACAAAACTCATCCAACTTCAAGAAAAACAGCATTAGCTCCTACTCACATCACCCAACCAGCTCCAGGGGGGGAGAGATGCTCAAAATCTCCCCCACAGCCCTAGGGATGAAGGAAGAAGGAAAGAATCAAGCTTTGCCAACTTCCAGTCCCCAACCCCAAGTGCCTCTGTTGTGGGGACAACCACCAGCACCAGGTCCCTCCTTGCATGCCAGGGGTTGGCCTGGCTGTGGGGTGGTGGGGTGGGTTGGCTGTTGGTGTTATCATCTTGGGATGCAGATGAAAGGAGCCAGGAGCTGCACCCTCCGCCAGCTGGGAAAGGTCACCCCAGCTCAAAGCAAAAGCAAATGTGTGCACTACCTCATCTCCAAGTGCAATCACAAAACAATGTCAGATGTCAGCAAACAGCTCAAAAACTCACGGAATCCAGCAAATACCAAAATCAAGAAGAAAAAAAAAACAAAACACCCACCAGTAATTAATTCCTTTTAATATGGAAAAGTTACCCCCGGTGCCCCTAATGAAGCTAAAGATGAAGAAATCCCATCCTCCTGTGAAATTTGCCAGCATATCCATAAAAACACTGTTTATTTTTAGTCCCTTGCAAACTTTCTTCTCTTTCTATTTTCCTCGTTCAGCAACGGGGCCACATACCAGAGCTGGACCCAAGTTTAGAGGGGAAAAAGCCAAACAAGAGAGAGGAAGAGGTTCCCAAACCTCGGGTGACACACGCAGCCCTCCTGCAGCAGCTCCACCACGGGCCCAGCTTCCTCCAGGAGCCTTTTCTCCTGCTCCTCAAGCTCCCTGGTCCCTCCCCTCTCCTCAGGCTCTGCAACAGTGGAGGGTCTGCAATAAGGATTGGAGGAAATGGGTCCAAACTTGTAAATATTGAGGGGGCTTTTTTATCCGGGTGCACCCGGGACTGGAGCAAGAGGTTGGGGACAAGGTCCAGCTCCAACAGGAAAGCTCAGCCAATTTGCAGCAGACACTTCTTTCCAGTGGGTCTCCAGCTGCTCAGGCCAGAGGAAAGACTGTTCTCCTTGTGGGACACCCCCACCATTAAAAGTGGGCAGCATGGTTTGGAGATCCATCTCACCATGCTGCTTCATTCTCCAAATACTTTCAGATCATCTCTGGGATCAGTCTGAGTTCCCTTTGAGATGGTGCAGGAGGCTCCACTGGCATGTTTGGAGGTTGCCATGGGCTTTTCCTCCTTTACACACATGAACATCCCTTGAAGACAAAGGTAGGGTGGTGCTTTCTTTCCTTTCCTGAGAGCAAAGTGTTTGGCTCCCTCCAGTGGGCACCAGGGTTGCTCATCTCCCAAAACACCTCCCAGAACATTTGAAGACAAGAAAACCAGCTGAACCCACCCTTCCCTGGGCACTGCCCTGAACTCCCGTGGTCAAAACCAGCTTTTCCAAGGCTTCAGCAGCACCAGCAGCACCACAGGACTGTGCAGTGTGAGAACAAGAGAAGTGGGCAGGAATGTGGAGCCAAAGTTGTGTTTGAAGCACCTGAGAGGTGGTTTGATGCTCCGTGGCCTGGGTGAAGCCAGGAGAGCAGGTTAGTGGCTTCCAGCTTGACTAGGTAGTTTTCTGTTCCCTCTCAGTATGACTTGGGAAGGCTGATAGGGGATG
>NW_009952804.1:96798-111374 GCF_000747805.2 Chaetura pelagica
CTGAGTGTGCAGGGATCAGCCCAGGAGATCCATGCCCAGCAAAGGAGGCAGTGAAACACCATGACCTGCTCCTGCTCTGCTCCACTCCCTACAAACCCACCATCCACCCTTGTCCCACAGGCTGTGTGACCTCAGAACCCTGGGAGAGGGGAAGGAAAGCAGGGCCTGCACATCTCCAGTCCTGTCCAACAGCCCAGGAAGGGTTGGTGCCTCCACAGCCATCCTACCCTGCTCAAGTGCCCGTGCCCTGCTCAGCAGCAGATCCCTCTGAATCCATGGAGAGAATCTGATTTGGAGTGAACCCAAACCTGCCAGGCAAGCTGGGAGATGTGTTGAAGGGTGGTTTGGATGTGGTGTTGGTGGAGATGGTTTAGGGCAGAACTTTGTAGAGCAGGGATGATGGTTGGATTCAGTGATCCCAAGGGGCTGTTCCAACCTGAAGGGTTCTAGGATCTGACACCCAGCCAGTCCCTCCCACTGCATCCCCTGCAGTGGGAAAGGACATGAGATGAGCCAACTGATCCCTACAAAACTGCAAGTGAAACAGGAAGCTGGAGTGTCCTGCTGGGCTGTGAACACAGTTAACATCCCCTCCTCCATCAGTCACCTGAGCTGTGGATTATCAGCCTGTCACTGCACAGACACCTCCTGCACAGCCAGAGCCCTCCAGTGACCACCACCCCCAAAGCCAAGGCTTTCCAAGCAGTTCCCTTGTGTCCAGGCAAAGCAAGTCCAGCAGCTTCCCAGGGTCCTGCTCAGGGGCTAAGCAGCTCCAAAGGAGCCTGGCATGGCTGGGCTGGACACAGCAGGGATGAGGAATTCACCAGTTCACACAGGTAGTGATTTATAGTCTGGATTTGAGCTGGAATATTGCTAGAGGGGATTGTGGAGCTTTCAAGTGCAGAGCTGATGACTCACTTTCTGGGTATTTGTTTTCTCTGCTGCCTCTGCTCCCCCTTCCCTGGGCACACTCTCCCAACCAAGTCTTGCTCTCCAGTAAACCAGCTGAACTCTCTAACACCAAAGCAGTAGTTTTAAAATTAACCAACGAGCCTCAGTCACAAGTGCCTCTTTGTGCAGGTGTGTCAGGATAAGGCTCCAGTAAACACTTCAGGCAATATCCTGGGGTCATTCCCATGGATTTCAACAGAGCTACACTGCCTGATGCCAGCCAGGGGGGCTGCCCATCCAAGGAAGCCAGAACTTCCCTGTGGGTAGGGTGGGAAGAAGCAGCAGAGCAGGAGATGCCCACCAGTGTGTGCTGGGGGTGCAGCCTGAGCTCCACTCCCTGGAGTTCAAAACAGCACTGGAAAAAGAAGCAAGAAAGAAGTTACCACCCCTTCTGGAAACCTAGAGCTCCTGATCAGAAGCTGGTTCCTTCCAGCAACGTTGGGCATCATGAGAGCTCATGAAGACAACCTGAAGTGCAAGCAGTTCCCCTGCCACAGACTCCCCTGAGATGGTTTTCCTTGGCAGTATCTCCATGGGCAGCACGACCACGATTCAGACAGTTGGTGGTGGCTGAAAGGAACTTCCATGTCTGACCCCACAGCAATTTTCCCAGGGATCCAATTCCCAAGTCTCTGTTCTCTTCCAAACCAGCAGGCAGCAATGATGCAGATGCTCTGAACCCTTCACTCCTGAGATTTATCTCTCTGAAAAGGAGCAGCCAAAGTAACCCCTTTTTTTTTTTTTAATACAGAACTAACAAAAGTAACTTAAGAGTCACTGAATAAGGTTTTAGAAATGCTTGTCTATGAACATTGGTCTCCTGCAGGTTCTTTTAAGGAGATCTTATTCTTCTGATTGAAGGTGGTGTTCTGAGCCAACAGACAGAATATGAAATGGAAACAGTTTTTCTCCAGATGCAGCTTCCAGTTCTTGCTGGAAACTGAAGCTATTTTGGAACATCATCCTTTATTGATGGCATTTATTATTTACTGCCTTCATCTTGCATGTGCAGAACAAGCAGAAAATCATCTTCAAATGCAGCTCACTGCACTGAGCTCTGGATGGCAGCAACACCCAGCACAGGAGCCTTGGCCCAGTGCTGCAGGTGTGAAGTCCCAGCCCTGGTGGCACAGCAGGACAGGGACCCATCCAGCAGCTCAGCCATTTCTGATGGGTTTGACACTTCCTGAGGAACCTTTTTAGCACTAAGAGGACTGCCATCTGAAGGGGCAACCCAGAGCCTGCTTTTCCCCTGCTGTGCAAAGCTCTTGTGACAACAACAAAACTCCTGGGCATCATACAGATGCTACCAGTACCAGTTACAGGGTGAGGGTCCATGGGCACAATCACACAAACAGGAGACTTTTCAAGCCACCTCTGAAAGTACAAGCTCCAAGTCTTGCTTTCCAACCACATCTCCTGTCTCTCACCCACCAAATAAAAAGGGTCTTGCACTATAATCACAGAACTAATTGCCCAAAGGGAATGTTCTCTGCTTTCTTCTCCTCTCTTCCTCAAGGCAGGAGGGAATTCTTGGGTGTGAGGGTGGTGAGAGCCTGGCCCAGGTTGCCCAGGGAAGCTGTGGCTGCCCCATCCCTGGGGGTGTTGAAGGGCAGGTTGGATGGGGCTTGGAGCAGCCTGGGCTGGTGGGAGGTGTCCCTGCCCATGCAGGGGGTGGGATCTGGATGAGCTTTCAGGTCCCTTCCCACCCAAACCAGTCTGGGATTCTATGAACCAAATATGACCAATACATAACTTGATTTTAAGTGTGCTTTCCACATCTGCTTTTCATAGTTCTACAACTATTTCTGGGAAGGTTTTTACAACACAGGTTTACTACTAAGCACTTTTCTATCTAGCTCTGGCCCCAAACACCAGGTAATAAAATCCAAGTAAGAAATTAAATCATAGTAATGTCTCCAATGAGGATAAACTCCTGTTACACTGTCAAAAAGTTTCTATCAAAGCTCCTTTGACAAGCTGAGGTTGCTTTTGTGTAAAACCTGCTCTCCATGAAACTACTAAAGTTCTGCTCTTATGTAATAGCCAAAATTTTGCCCTTAGCAAGTGAATCAATCTCTCCCTGCTTGAAATACCTTAATGAGGAGTGACCTTTCAGGAGTGTATTAAATCATCCCCAGTAATGTGAAACCCAGGAGCCCACTGGGAAGTTGAGGGGAAAAAAAACCCAACTTATCTAAGATCAGTTGTACTTGCTTAGCCTCCCAAATGAGGCTGGTTCCATGTTGGCACAGTGAGGGGACAGGGAGGGCCCAGGGCCCAGGGGCTTTTTGTTGGGTTGGGTTTTTTATCAGAACTGATTCACTGATTCTCTAACCCCAAGGGCACAAATATCACTTCCAGAGTGACTCATCCTGGAGTCAGTGATGCTGCAGTCCTGAGGGGGTGACACCAGCTTTTGTTTCACAGATAATGCTCAAAGGTCTTAGGAGGAGCTTTCAAAGAGTCTCTCCTGCATCCTCCTCCTCCTCCCACATCCTTCCTCTCTCCTGCCTGTTCTATTTTTAGCAGTCATGGAGCTGTTTCCTGGTGCTCCCTTTTTCTTCTCTCAGCCTTGCAACAGGCAACACTTGCAGAGTTTGGTGTCAGAAATGGTGAGACAGGGCAGAACACAAACATGCTTTTGTGAAAGCACCAGGCAAGGGGGAAAAAAAAGCAAGGGTTAAAAACCTGACATCTCTTGAGACCTGAGGATACAACTGAGCTCAATCATGTTGGCCAAACATCAAGGAGAGTATTTTCTGCACCAAGAACACAGCACAGAGGAGCTGTCAGCTGAAGACCTGGGCTTTTTACTGAAGGGCAGAGGGATGGAACAAAAGAGAACTGTCTGTCTGTCTGTCTGTCCTGCACCTCTTCCCTGCTGCCCAACCAGGGGAACAGGGTGGAGCTGTAAGATACCCCAAATGGGGAAGCAAGAGACAATTGCCCCAGATGGAGGGAGGGTAAATTCAACAAGATAATTACTTGCCATAATAATTGCTGCCTTCAAAAGGGTATTAAAAGACCTATTCAAAACCCAACTCATTGCTCAAGAGGAACACAGCAGATACAGTTGGGGACACAGGAGCTGGTCCCTTGTTCTCCATTCACCACAGGGAATCCTGCCCAGATTCCTCAGACACACCTGTGGGCATTGACTCTGCAGGTATGAGAATGTGAATAGAGATAGAAAATGTGGTCAATTCAAAATCTCCTCTCCCTTCCAGAAGGTCTTCAGTGAGTTTTTCAGCCATGAATTCCTACCTGCTGCTTGGATGTGCTGACGCAAATATGGAGTCACTGGGCTGTGACAAGTGCAGGGCATTAGTCAGGGATGTGGGGCCTGGCACAGACAGGCTGCTGAGCAAGAAATCCTTATCTTAAGCACCTTTCAACAATGTTTGGAGCTATGGAGAGGGGGGACTGACTTTGTTCACACTCCTGAATCACTTCTGCATCTCATTCTCCACTTCTCCTCTGCTCTTTTATCCTGGCACACACGGAGTGAACTCAGACCTGAAAGGCAGGTTGCAGCCTGGAGCCCCTTCCAAAAGGAGCTCCCTATTTTAGAGGGTAAACTTCAGTTCTGCAAAACCGTGTCCCTGGAGTGCCTGAGCAGCACTGAAAGTCCCTCATGACACCAGTTTCTAAGGGGGTGGGGTGTGACTGAGAAACCCAGCACCCTTGGAGCTTGGAGAACCATCTCTGCTGATCTCCACTCCCACATCACCCCCAGTACCTGCTGCTGGGTTCCACTTCCAACCCCCTGGAGGGGCATGTCCTACAGTCCATCCCCAGCCCTGACAAGAGCACCCTCAGCAGCTCAGCTAAGTAGCTTTGCTTTTCTGCTCTCCTGCTTTCCACCTGGTGAAAAAGATCTCATCAGCTTTTCCAAACCCATGCAGTTCATCACAAAGGTTCCTTCACTGAACTACCCATTCCAGAAGCTCAGCCTGAGCATCCTGGTGCCACAGCAGAAGCACCTCCCAAAGCTGCAGGGTGGTGACAAAGGCTCATCTGTAGAATTTCCAGGGTAAAACAGTGAGTTAGGTCCTCAGCTGAGTGGCTACAATACCTGGTCCTACTGAGGAGAAGTTCAGAAGTGCTCACAGAAAGTGACCACAGGAGAAGGAATTCAACCTGCATCCCTGGAGAGAAGAAGAAAAGAGGAACTTAGAGCTTTCTTTATCAAGCTGAGGAATCTCTTCCTGCATCAGGCTGAGGAATCTCTTCTCTGCCTACAGAAACCTCCTTGTCTCTCTGCACCTACGAGCACCTGGCTGGGTTTCTCCATAGGTCCCCCAGGCTGTGTCTCCTCTAACCCTGCAGGGCAGGGAATGCCAGCAAGGCAGAGGAAGGAAGAAGTTCCTGTCAATCACAGCCACTTTATTCCCTCTTCCAGAATGCTGCAAAACGACTCTGGCTGCAGAAGCAGAGAGTTGTGAGAATGAGGGGGTGAGCAAACGTGTGGCCATGTCAACCTGCACCACAGGTTGGAAGGAGAAACATTCAGGAAATGAACCCCAGGCAGAAATGGATTGTAAGGTCCAGGTGGATCTCTGGGCAGCTGTGACAGGGACAGGTCAGCACAGGGCACCCAAAGGTGACAAGAGGTTCTGTTCTGGCCTCCCCTCCAGCCCCATCCCCTGTCAGCTGAAGCTCTGGAAGTTTAAAGTCAGCAGGGTTATTATCAAAGGGCACAGGGCTGGGGATCAGAGTGAAGCTTAAGATCTTCACAGAAAGGACAGGTTCATTGTGTTCACCCCTATGGCAAGAGCTGAGTTTCCTGCCCAGAACCTTTTGAAGAAAACAGGAATCTCCTCTGTGCAAACAACCATGAGGTGGCACAGATCTCACTTGTGGCAAATGCTGATACTGCAGGAATTTGCTTCCATGGCATCCAGCAGCAGGCCAGGTTGTCTGAAAGAGAGCTCACAGTTTTCAAACATCTAAGGCTCAGGTTTGCTGTGACTCCAACAGGGAGACAGAGAGATGGCAGCTGTGGGCACTGCAACCTGCCTTCCATGCCCGGGATCATTTCCCATCCAATTGCATCCAGACAGGGCAATTGCCTGAATAAATTGCAGAATAAACAGACCTGTTTGGATAAGCTGTTATCTTGGCAATTGTCTTAGTGACCTGGCTCTCCACTCCCTCCTCCCACCAGAAGCTGGTTGCCAGTCCATGGGGTTTTTCTCACTGCCAGTTGACAGCAAAGATTGCCCTGCAGGAAAAGGTCTGGGAAGCTCCATGTCCTGCCTGTCCACTGTCCCATGTCACCTTCAGGCAGCTCCTCAGGGATCTGCACTGGGTTCCTGCCTTGCAGGTCAGAGAGAAGGGACCCTGCAGTGTCCCCTGAGATGTCACTTCCAGCTTCACAAGGGGGTGAGGATGATCAGTGGTCCCAACCAAGCCACGATCTGAAGGTGGCATTTCTGCCCTAAGCAGCAGAAAGAGCAGAGGGTCTCACTCCAGGGCTGTTCCTGCTTCCTTAGGGGGGACAGAGCCACATATTCACCACCCACATGTCAGCAGATGGTTTTCTCACACCCAGCTCAGAACCACAGCTGGAAGGGACCTCTGGAGATCATCCAGTGCAACTCCCCTGCTAAAGCAGGATCCCCTGGAGCACCTTCCCCAGGGGGGGGGTTGAATATCTCCAGAGAAGGGAACAGAAAAGCTTTTGTTGAACTTCTGCAGCTATTCATGGAGGTTCTTAGAAGAATGGCCTCCCTAATGATGCCAAGGGCTGTGTTCAGTATCTCCATTATTCCTTCAGGACAAAGGGGGGTTGCCAGGGTACAAGATTATGGAGAATGAGTGACAGCAACAAAAGGAAAATGATGTGAGATTAAAAGTAGCTGAGTAGCCCCGGGCTCTTCCACACACACACCTCCCCCAGCCCTGCATGTTCTTGCATGGCTGGAGAACAATGGCACAGAGAAGTCAACCCTTCATTCAGCCTGGAGCTGCTCCCTGGAGGCTGCAGGTCCTGTGGGCTCTGCTGAGGAGCAGCCACACACTGCAGGACCCCCTCAGCCCCCCCAAACTCCTCCTCTTTAAAAACAAAGGCATTGAAAAACCTCCAAAAAGCAAAACCCAGGGACTCTGGGACCTGCAGGTGACCCACACACAGAAAGAAATGGGAGGCTGGGGACTTCACAATCCTAGAATCTTTCCACTAGCAGGATTTCAATGACCCAGGGACTGTTCACAGTCCTGGAATCTTCCCACAAGCAGGATTTCAGTGACCCAGGGACTGTTTTTCCACCAGGCCCTTTGCTTTACCCCCTCAGGCTCCTCCAGCCTGACCCTCTTGCAGGTGCCCCAGGTTCTTGCAACGTGGCTGAGAAACAGGTCCCAAAACCTTGTCCCCACCTCCTGCCTCCCCCAAAGCCATCTCACAGGACACTGAATGTCCCATTTTCCAGGGATTCCAGTAACAAAATCTACAGCCTTGGCTGCAAATCCTCACAGACATTGACACTCACAATCATCAACCACACCGAGGAGCTCAACTCATGCTGACCCTGTTTCATCACATACAGCAGAATATATAAGGACCTAGGAAAACTAAAACGTGGAGGGTTTGCTTTTTAAATGCAACATAAATTAAAGGGTACATGGATTAATTAAGGTCATAGAAGTTATTTAAGCAGTAGAGAGTCAGAATCCATTGCAGTTGTATATAACATAATTTCCTTCTCTATTTTTCCACTTTTATTCATGTCCCTGTTGGACTCACCCTAGAACCTTTTCCAATTGGGTGTCTTTAACATGAGTAAAATGTATAAAGTGTTTTTATTCTTTTCTTTTTAACTCTGCTCTAGAGCTGACAAAAGGCCCTAAAAGTTCCAGTGTTCATTTGGTAAAAGACTTGGGCAATTGGATCCCCAAACATTTTAGTCCTGAAATCTTGTAACGTGTCCTTCCCATGATTTTTGTTTTACTACTTCATGGCACTAGTGAGCTTGGAAATTCTGCAAAATCAGCCTTTTTTGGGGGGGCATTCTGGCTCTTTATGCACAGAACTGGTTAAGGCCAGGATGCTTAAAACTGAAAAATAAATAAATAAATGAAAGAAAAGTTTCCCTGAAGTTCAATGAAACTCATAAAGAAGTCTGGCTCCAGGTGAGATTCTGAGCCAGATTCCAAGGTAACTGCACCCTTCCTAAATTTTTATGATTGAAAACAAAAAGAGGGGGGAAAAAACAACATTCCTTCTCCTAGGCACCAGATCAGAGCTCAAAAATACCAAGGAACATGGGTCTGTCTAACCATGCCCACCAGAGAAACTGCCCCCAAAGCAGGGACAACAGGGGCATTTACTTCCAGATTTTGTCATGTCCTCTCTGCCTGAGCAGGTTCTCCCCTTCTCTCATCTCCACACAGACACAAACCAAGATTCTTGAATGCTGAAAGGAGGACTCAGGTGAGAGGGAACATGTTCAGACACCCAGCAGAATGTCAGGGGCTTCTGTTTGAATGTTTTGTCCTGTGTTTGTGCACATGAGCCCATGGTTCTGCACCTGGAGGCTGCAACACCAACTGAAATAATGCATGGGCTGTATCAGAGAATCATGGAATGGTTTGGGTGGGAAGGGACCTGAAGGATCATCCAGATCCAACCCCCTGCATGGGCAGGGACACCTCCCACCAGCCCAGGCTGCTCCAAGCCCCATCCAACCTGCCCTTCAACACCCCCAGGGATGGGGCAGCCACAGCTTCCCTGGGCAACCCGGGCCAGGCTCTCACCACCCTCACACCAAAGAATTCCCTCCTCATCTCCAACCTCCAGCTCCCTCTCCCAGTTTCCATCCATCCCCCTCATCCCATCCCTCCCTGCCCTTGTCCCAAGTCCCTCCCCAGCTTTCCTGGAGCCCCTTCAGGCACTGGAAGCTGCTCTCAGGTCTCCCTGGAGCCTTCTCTTCTCCAGGCTCAACACCCCAACTCTCCCAGCCTGGCTCCAGAACAGAGCTGCTCCAGCCCTCTGCATGTGAAGGACAAATGCTGGATGCTCATCCTTGGCATGATGAAAGCACAAAATGATGCCAGTTTGGAGCAGGGAGCTTGGAACTAGATGATCTTTAAGGTGATGCCAGTTTGGAGCAGCTCAGTTTGGGGCCAGTGGTGCCTGGAGTTGGCAGCACACAGGGCGAAGGTCTAACTGGTGCAAAGATGTCCCTGCCTGTGCAGGGAGCTTGGAACTATATGATCTTTAAAGTCCCTTCCAACCCAAACCATCCCATGGATTCTCAGGAGTCAAACACCCATCATTTCTTTAAAGCCATGCAAAGGTAAAAGCAGCACCCTGAGAGGAGCTGGGGCAGAGGAAAAGGAACTGCTGAGGTTTTCTCTCCTTTCTACTCATGCTTTTACACCTGTATTTGAAGGGTACCAGCAAAGAGCTGAGTCTGCCACTAGCTGCTCACCTAAGTCACTGCTCACTGCAGATTAAATCAGCACAGGGACCTGGGGAATCTTTGCTGATCCCATCAGTGCTGGCAGAGCCTCAAACAGAGGGAGCTGAGGAAGAGGGGTAGCTTAGAAAAAGTCACCCAAAGCCAAGAGCTGTCATAAAACCAGGCAAGTCCAGGACAAGAAGAGCCACTCAGAGGTAACTGCCTGTCAGCATTGACCTTGGAACCACATGTGTACAGGGAATATTTCCTTCCACACACCTTGCTGCTGGTTGCTGTCTCCTCTGGGAAGTTATTTTACCAAGTCTGTTCTTTACAAAGAGTTTTCATTGTTTTCTCAGAATGAAAAGAACAACAATAACAGGAAAGTGTGGATTAGCAGCTCCAAAATAGTCAGCTAATAAATGCATGTTCTTCAGCAAAAAGAAGTCTCAGATGCACTTGGAAGTTGGTTTGACTTGATTTAATGTTTAGGATTTTACCTTTTTCAGGTGATCATTTGAAAAGACCTTTTCTATTTGTTGTACCCATGGAGGTTTGGGTTGGCACTCAGCAAACATCCCCTTGAAGCAGGATGATTAAAAACTTCTCCCCTTATAAAAGTGATTTGAAAGCAGTTTCTACTTTGCCTCCAACTAAAACACCCCAAACAGGCCAAAAGTCACAGGGAAACCAGGAAAAGGTGGTAAATAAGTGTTGGCTGAACGACACCAATTAAAGGCTGGCTGAGTTCCAGCTCAGGGAGGAAAATAAAAGCCAGGCAGGACATTTTGAATGAGCCTGGGTTTACACACTGAGCACGGCCAGGATAGGACAAACCTGCTGCCTCTGCTTGGAGATGGGGCTGTGAGGAGCAAACACAAAGGCTTTACCAACCTGCCCAGGCCACCAAAAGTGTCACCTGCAGGGCTGGCTCCTGTCTCTTGCACCCTTCCTTGGTAGCTTGACAGCTCCAAGCCACCCGGGATGTGGCAGGTGAACTTCTTCAGCCCTGCTTCCTTCACCCTCCTCACCAGTTTTGCCTCCCTTGGTGGGTAAAATCCTGCTGCAGGGAAAGCCCACGTGCAGCCAGAGGCACACCTAGAGCAGGATGGAACCAGAAGGCCCTTCTCCACCTGGGAATCACAGCCAGCTCGTTCTCATGTGACTCTGGGGGCAGGCACATGCCTGGGACAGATGAAACTGGAGAGCTTGGCTGTTTGTCTCGTAGTCTCACTGTTTGTTTTTTTTTTCCTGGCTGATCTGGAAATATTCCACCATGTGGCCACAGGCTTATCTGATCAAAGACACCAGTGCATGGCGTGAGCAAACAGCCCTGCCTTTGTTCCCTCTGCCCTGTGCCCAGTGCCTGTGCTGCTCTCAGGGCATGAGAGGGTGGCAGGAGATCACCTGGTCACCTCCTGGCCACCAGGTGGGATCTCTTCTGATGGAATTCTATCTTGGGGCTGGGAAGGCTCCTTTTAGAACTGGCCCCACAATGGCTCTGCTCATTTACACCCAGCCAAGGACTAGCTACAGTTTTGTTGTACTGTTTTGACTTGAGCAATAGCTTGTTCTGAGCTGCTCAGAAGCAACACAGCATCACTGCTGGAGGATCCAGGCTGCTTTACTGAGAAGGTCTGAAATAGATTCTTTATCATAGAATCAAGGGATGGTTTGGGTTGGAAGGGACCTGAAAGATCATCTAGATCCCACCCCCCTGCACGGACACCTCCCACCAGCCCAGGCTGCTCCAAGCCCCATCCAACCTGCCCTTCAACACCCCCAGAGATGGGGCAGCCACAGCTTCCCTGGGCAACCTGGGCCAGGCTCTCACCACCCTCACACCAAACAATTCCCTCCTCATCTCCAACCTCCATCTCCCTCTCCCACTTTTCATCCATCCCCCTCATCCCATCCCTCCCTGCCCTTGTCCCAAGTCCCTCCCCAGCTTTCCTGGAGCCCCTTCAGGCACTGGAAGCTGCTCTAAGGTCTCCCTGGAGCCTTCTCTTCTCCAGGCTGAACACCCCAACTCTCCCAGCCTGTCTTCATAGAAGAACAATAAATTTCTAATTCCTATCCTGCTGTTGTCAGAAGTGGTTCTGCTTTCTGAGCAGAAAGACTCCTTGTTGTATCCCACAGAGAGTTCAGGCACTGTCCTCACCAGGAATGGTGGTTCCCAGTTCTCTGCCCTCTGGTTCCCCTGGTTTGGCAACAGCTCCACCAGAGCCATCCCACCCCTGAAGGGCACAACTCACTGTCAGTGCCACAACTGGCAGCATCACCCCTCACACATCCCACTGGGCAAACAAAGGGATCCAAAACCCCCAGCTGAACACAGCCCTGCAAATGCCCCATTAATGTGCTGGCACCCTAGGAGGGCTCAGGCACGACCCCAGAGCAACTCAGGTTTGCAGAGCAGCTCAGAGCAGCAAAAGGAGATGATGTGAATGAGCAGAAAGACAGAACAGACCCCCCAGCTGCCAGGAAGCAGCTCAGCCAGTGCCCCCATCACCCTGCTGGGGGCTGCCTCTTGCCTGCAACACCAAAGCAGCACCTTCAGGGCCTGTTTCATGAAGACAACACAGGAAGTAACAACTGTTCCATTGCTGCAGTGCCCTGTAGCCAAACACCCACAGGTGCTCCTGCTCATCAGGGATTTTGGCTTTTCCACTTCCATCACAGTTGCTCACACCAAAACAACCTGGAGCAGGAGATGACCAACACCTTGCCCTGACAGTAACCACTGTCCTTGTTTTCTCCTCAAGGTGTGACAGCTCAGTTCCATACAAACCCAAAGGCATGTCTGGTTGCTGCCAGACTGGATGGACACTTGCAGGAAACCACCCAACCTGTACATCCCAGCTTTTCCCACCACCAAGATGGGGAAACACTGTCCACGTGTTTCAAGACCTCCTCATGAAAAGCATCACATAAAAGCTGGGCACTATTAGACTGGGGAGGGCTGATTCTTATCCATAAGAAGAAAGTGTAAGAGGGTCTTCACTGCATCCTCACTTGCTCAGTGGCCCTTTGATCTGGCAAGGAAGGTGCCAAAGAACACCTGGGGTCATTCACAGCCACGTCTGATGCTCCAGGGACAGGCTTAAAAGAAGATTAGCAAAGGCAACAATTGAAGGCTGTGGCTGGGAGGGAGCGTGGAGAATTGTCTCCTCACCCACATCCTGAGAAGACAGTTCCCAAAGGCTCCAGAGGTTAACTAAGGGACAAAGCTACAGTCTGTTCTCCTGGGTTGAGAAGCTGGAAGGCCAAGGAGGAAGTGGTTCAGGCCGGAAACAAAAGGCAAACGTCACAACACGCGTGTCCAGCAGGACAGCAGAAGATGGCACTGAACTTGCCTGGTGGCAGCTCCTTCTCACCAGCTCCTTTCCCTGAAAGCCTCCATATGATGAGGTTCTTGCAAGATGGGGTCTGGAGCAAACCTGCAGCTCAGCCCCTCCTCAGCTACCTCTGCCCTCAGGCTTCCCTTTCGGGGGGAAGGAACGTGCTGGTCAGGGTGTCTGTCAGTAAAACACAACTGTGGGGTTGCAGAATCACAGTGGTTGGGGTTGGTAGGGAGCTCTGGAGATCAGCCAGGGCAGGATCCCCTAGAGCAGATCCCACAGGAACACATCCAGGAGGGGCTGGAAGGTCTCCAGGGATGGAGACTCCACAGCCTCCCTGGGCAGCCTGGCCCAGGGCTCTGCCACCCTCACAGGCAAGAAGGATTTTCTCCTCTTCAGGTCAAACCTCCTGGGCTCCAGTTTGTGCCCATGGCCCCTTGTCCTGGCCCTGGACACCCCTGAGCAGAGTCTGGTCCCCCCTCCTGCCACCCCCTGGAGATATTGATCAGCACTGAGGAGATCCCCCCTCAGGCTCCTCTTCTCCAGCTGAGCAGCCCCAGCTCTCCCAGCCTTTCCTCACAGCCAGATGCTCCAGCCCCTCAGCATCTCAGTGTCCCTGGGCTGGACTCTCTCCAGCAGCTCCTTGTCCTCCTGGAACTGGTGCAAGACCTTCCATGGGTGATGTGGAGGTGAGGGAGGGAGAGGATGGGTGGAGATGGGGTTCAGTTTGTGGAGGTTTAAGGTGTGGATGCCACTCACACACTGCCCTGCACAGCTCTGGGAGGTCTGAGAACAGCCTTGGGTGGTGCCTCCTGAACCTCAACTCCAAGACCTGAGCCACTTTGCCCTTCTGCAGAGTCAGCAGAGCCCTGGGGGGATGCCAGGCAGCAGAGGGCTGTGCTAGACACCACGTCCTGGCATGCACAACTCCCTCCTCCCTTGACAGAACAGAGCCAGACCTCACCTACCACAAGTAGAAACAGCACAATAAGCAACACCTCCAAAACCAACCAAACAAACTCAGGCCACGGGGCTTCATTCACAAGGACCTGCATTGTCACCCCTGCTGCCCAGATGGGGAACATTCAACAGCTCCTACGTGTGCACACAATTGCACAACGTGCTGCACAGCCAGGGGGGGGTTTGCTGAGAAGCATGAACCCTCCAAAAAAAAAAATCACCATTCAGGAGTTGGGAGAAGTTAGTGGTTATTAAGAAACATATCAGAAGGTTCTGTACCTTTGCTGAGCCTCTTAAGTCTGTGTGAGGTCACGTCTGCACTTCAGTGGTGCAGAACTGAGCAGACATAGCTCCTGAAGGGACAAGGAAGATGAAGAAACAATGATGTGGTCCCACATTTTGAAGAAAAGGGAAGGAAAGAAGGAAGCAACATCCTTGTAACACACCATGTATGTCTGTGATCTTCTCCAAGGCAAAAGGGGTGACAGAGATGTGAAAAGCTGCTAATGAGGGTTCATTAGTCAGACACAGATGACAGCCCTGTGAGCTCACCAGTCACACCACAAAGTATCTGGCTGGGGCTCACTGACTCAGTTTCAGTCAGTTTAGGAGAAAGCATCTTACTGTCCAGTGAACCCTGGAGTCCAAACTCAGCCAGGTGCTGCACCCAAGCTGAGGAGCAGGTAACTAATAGCCAGATGGGAGGCAACTTTTCCAAACACTCTACTGAGGCCTAAAGCAGCCAACTGATTATGTATCATAGAATGACAGAATGGTTTGGGTGGGAAGGGACCTGAAAGGTCATCCAGATCCAACCCCCTGCACGGGCAGGGACACCTCCCACCAGCCCAGGCTGCTCCAAGCCCCATCCAACCTGCCCTTCAACACCCCCAGGGATGGGGCAGCCACAGCTTCCCTG
>NW_009952804.1:111516-121302 GCF_000747805.2 Chaetura pelagica
AGCAGGAGCCCAGAAAACAAGGATAAAACACTGGTAGGAAAAAAAAAACCTCTGGGAATGTGTGGGACAAGCACAATAAGAAGCTTTATATGGAGCACAGGTTTTCCAGAGGAGCTGCAGGGCTGATCCAGGCTCCCTGGAAGGCAATAGAAGGTCTTTCCTTGACTTCACTGGGTTTTGGATCAGCTTTGGAAATGGAGGAGAAGGGCCTGGGCTGGCAGAGGGAGTCAGGTTGTGGGAAACTGGGATGCAGCTGTGAATAGATGGAGGAAGCAACCAGGAGCTGGGGCTGGGCACAGACAGAGGCCTCATGGTCTTCTTGTATGTTGGAGAAAATTAACCTGCTGGCTTGGGCTGAAGCCCAGGGAGAAGAACATGGAGGAAGGCAAAGGCAGGTTCCTTTTGGAGATGTACCAAGAGATCTGTGGCTGCTCTGGTGGGAGCTGGGGGGGAAATACCACATCCCTGCCTGCCTGGGCTCCCAGGGAAGAGGATGTGGGCAGGGAGTGAGATAAATCTCTGAGCTGTTTGCTGAAGCTGTCCAGGCTGAGACAGAGGGAAAAGGAACAAAGAGAGATTTGAGGAACAACAAAATTATGTCTTTTAACTGGTTATCTCTGTAGCAGCTCCATGGGGAGCCCATGGGGCTGAACACAGGCCTATTGAAATGCAGGAGAAGCAGGTACCTGTGTGGCTCACAACTCCTGAAAACTCCTGTAGGTGCATTAGAACCTCTGCAAACCTGGCTCAAAGTGAACTACAGGACAAGGCAGAAGCAGAGAAGTGACCCAAACCCTGAGTTTTCCTGAGTTCAGCCTAGTGCCCAAGCACAAGCTATCATTTCACTTCCACTGATCAGCTTCATCTCACACAGGCAGGATTTGTGCAGACCCTCAGTGTAGGGGTGAATTTCACCTTTACCTGCTTCCTTCTTTTCATTAAGCAGACAGCACCAATATTCTAGTTATTAAATGCTGAGATAATACCAATATTCTGGTTATTAAATGCTGAGACAAGATCAATATTCTAATTATTAAATATGGAGACAAGACCAATATTCTAGTTATTAAATATTGAGACAAGACCAATATTCTAATTATTAAATATGGAGACAAGACCAATATTCTAGTTATTAAGTGTTGAGACAAACTCATCATCCAATTTTACCCCCCATGAGCATGAGAAGTGCTGACTTAACAACTGCACAACATTGAGGGGTTTCAAAAAGCCAGGAGCAGCTTTCCTGCCAGCTGGGACCTCTTTGACCAGCTCCTGGGGAAGAGGCCACAATCAGACTATTGGGAATCACTGAAGCAAGGGCAGAAGCATCAAATGCTTCCCAATTCACCAAGGGAAATTACGTCCAATTCCCTTTCAAGTCTACCCAAGAGCTCCAGCCCAACCCATTCCCTCCTGGATGCCAGCTCTTTGTCCAGGAAGGAACTCTCCTCTCTGCACTGTTTGAAACCCCAGCTTATTAGGAACATGATTGTAGGAGATCAGTGGGGTCAGTCCATGGTTTTGAAGTGCATCACACAGCAAGAATGAGCTGAGATAAATGCTTGGATGGCAGCCACTCATTTTTCAAACCAGTGGTTCACATTTATTGCTCTTAATTATTTTTGGAAGGCAAAGATGCAGACCAAGGATGCCCAGATTTTTTCCACAGCCCCAACATCTGAAAGACCAAATTGTCTACCTTTTAGGCTGAGCTTTATCCTTAGGGAACTTAAAGACACCTACATCATGACACAGCCCCTCTCTGGGGACTGAACACCTTGGCAGGATATGTCACAACCCTTCCCACTGATCCTTCAGGAATTCTTTGCCTGATGTGCTCCTTCATAGCCTGAGATGGCAACACACTTTGGTCTGGAATGTGCCTTTTCTTACAGAGAGGAAGCTGGCTCTGTCCCCCAGCTAGAGTGGCCCAAAGAAGCTGCTACAAAAAACATTCCTGTCCCAGGAGTGTCAGGTTGCAGCTCTTTCCTGGGGAGGTTCAGCTCCTGAGGCAGTTGGAGGAGACAGAAGGTCCATCCAGAGAGGTGTCCTTTGTCCCAGCACAGCGCCAGCTAAAACCAGTCTGGTTGTAACGGTGCATGGGAGAGGCACAGGATTGTGGAATGGGTTGGGTTGGAAGGGACCTGAAAGCTCATCCAGATCCAACCCCCTGCATGGGCAGGGACACCTCCCACCATCCCAGGTTGCTCCAAGCCCCATCCAACCTGCCCTTCAACACCCCCAGGGATGGGGCAGCCACAGCTTCCCTGGGCAACCTGGGCCAGGCTCTCACCACCCTCACACCAAAGAATTCCCTCCTCATCTCCAACCTCCAGCTCCCTCTTCCAGTTTAAAGCCATCACACCTTGTCCTAGCACCCCATGTCCTTCTAAAATGTCACTCCCCAGTTTTCTTGTAGACCTCTTCATATTGACTCAAGTTCTGATAAAGACAAGACCTCAACCAGAGCTCCTGAGTCCCAGTCCCACAGTGGACAAGAGGTTTGATGGAAGCCATCAGACCTCTGGCAGACAGGTGCCCTTTCCCTCTCTCAGTCCCTCTCCCTGCCACTAGATCCTGCTCCAGGGGTTCTCCAGAGTCCATTCAAACCCAGCATTCCTCATGAAGAGCCCAAGGTTTGCACTGGCACACCCTGGAGCTGGCTTGGAGGCCAGACAACACGTCTACTCCACACTTAGACCCTCAGTAAAAATGTCCTGCTTCTGCCAAAGCTGAGCACACCCTTCAACACTCAATTCCTTCAAGAAATGGTTTGTAAAACACATCTGCACTGATGATTGAAGTCAGCACAGACATTGTCACTCATGAGGACCGTTCTGTCCTGAACGAAAGCTCAGAGCCCAGTTGTTTGTAGCTCCCAGTCTGTCCCAGTATGCCTGGAGATTGGGCAAAAGCTAAAGGGAAAGTGTGAATTTACAACTTCAGGCTTCACTGTTGAAACCCACAACTTTTTAACACGAACCTGAGACAGAAAAAGTTGTCAGTAACACATGAAAAGTTAGTTATGGCAGTAAAAATTCTCCTGCAGATTTATATAGTTATATAAACATAAGTAATATAGTTATATAAGCAAATATAAGTAAATATCATTATATGCTTATATAAATATAAGCAATAAATGAATATATTTATGATTAAAATGCACTGCTAATATAAATTTATATGAATATACTGGAGTAGAGAGCAAGATCCAGTCCAGCTCCATGTCCTCTGCAAAACCTGCTCCATTTCATTCATTCTAACATCTGAAAAATCAAACCTCTCTAAAGCAGCTCTCCTTTTTAAAGCTGTGGCCACAAAAAGGGCACAATACTGCTTTATTTTTGGCTGGCTACGTCAGTGTGATCCTTTTTCTAGCATAGATTTTCAAGATGCTGTTGGGCAGACCCTGCTTGCTCACTTGTCTGCAGCCCCTTTGGTTTGGGATCATCCCACGCACCTCGAGCAAACATTCCTAATATGGATGGAAGGGGCAGAAAAGGAGCTGCTGGTGTTTATTCTGCAGATGTGATTCACAGATACAGAATTTCATGCACCTTTATGGTTTCTCTCAACCGTTCCCCTTCCACACAGATCACAGGGCAACCAGTAAGAGCTGAAACCCACCGTCAGCACCCACCTTCAGCACCTGCTTTACCTGAAACCTCTGCAAAACCCTCCCATTCCTCCAGCCACCAGTAGCACCCAGTTTCTATTGTAGCTTTTTACCAGCCAGGCCGTAAAAATACAACCCTGGGACCATCCCCATCCCCCTTCTTTGTGCATTTATCCCTTTTCCTTTCCCCAGTGAACAACTTGTAGGGAACTTAATCCAAAGAAGTCGCCGATACATCACGATCGCTGTGACACCAACTCCCCAGCAGGAACTTCCTCTTGCAGTAACAGTTTGTGACTGCAGGATTGTGCAACACCTTCAGTAAACACTTCCTCATCGAGGAACAAGGATAAAGCTGAACACCTCCCTCCCTCTCACCCAGTGCAGAGCTGAGGGCTGCAGGACACGGAGCACCCAAGCTGGACAAGCACAACGGCCATGACCAATGTTCTGCTGCTTGCTGCTTTGGTCCTACATTTTCTCCAACAAGGTATGGCTTTTTTCTTATAAAAAAACAAATAAATCCCTTATCAGTGGTTGCTATGGATCACTTCTTCTGGATTTTTAATGATTAACGTGTAGATAATAGGATAGAATCATAGAATGCTGAAGAACAAGGAATGACATTGTGTCCCCCCGGTGTCAATGCTCGGTCTGGTCTTGTTCAACATATTCATCAATGGTCTGGATGAGGGGACAGAGTGTGGCCTCAGCAAGTTTGCTGGTGACACCAAACTGGGAGGGGTGGTGACACTGCAGAGGGCTGTGCTGCCATCCAGCATGACCTGGACGGGCTGGAGAGCCAGGCAGAGAAGAACCTAATGAGGTTCAACAAGGGGAAGTGTAAGGTCCTGCATCTGGGGAGGAAGAACCCCATGCACCAGTATAGGTTAGGGGTGGGCCTGCTGGGAAGCAGTTCTGAGGAGGATCTGGGAGTCTTGGCAGCCAGTAAATGATCCATGAGCCAGGAATGTGCCCTTGAGGCCAAGAGGGCCAATGGAATCCTGGGGTGCATAAGGAAGAGTGTGGCTAAGAGGTCAAGGGAGGTCATTCTTCCTTTCTTCTCTGCCCACATCTGGAGAACTGGCTCCCGGGCTGGGCTCCCCAGTGCAAGAGAGACAGGGAACTGCTGGAGAGTCCAGGGGAGGGGGAAAAAGACAACTGGGGGATTGGAGCATCTCCCTTATGAGGAATGGCTGAGAAAGCTGGGACTGCTCAGCCTGGAGAGGAGAAGGCTGAGGGGAGAACTTATCAGTGCCTGGAAGTATCTGAGGGTGGGTGCAGGAGGAGGGAGGGAGCCAGACTCTGCTCAGGATGAGGGGCAACGGGCACAGGCTGGAACATGGGGAGTGCCATGGAAATACGGGCAGAAACTTCTTTGCTGTGAGGGTGACAAAGCCCTGGGACAGGCTGCCCAGGGAGAGATGGAGTCCCCTTCTCTGGAGATATCTAAGACCCCCCTGGATGCAGCCCTGGGTAAAGAGCTCTAGGGAATCCTGCACTGGGGGAGGAAGCTGGACTGGATGATCTCTAGAAGTCCCTTCCAACTCTGACAGTTCCGTGAGTCCATGAAACCACTGGAGAAATCAGTAACAGAAGTTAGGGATGGTTCTTCTCTTTCTGCTCAACGCTTTTATCTAAATTCTCCCCTTCTAGAGAAGTATTTACTTGGGTGAAAACTGGTCCTAGATTGGCTAAACACCAAGAACTGATTCATTTTGTGAGCCAATTAGGAACAATTAGACAATTTATCCCTTCGGGACAACTTATTCCCCTGACCCTAAAAGACAAAGACTTGCATTTAAATTCAACTAATGACATTACCTGAATTAAAACAGGCAGCATCTTTCTTATCTGTGTGATACTCCAGGTCATGAGTATTCATCTGATTTCACCCTAACAGACCATATCTGGGGTTTTTTTTCCCATGTGCATCGATACAAATTCATGTCAACAGAGCAGGGATTTTTTCAGAGCCTGGACACGCACAAACCTGCCCAGATTTTACACACATCATTAGTCATGTAATTTGTATTCAGGCAGGTATCTTTATGATTTCATCAGCTGCACAAAAGAGCTGAAAATGTGCACAGTACCACCTGGCTTGAGGTGGTTTAGATTTTGTTTCTTGACTACATCAAACTTCCACTGTCAATTAAACCCTCACTAATGATATTTCCTCCTGGTTTAGGTTCTTGGAAAAGTACATCATTATTCATCCCCTATTAGCACTTTTTCTAACAAGGCCAAAGGCATTTCTTTCTTTCAAGCTACTGACTCAAAGACAATGCCTGAAGCCAGACAAAAACAATATACTGAGTTGATTTGAAAACTACCTCTAAGAAACTCTTTGTTCCAGAACAAAACTCAGCCATTTTCCTCGAAATGCTGGTTGCATCAGACTGCAGGAGAAAGGACAAGTTGCTTTCAGGCTCTCTGTTCAAACCTAACCCAAACTTGAGCTACCTGGGCTACTCTCTAAAAACAAAAGTCTGCAACAGGAGTGGATTTATCAAATTGGAGCACAGAACTTTGCTCTCAGAGGCCTAAAATGTTCAATTTTGATCATGACGTAAAAAGCTTCTTTGGGCTCTTGGGAAGAGAAAGTTTGCAAATGTCTTTGAAAAGTACAAATAATGAGTTGCCCAAAACATCACTGACATTGACAGGAAAACACTTGGTGTTTGCCAAGAACCTGTGCAGGGGTAGTCACTGTAAGCTGGGCAACTGCTTGGCTGATCCCAGGTAACTTCTCCCAGCTGCACCATCCCACCTTTCTCTGAAGCACTTGCCTTTATCAAAAATACAACCAAGTTTACCCTGCAATTAATTTTGGAAAGGGTTTCATCAAATCAACTAGTTACAAAGAACTAAACTGTTTATTTTACTGGAACAATTTGCACGAGGATGTGCTCTCTTGTTCCAGATAGAGAAAATTACAGTAATTGCTCCTCCTGCTCTTGTAAAAGTCTGGCCTTGAGGCAGACAATTAACTGGGGAGTTGCACTTTCCCTTTGTTGTTTGTGGTTTGGTCTTTTTTCATTTTCCAACACAGGCTCTTGTGCTGGCTGCTGAGTTCTCCAGAATTGGCCAATTCAGATGAAATGACCTTTTGTAGGAGATTCAGGAGTTTAGGAGGCACATAAAACCTCCTGGTACCTTCCTGGAAACAAACGCATTCCACATCCAACCCCTTTTTTCCCCAAATGTTCTGCCCTTAACTTCAAATACTGCAGCACGTGCTGCCCACCCCTGCCCCAAGTCAGCTTTGGTCAAGATTCACTCAGCCTCAGAAAACACAAAGAAACTATTTTCATCTGCACTGTCTTTCCTCAACAAGCTTTTTGAGCCCTCAACGTAAGGAGGACATGGAGCTTCTGGAGAGAGGCCAGAGGAGGCCATGGAGATGATCCAAGGCTGGAGCAGCTCTGCTCTGGGGACAGGCTGAGAGGGTTGGGGTGTTCAGCCTGGAGAAGAGAAGGCTCCAGGGAGACCTTAGAGCACCTTCCAGTGCCTGAAGGGGCTCCAGGAAAGCTGGGGAGGGACTTGGGACAAGGGCAGGGAGGGATGGGATGAGGGGGATGGATGAAAACTGGGAGAGGGAGATGGAGGTTGGAGATGAGGAAGGAATTCTTTGGTGTGAGGGTGGTGAGAGCCTGGCCCAGGTTGGGCAGGGAAGCTGTGGCTGCCCCATCCCTGGGGGTGTTGAAGGGCAGGTTGGATGGGGCTTGGAGCAGCCTGGGCTGGTGGGAGGTGTCCCTGCCCATGCAGGGGGTGGGACTGGATGAGCTTTCAGGTCCCTTCCCACCCAAACCATCCCATGATTCTATGATTTATAAGCACTGCTAATAAAACATGATGCACCATAAAATAAGTCTAGTCAAGAGGGTTTAGGAATCATCTGGATTTCTTACCACTTTCAGGATTTTCCTGCTCCACTCCTGTCCCCTCTTATTTTTCCCAGCCTTGGTCAAACACCTTCTGCTGTCACACACACAGAACCACCCTCCACCTCACTCAATAGGCAAGAGCTTGCTGTTAACTAAAGCAAAATCACACGTAGTCATGTGAGAAGAGCAGCTGAAAAGCTTTCTAAAGGAGAAATCAAGACCTTGTGGTGAACTGTGTGAGTTTATTTGCTTATCCAGAAGGAGTCTCAACATGTTTGTCATCATGGGATCAGGGTTAGAGACCCGTGATTTCACAGAACCATAGAACTGCACTCATGTCATCTGCAAAACTCCAAGGCAAAGGTTGCACCTTGCAGAGCTGGTCAAGCATGTTGGTACTGGAAAGTGCTGACTGGTGCTGGGGAAAGAAATCCAAAGTGAACTGTTTTGACACTGGGAAGCAGCCAGGTATGTCATCTCCTCTGGATTCCAGACAAACCTCAGGTTAGGTCCCATCATGAGGTGACCAAGTGAAGAAGACATGAGAAAGGAGTGGTGCAAGAGATGAATAATTACACAGCCCCAAAGCATCAGTCTTAGCAGACATGAAATATGGTGTTTAACCAGTTAAGACTGGGCTTGCAGAAATATACATCTGTTTCTCCCTAGGGAACACCAGCAAGAAGTTACCTGGAGTTGAGCAATATGAAACCATTTATCCCCGGAAACTGCACACGGTGCAGAGAAGAGACACAGAAGGACAAAAAGAGGTATTCAAAGAGATTACTCTATTGTTGCTGGGGGATGGGGCTTTTTTGGGCTTTCAAGGGAGAACCTGGAGCCAGATAGTGCAAAATGAAATGCAAGAGAAGGACCTGTCTGCCACCAGTGGGTCCCCTCTACTTGTACCTCTGCAAAGATGGAGGGTTTGATGTCGCTCCACTCAGATTTTTAACAACCTGTGGCTGTTTTACTTAGAAATAACCTAAATCTAATGCTTAAAAGCAAACATGCTCTTCCAGACTTTGAGAGAGTTATAATAACGTTTGGTTTCAAGCACCTGCTTCAGCACTTCCCTGAAAATGCAGGGAATGTGCTTGTGAGTGTAGAAACGCACTTGCAAAAATTAATAACTTCCTCTAATTAAAAAATATGACATAGAGTGACCTCCTGCTTATTCTGTGACTGCCAGGATACTTATTTTTGGTGGGAAGGGAAGCAAAAGGATGCAGTTGGCAGCTGCTGGTGAGGCCAGGAAGTCTTAACAGTCCAGATTCTAACAGCCCCCTCTGTTTGCAGCCCAAATACGACGACACGATGGCGTACGGAATCAAAGCCAACGGAGAGGAAGTCATCCTGCACCTCCAAAAAAATAAGTAGGTTCAGGTCATTCTTCTTTTTCTTCACTGTATGTGGCTCCGTGGGGCATTCAGGACACAAAGAAACAGGGTTTAGGCTCCTGGAAGACAGGAATATTTTGGTAAATACAATTTTTCACATCCATGAGAGGAGAAGAGGGGAAAGAAAGCACGATGACAGTGTTTTGGGGATGTGAAATAACTCCACAGGCATGTGACATTACCATGGTGGAATGATCTGTCTGTACTGCCAAGTCTGTTCTTCCATTTCTTTCCTAAATGGCTAAAGCTACAGAATACTTAGTGTTGTAGTATTTTTGCCCAGGTTTTCTGTGTCCGTGGATAGTCTCTGGGTTATATTTATTTGTTCCATGCTGGTAAAAAGTAGAGAGAAGAACAAGAGAAATATCCATGAAATGGGACTGTGTTGGCTCTAAATGCTTTTTAGAAATGGAAAATAATAACAAGAATCATCCTTCATAATTCAGTCTCCAGAACCCCCTACCTTAACAAGACTGCTGTTGGATTTAGGAGTAGTCTAATAGATCCTGGCTTTGTGGAAATAGAAAGGAGAGCTTGTCTGAGAGCTGAAGATACTCAGCATTTAAAGGGGGGGCAGAGAAGCAGCAGGTTTTGTTACAGAACAAAGGACAGCAAGTCCAAAGCTGTGTAGAGCAACCCAAGGTCCCCCAGGTGTCAGTTCCTGCCTGCTGGCTCCATCCTAACAGTCAACATGGGATCCAACAGGTCTGCTTTCATTGCTGCTCTTCTAGTGGCCATGTCAGCCCAGTGCTACAACAATCAGTTCATGTTAAATATAGGCTAGAATCAAATGTTTGCCTCTGGTTTAATCTAATCTAAATGTTGAGGGGAGGGAGGGAATGACATGGCATGAAATCTCTCTCTAAAAGGCCGTGGGATG
>NW_009952804.1:121342-147391 GCF_000747805.2 Chaetura pelagica
CTGAGAGCTCAGAGCCCTGCAGCACCTGGCCTGCCCTGGCACACCTCAGTGTTCATGAGAGACCCAAAGGCACCCAGAGACACAGGAATTTATTCCACAGTCACCGTGTCCCCCTCCAAAGGTGCAGGAACACGTGTGTGCACAGAACTGTGGTTAGAAAACCCTGCTCAGACAGAACGATGACAAAGATGAGAGGCAAGGTATTAAAAAGCTGTGAGCAAAAGGCTTGGACAAATATGTTGGTGTGACCTCTGCACAGTGAAGATCCCTCTCTCTCTCTCACTTTATCAGTGTCACTCTGAGCAAGGACTATGAACAGGCAGAATCCCTCACCCTGCAGCTCTGCTCCCTGTTTTTCCATACTAATAACAACCTGAGTAATCAGTAGAATTCCCCACATACTTTACACGCTGAGCAACTGCCTCATTTCTAGATAACTACAACTCATTTTGAATAATAACCACACCTGGACTCTTTGCAGGAATCTCTTAGCTAGAGACTACACTGAAACCCTTTATTCTGATGATGGGCAACAAATAACAACGAGTCCTCAGATCAAGGTAACAAAACCTGTTTTCTGCCCTCCTGCTTGTGGTCTTGAGGAGGTTTGAAAGGGAGTCACAGATCCATGAAGTAACAGCATGTAGCAGAGAGAAAGAAAATATTTAAATCTAGATTCTAAGCCCTGTAATTTTGGTGCCTCTGAAGGGACAGGGGAGATGCCTGGAGAAGAGAAGGCTCCAGAGAGACCTTAGAGCAGCTTCCAGTGCCTGAAGGGGCTCCAGGAAAGCTGGGGAGGGACTTGGGACAAGGGCAGGGAGGGATGGGATGAGGGGGATGGATGAAAACTGGGAGAGGGAGCTGGAGGTTGGAGATGAGGAGGGAATTGTTTGGTGTGAGGGTGGTGAGAGCCTGGCCCAGGTTGCCCAGGGAAGCTGTGGCTGCCCCATCCCTGGGGGTGTTGAAGGGCAGGTTGGATGGGGCTTGGAGCAGCCTGGGCTGGTGGGAGGTGTCCCTGCCCATGCAGGGGGTTGGATCTGGATGAGCTTTCAGGTCCCTCACAACCCAACCCATCCCATGACTCTATGGAACTAGAGACTTTGGCATCTCCACACCTGCCAAGATGCAGCCACACAGCTGGGCTTTCAAAAAGCCACCCACTTTGTACCTTGGTGGCTGATGAACACATGATCTGAGCTGAATCTCTCTTATTTGTCAGGAAAGGGAGTGGAGCCAGGGCCATCCCACTTCCTTCTCACTTGGCCCTCCTGACTTTGCTCACTGCACAACCCATACTTTGCTTTCACCTTCTAATCACCATGAGATCATAGATGCAGATAAAGTCACATTTCCTCCCTGGCTCACCTTATCAGGTGCTTTCTCTGAGCCATGACAAATCACTTATTCAGCTCCAGACACAAAGTCAGTCCTTGCAGAAGTTATTTTTTAATTAACTCTGCACTCCTGGGTCTCAGCTTCCACAAAGCTCTCACCTGGAGCTTGTTGTCCAATGTCATGCCATGCAATTTGGAGTACAAAGCTTAATATTCCTTGTCATGGAACCATGAACCAGAACAGGAGGATCTTGAGTGAAATTAAGAATCCTCAGTTGGGGGTTTTTTTTGTGGAAAAAAGATGGAATATTCCTACTTTGTCATCTCAGGACTTGTTGCTCCTGTATCCTCAGAAGATGAAGAGTAATTCTCCACTTCTTTCTCTACTAATTGTCACTTCCTTGGTGTCCTTGGCCCAGGAGAAAACAAAAGGCACAGAGCAGACAGGTTTGAATCCTGCCTCCTAGATCTCTTCAGAAATCTATTCCCTAAAATGCCATGGGTAAAATTTTCCACCAAACCTCAGTGACTTTGAAGTCTCTTTGAACACAAAAGTCCTCGTTAGACCTCAGATCCTTAAGTCAATTAAGTCACCAAAAACTTCCCCCTAATCATAGGTTCTCATAGAATATGTGCATTTTAATCTCATTGAAGTTAATACATTTAATTGCTGGGTTAATATTAAAGGGTGTGTCCCTGAAATCTGGCCCCAAGAAAATCATTTGGTAAGGGCCTGAATTCAGCAGAGCACATCAGCACATGCTTCATTTTGAGCACTGAATATTCACCTCCTTATTTGAATGTACTTTTGGGCACTGACCAGAGCCCACCCTGATGGGATCTGTCACAATCTGGGTCACTCTGTGTTGAAGGATGACAACAACACAGGGAAATGTCACCAGCTTTTCCCCTTTGAATAATTCCTAGTGTGAGATTTCCTCAGGCAGCATCATTTGGGGTTGCCAAAAGTAGCTGCACCTCCTGAAACCACTGGATCTAGGCCAGTTCACTGCAGCCACTGAGACATGACCCAGTTTGACAGGGGTTTTTTATTTCCTTCTGACCAGGACCACTGTTATTATGAAGGTTACATTCAGAATGATGCTGATTCCAGAGCAAGCATCAGCACTTGCCAAGGTCTAAGGTAAGATGGAAGTTTGGTTCCCCAGAGGTACCAGCACATGCATAACCATGAGGAGAAGTGATCCAACCTCAATTATTCCATTTAAAAGCATCAAAATGTAAATAAGGGGGTGTTATCATTTATTCATGTGTACAAGGAAACTAGTTTAACAAAAAAACACAGCAGGGAAAGGGAGAAAAAAGTTACCTTTCTACTTCAGTTTCAGAGTTTATAAACTGGAACCTAAACCATCAGTATTGATACATTTATATGAGCAATTCCAGATCAGATCCAGTCACAAACCCCAGCATTTGGTGGTGCTTCCAGTAAAGGTTTGGGGATGTGACACTTGCAGAGGCTACAGGGCTGGCAGTGCTACAGGGTCAGGAAGATCAAGTTTTTGTATTTAAGGCTCAGTGAGCAGAATGTGCTGGTTTCTGATCACTGGAGCCACGGGGGAAGCACAGCAGGGTGAGACTGAGGAGCTGCAGCAGAACATTCCCCATGGCTGGTGGGGCTTTGCCAAGCTCAGACTGTCCTGGTGAACACTTCTTGTCTGTCTTGTCAAGTTTACATGTTAACTACTTGTTTTGCCATTTGCTGCTCAAAATGATTAAACTCTCTTAATTCCTTTCAATGTTTCACAGCTCTTCAGCACAATGAAAGTTGAAAACACATCTTTGAATTCCCCACTGAACTGAAAGTCACTCTTCAATCACCTTTCTTAACATGAACCCTCCAAATTTAAATCTGATTCATTCCTAAACCAGTTTCTTTTGGACTGAGTCTCCTACTTAGATCCCACAGACCAACCACATCTTCCCACTGACTCAGCAGCTTTGATTTCTGCTCTTTCAATTGCTGTCCTCTCTGCCTGCTGCCAAATTGTCCCTTTGCCTCTGGGTGTGCCAAGAAGACAAGGGGGAATGGATGAAAAGTGGGAGAGGGAGCTGGAGGTTGGAGATGAGGAGGGAATTCTTTGGTGTGAGGGTGGTGAGAGCCTGGCCCAGGTTGGGCAGGGAAGCTGTGGCTGCCCCATCCCTGGGGGTGTTGAAGGGCAGGTTGGATGGGGCTTGGAGCAACCTGGGCTGGTGGGAGGTGTCCCTGCCCATGCAGGGGGTTGGATCTGGATGAGCTTTCAGGTCCCTTCTAACCCAAACCATCCTGTGATTCTATGATGAAGGTCTGTACACTTGGGCTAAATACTGTTAGAGATAATGTTGTCACCTCAGTCCTGTGGATCCAAAAGATCACAATGTACCTCATTTTCCTAGTGGATATTTTGAGACACGTGGCCAGAAGTTCCTCATTGAACCCTTGGGAACCTCAGACAGGGATGAACATGCAGTCTACAAGTATGAGAAACTTGAAGACAAGTCCATAAAAACCTGTGGTGTGGTTAATAATACTTGGGAAGAGGATTCAGATGACCCCATCAATGACCTCTTCAAATCCAGCAACAGTCCAGAAGTAAGTACCTGACCAAGCAGCAGCCCAGCAAGCACACCTCAGAATAGAACCTGTGGCTGCAGGAGAACTGTGAATAGCACAAGTCCTCCTGGGTCTGGGGGCACCTGCAGGAGAGAAGCCATTGCCAACAGTGAAGCACCACCAGATCTGAAAGATCCAGCCCAAAATCTCACAGAGCTGGGATTTCAGAGGCACCACCCAAATCAAGTCCCCCTGCACATACTAATAGGTGCCCTATTACACATCTGAATTTCACCAATCTTTAAACATCTAAATACTTCCTAAGACATCCAGCCTGCCTTTCAGAATCTGAAGGATAATTTTACTATCTAGCCTATCTTCCATGGTTTTAAAACAAGGCAGTCCCATTCTAAACAGCCTGGCTGAAAAAAAACACTCTTGTACCTAATACATGGGTTGGAAATGGCAAAGGTTGAGCCTTAGAAGTAATTTAAAGGCATATTTTTCTTTAGATGAAAGCCTACCTGAAAGCAAAGAAGTACCTGGAGCTTTACATGGTGGCAGACAACACTTTGGTGAGTATTGACATCATTTGTCCTCCTTTGACCAGCCAGAATTGAGCCTTCCAAAGCAGGTACCGCTCACCCTGTCCCTACCTCCACACCAGTCCTACCCTAGGTTGTATCACCCCCTCTGGTGAGGAACAGGATTTTCTAAGGTTGATTCATTTTGAAAATGGCAGCTGGAGATGAGGAGAATTCAGGGAACACCAGCCCAGCCCCTTCTCCACCCTACACACAGATCTGCTCTTTGAAAGAGCCTGATCCTGAAACACCTTGTCTGATCCAACACTACATGGAGAAGTTAACACTAAGTAGACCAGGCAGGGTGTGGTTTCCAGTGCAATAATCTGTCAGGTCTCTCTTTTCTGATAAATCATTTTCCCCCCTTCTCCTTTTCCTGACATTCTCCATTTACTTTTCTAGTACAAGAAGTATGATGAAGATGTTAGAACTGTAAGACAAAGGATATTTGGAATAGTCAATTACATCAATGTGGTAAGAGCAAACACAGCCAAATGAAATCCCAATAGAAGTCATGTTATAATAGTTTTCTTTGTTCTTAGAATTATTTTCTCAACACTTGCTGCAGAGAATGACTGAAATGCTTCCAAACCAATGAAATGATCCTCAAATCTTGATTTCTTTTACAAGTCAAATTTCCTCAAAAACTATTGCTGGAATGATCAAGTATTTTAAAGCCATTTTTCATAGATAGTTTTAAGGTGGGAGGAATAAAATGTCATGTTTCTGGGCATTTTGTTCCTGTTCCAAAGTGCAGAAAAGATTCCATCAGGTCTGGAGTGGGTTCGATTGCAGTGACAAATGAAGCCATTCCCAGAATAAGTGTTGGTTTCAAAAGCCTTCATAACGTGTGGCATTTTTCAGCACCACTGTTTCCCTGCTGCAGGTTTATAAGGCCATAAATATCTACGTGGCTTTAATTGGCTTTGAAATCTGGACAGATGGTGACAAATGCAAAGTGAGCAGTGTCCCTGGATCCACTCTGGACAGTTTCTCCAAGTGGCGCCTCTCGGATTTATTGCCGAGGAAAAGGAACGACAACGCTCAGCTCATCACGTGTGTACCAGCCTGTCCCCTCTTTGCATTCCCATTTCCAGAGGCTGGGAGAGTTGGGGTGTTGAGCCTGGAGAAGAGAAGGCTCCAGGGAGCCCTTAGAGCAGCTTCCAGTGCCTGAAGGGGCTCCAGGAAAGCTGGGGAGGGACTTGGGACAAGGGCAGGGAGGGATGGGATGAGGGGGATGGATGAAAAGTGGGAGAGGGAGATGGAGGTTGGAGATGAGGAGGGAATTCTTTGGTGTGAGGGTGGTGAGAGCCTGGCCCAGGTTGCCCAGGGAAGCTGTGGCTGCCCCATCCCTGGGGGTGTTGAAGGGCAGGTTGGATGGGGCTTGGAGCAGCCTGGGCTGGTGGGAGGTGTCCCTGCCCATGCAGGGAGATTGGGACTATATGATCTCTAAGGTCCCTTCCAACCCAAACCAGTCCATCATTCTATGATTTCCAAATACATTCAAGAAATGTGTTCTTTAAAAACCCATCCCCAGCCCATCAGAGATGCTCTCTGTACTCAGCCAGACCTCCTGCTTTCCAGGACTGGGCTGTACTAATTCCAGAAGAAAGAGAAGTGTGCGCTCTTGTTTCTTGCTGATATGTTTGTCCTGGAGCACCTGCCAGGACACAGTATCTGATCTTCCCAGATGAATCCTTGGACAAACAGGCCATGAGATCACTTGCCACATCTCAGTCTCCCCTTTTCCCTGCTCTGGTCACAGAACAGTTGAGTATCCTAAGAACTGCAGCATGTTCTGATCACCAAAGGAAACACAACATGAAGTTCAAGGGCTGGGAAATGCAGGTGGCCAAACTAAAACTAAACTGCCCCACTGGGCTCCTCTGGCTCCTGGCCAGTGGTCCTGACTCAACCCGAGCACTTAGACTTGGGTTATGGTTGGACTAGATGATCTCAAAGGTCTTTTCTAACCAGAATGATTTTATGATTCAAGCACTTCATATCAAGCTCTTCTCCCTCCAACAGATGCTTTTGAGTCTGATAAGCAGCCTTGTAATTTAAGTCAAAATTTAACATGAAAAGTGTATTCAGGGTTTTTTTCTGCTTTGCAGTCATCTTAAGCTTGTCCTCAAACACTGGATTAAAAAAGGGCTGTAAACCAGAGCTGGAAACCAGCACTTGCTTCAAGGCATCAGCCAGGTCACCAGAGCAGACTTGGTTGCTGGTCACACCACAGCATTTCACTCTGCCTTTCCTCTTCCTTCCAGGGGCCACGACTTTGATGGGACAACCATTGGATTAGCCTTTGTAAAAACCATCTGCAGTGATTCACTTTCTGCAGGTATTATTCAGGTCTGATTGATTTTTGTTTCTTTTCTTTTTTAAAGGCTTTTCTCTGTTTTGGGTTGGCTTTTTTTTTCACTCAGTCAGCAAAGAATATTTATAACAATTACTGGGTATATGACACTTTCAGTTCCCTGTCTGGTTCATATGGTGGTTTTATCAGACTGTAAAAATTCAGTCACAGACTTTGTTCTCACTGAAGTGCAGAGGGAGCAGAAAGCACACACAAAGCTTGGTGTCTGTTGTTACCTAAATGCCAACACCTAACTCAGGCAAAAACCTGGAGCACCAGGCTCAAACAGAGCCAAAGGACAGAAACAAGTGATTTTGTGCCTCTGTTTCAGGGTTACCTGTTTTGAACAGGTTCTGTAAGAAAGCACTTCATCACTCTGGCCACTTAATTACAGCTGCCTGAACTACTGCACTTAAACCTCAGCCTAACCAGGAGCAAAGGTCCAAAACTTCACCACCACGACCAAGAACTCCACTGTTGCACCCAGGTTGAAAGGCTGGGCTTGTTGGTACAAGGAGTATTCCACGTGAAATTCCAGCTTCCCCACAGCACAAGGATGACCAGAATGCTCCTCAACTTGGGGATATGCAATTTGCAGCAGCATAGTTTGCACCACCAGTAGGACCAGTACACTGTGTCTGGTGCTTTCTGCATTCCCACCCCCTCTCTGCTGCAGACACAAATGGATTTCACTCCAAAGAGCAGGGCTTTTCCTCTCCTCTGCCACCAAGCAGCAGAAAACAAAGCTAAGACTGAGCACAGCACCTGCCCTTCCTTGCTGTGCACACATAACATGATAGTTACCATGGGGTAATGAGTAATAATTATATTGCACCCCCTAATTACCCTGAGCAGAGGCAGATACTCACACAGGAGTCTCCAATACTCAGTTCCCCTCAACACTCAGTGGTTACTTGGCAGGCTAACTGCCTCATGTTCATTTCAAAACTAATGATACCCATTTTCTCCTGCTCCTTACTGGCATCTTCTCCTTGCTATCAAAATATAATCCAGCAGAAATTGTGGAATAGCTGCATGTGGGGACTGAACACCATCAGTCCTTCTGCAGCAGTGAGGAGCATTTCACTTGGAGGAGAACATCCACATGGCTTCTCTGGTGCTCCTGCTTGGTCTAAAAGGCTTCCATAAAAATCACAGCCTGTTCTGATCTCCACAGGACCACAACAGAAATGAAATTGCAGTTGCAGCTACCATAGCCCACGAGATGGGACACAACCTGGGCATGAACCACGACGGCGATGCCTGCACCTGTGGCGACAGAGTTTGTATCATGACAGACACTGTCAGGTAGGAGCCTGGACACAAAGGTGAGGGAGTTTGAGGATGAACTTTAGATAAGCTGCCAGACTTCAAAACGGAGCTGTAATTATTTTGATCCTCCGAGATTATTCCATTCAAATTCAAGCAGCAGAGAAAATGAAGACATCCCAGGCCCTTCTAAGATATTCCCAGATTGATATTACACAAAAAAACCCAACAAAACCAACCTCAAAGCAAAGAAAAAAAGCTTTAGTCCCTTTTGGATAACATGAGCTTTGCATGTGTGGGTAACATTTGCTTTGGATAATATCTGCTTTGCCTGCACCTTAAACCAGACCTCATTTCTCCTTTACAATGATGACAGAATGAAACTACTGGGGGATCTCAGACAAAAAAGCTTCCCCAAAATTTACCTCAAGTATATTTTCGTTCTCCACCATGAGGATGTAGAGAACAGCACAAGGTGCTTGCACCTTCAATAAGCTCCCAGGTGAAAGGATTTAGTTCCATTTTCAGCTCTAGCTGAACACCCTGAGCTGGACAACCCAGAGGGAAATTCCTAATGCCTGAAGCAGCCAGGCACAAATTGTGTAGGACCAGCCTTAAATCTCTGGGGTGTGGGATTTATTCTGTACAGTGTTTACAATTCAATACATTAATTCTTTTTTCTCATCTGTTTGTTGCCACATTTTTTCCTGCTCTAAGTAGGAGACAGCCATTATAATGATTCATATATATATTTGGAAAGATGGTTGGAGCCAATAGTTTGGGGGATGGTCACCTGTTTCATTTATCTTGTGAAGGGAATTGTGTTTCCTTGCCTGTGCTGACCTAACATAAATCCCCCTGCTTTCTCACCACAGTGCTGTCATCCCCAAGGAATTCAGCTCTTGCAGCCTCCAAAGTTTTGAGAAATACATGCTGAGTGAGATGCCCAAATGCTTAACTAACATCCCAGATACAAGCAGCATCGTTGCACCTCCAACCTGTGGGAATGGCTTTGTGGAAAGAGGAGAGGAATGTGACTGTGGCACTCCTGAGGTATCCTCAGAAATGGGAATAAAACAACACTTGGAAGAGGCAAAGATTTGTTTTCAGGCTGTACAGTAGCTGGTTCCTGTTAGCTTGAGGCAGCCAGTTCAAAGGTAGTTGAAATATTCCTGTATTCCTGTGGTTAAATTGCTGAGCTGCACCACAGCCGGAACTGTGGTTAAATTGCTGAGCTGCACCACAGCCCTCCCTCCAAAGGGCAAGTGGTAGGAAAGACCACAGCCTGGTCTGTCCTGCTGTGCTGACAGAGGAACCCAGAACGGGGAAAAGCCACAAATACTGAACTGTCTGGGCAGAGATCAGCAAATTCCCTGCTCATCTTCCAGCAGCACTTTCATAACCAGACCTGCTCCGTGGCTGCTGCTGAAAACGGGGCTCAGAAGATCCAAGTGCAGGTCCAAGCTGCCCTGCTCTCCCTTGGCCAGGAGGGTTGGGTAGAGGCAGTGCTGAAGGGGCCAGAGCCTGGCACAGGGCACCCAGGTGTACCCCAGCCCCACACAGGAGGCCCCCCAGCCCTGACCTCTCCTTCTGTCACAGGAGTGCACAAACGACTGCTGTGAGCCCGAGACCTGCAAGCTGACAGCTGGGGCCCTGTGTGCACATGGAGACTGCTGTGAGAACTGCCAAGTAAGACCCCTTTTCATCTCACCCTCCTTTGCCCTGGGATTTTTTTTCCTGCACATGAGGAAACAGCCACAGACCAGAACCAGTTCTCTGACTCAGGCTGCCCAGGGAAGCTGTGGCTGCCCCATCCCTGGGGGTGTTGAAGGGCAGGTTGGATGGGGCTTGGAGCAGCCTGGGCTGGTGGGAGGTGTCCCTACCCATGCAGGGGAGTTGGATCTGGATGAGCTTTCAGGTCCCTTCCCACCCAAACCAGTCCATTATTCTACTTTTAATTACTGTAAGACAAGCACCCTTTGTCCATCCTGAACCACACCACAACTGTCCACTCAATTTCTCAGCATCCTGGAGAAATTTTACCCATTTTCTCCTGGAAAGGAAAGCTGAGGTACAACCAGGCAAAAAATCTTGTCAACTGACATAACCAACTTCACATCAGACATGGATCTGACCCCTTGTAAAGGGGGCCACTTGTAGAGTGAGGCAACTTGTAGAGTGAGGATGAGATTTGTTTTCCTTGGGTTGAATTCAGTGTGATTCTCACAGGGTAGGAAGAGGTGTGTTAAGCTTGGCATTGCTCTCCCCTTTCAGTATAAGAAATCAGGAGCAGTTTGCAGAGCAGTTAAGCACGACTGTGACCTGGCTGAGATGTGCACTGGCTCTTCTGCCACCTGCCCAGCAGATCGGTTCCGTGTGAATGGCCACCCCTGCAACTATGGGGAAGGGTACTGCTACATGGGCAACTGTCCCACCCGAGCAAGCCAGTGCAAGGCTGCTTTTGGACCAGGTGAGTACAACTCAACATTGAAAAATAAGGTTGCCCTGGTCCAAGGAAAGAGACAGAGAGAGGCTTTGTCTGCTGGCAAGTCATCAAAGGCCTTTTGTGCTCAGGAGCAGGGGAGCTATATGAGTTCTAGTTTGGAGCACACTTGTTATTTTCATATTGTAAGTGATGAGCATCATGTGAGCTGAAGCTCTGAGCACACAATGCAATGTATTTCCAGAGAAGTGGGAAGTGCTAAAGGCTATTCCTCTTTTTGCACAATGCTTTGAAGAGAACCCTGCACCAGAGCTGGGGGAGAGAGAATTCCTCACCTGATGGGAAGAGGAAATGTCTGTATTTCAAATTAATGCCCCAATTTAGCATGCTGTTAGATCTCCAAAAGTGGCTCATCCTCTTTCCCCGTCCTAAACCATCTCCAGTCCTGACTCTGTCCCTTCTCCTAGGCAAGGTCTAAAGGATTGTACCAGACAAAGGGACAGACAGGGAAGGTTCTGCTGTGGGTACACAACAACATTGCAGAATTAATGCCCAAAGGCCCAGAGAGAGTGAGTTAGACCCATGGGCAACTTCACTGGGAAAGGCCATTTCATAAACAGGTGAAAGAAATTGAAAATTCTTTTGGAGAGGCAGAGAACCTAAACTAATCCCATGGCCTTTTCCTCTCACAGAAGCTACAGAAGGTGCTGCTTCCTGCTACGATATGAACGAGAAAGGGACCTATTATGGATACTGCAGGAAAGAGAAAGGTAGTCACATCCCGTGTGAAAAAAAGTAAGCACTTGTGTTACATAACTTGCTGGGGTTTGGGAAGAGAGGCCATTCCTATTCCAATTAACATCCAGAAGCAAAAAGAGTGAACTAGTTTTGGTGTAGGCCTGTATGTCCCTGCGTCTCGTCATCGTGGGGTCAAAGCCAATCCTAAGAAAAGTAGTTTCCAAATGAGATCAGTCTGAAAAAGAGCAAGTGTGTCCAAATCCAGGTGCAAACCTGCTCTGGGGATGGTGCCTGTGCCTGCAGGCACGTGCAGGTAAGGACAGGAAGGGATTTTTGGATAGGGAACTGGAACCTCAGGTGAAATTCAGAGGGTGAGGGCAGGGGTGGGAAACTGCAGGTCAGTTCAACACTCATTTCTGCAAAGTGCTCTGGGCTCCCTAATAAGCTCAAAAGGAATGAAGAACCTGCCACCTTCTACTTGCAAACACACCTGGAAACACCACAAAATTCCTTTCTGCAGCTTTTCCTTTGGAGCTCCTGTACAGACCCAACAAAATTGAAGACAAAGGAGCTCAGCTGGCTTTGCTGTGCTGTGGTTCTAGCAGCTCTTGTTCTCCTTCCAGAGATATCATGTGTGGAAAGTTGTTCTGTACTGGTGGGAAGGAGATGCCTCAGGATGGGAACATGGTGACTTTTGGTTCCTGCAAATCAAGTTTTCCTAAAAGTGGAGAAGTAGACCCAGGGATGATTCTCAATGGAACAAAGTGTGGGAATGGGATGGTTAGTAGAGAAAAGTTTTTCTTCTCCTTATTTTTTCCCCTCTTTCAGTCTTGCTTAAATCATTAGCTCTTTCCCCAGATAAGAAAGATTTTAAAGAGGGAAAAAGACTGAAAGGGACATGAAACTCCTGGTCTGGTTTGCCAGACCTTCTGCTCCACATCTATCACAAACCAGGAGCAAAATAAGCAGGAACTGCTGTGGGTCCCATTTCCTTGTGCTTGGCTGTCACGTGGGCACAGCTTTGTGTGAAGGGTTAAAAGGTCATTCATGTATTACTATTTTTAATTATTTCCATTATTGATGTGCAGAGTGCTACATCAAATTTTTCTGCCCTATATTTCTGCCTGGGGAGGGAAGGATGAAGGATTAAGGACTGGAAAGCACTGTACATTTTTGTCACTCCCGTCGGCTATAAAATCCCCCAAAAGGTCAAATGAAAAATCACACCCACCTATCAAACTCCTCATGTATATTTCAGTGATTTGCAGACCTGTTTCTATGCTTCCTTTCACACTTCATCACTTGACACAATAATGTGCCAGGTCTGCATGTTCTGAAAGCTGTTTAGCACTCTGACCACTTGTCCTGGACCTTTCAGGTGTGCAGCAATGGAGAATGTGTCCATGCTGAAGAAGTCTTTCGATCGACCAACTGCTCAGCCAAGTGTACTGGACATGCTGTAAGATATGAGCATTTGATGCTGTTCTCTTTTTCAAAACAAAAATCACACCAGAAAATGGTGCAGATGAGCTACAGACCCTAAGGAGGGCAGTACTGAAGTCACTGGGACAGGAATTTGCAAAAGCTGTGGAGTCAGAAGCTTCCTCTACTTTTCTAAAAGCAAATCTAACCTGATGCAGCATCAATATGTTTGCTAAGGAGATGAGAGGAGATTCAGTGTCTGGCCTGGCCCCAGTATCCCAGCTGTTCTCTTCCAAGTCACCTTCTCTTTTGGGAGGATAATTGTGCTCATCCCATTCAGAGAGCTACAGATGTGAGGACCGGCTCTGCTGCCTGTGTCTTGTCCCTTTTCCTGCAGAACCCCCTGCAAAAGGCACAGAGCAGCAGACAGTCCTTCACCTGCTACTCCCTGTGCTAAATGTTGGTCCCAGTGGCAGGACGGGGGGGGTTTCCAGACCCAGCTGCAATCATGTCCCAGGACCCTGCTGCAGAGCCACTGGAATGCCATGGCATTCCAGCTCCACTCCTTTCCAACCTGAAGATGTCCCTGGCTTTGTGCTCCCACAGGTGTGTGACCATGAGCTGAAGTGTCAGTGTGAAGAGGGCTGGGCCCCCCCAAGCTGTGAGAGCTCCTCAGCAGTGACCAGTAAGTGCTGCATGGCCAGACCCTGGGGACTGTCCTGGGGTACTGTCCTACCCCCCTGCCTGGACCCAGCCCTCCCCTGCCTGCCACATCATCCCTCTGCAAACATCACAGACCTGGCTCTTGCATTTCTGAGCATCTTTTGCAGCACGTGTGAATCCTTGAATCCCAGAGTACCAGCTTGGAAGGGACCTCAAGGATCATCTTAGAATTAAGAAAATTACTAGAGCAATCTAAATGTTTCTCTCTAAGCTGCCAGAGTGATGCACCCAGGAGATAACTTAGAGCATCAGGCTTTTTCTTCCTCCATCCCAAGATAACAAGCACACCAGGTTAGCTCACTGTCACATCAGAGGGGAGACAAACTCCCAGAGGTTTTGCTGCAGGGCAGGCAGGCAAGTTTTTTCTTATCATCTGCCTTTATCTGACCTACCTCTGAGGGAACAGACTGTCTACAGATTTCCAGGTGCTTGGGAGAAAACAAAATCAAAGCCTTCGTCACTAAATATTTTTGCTCTCTCTCCACACTCCCTGGAGCACTCTCAGCTTTCAATAGTGGGGCTTGGTTGAGGTTTTAGAAGAGCTTTGTTGCAGGAAAGCTGTGATGCCTTAGCTGGATGCAGCACCCAAAGCCTGTGCCCAGTTTGAGGCACCACCCTGTAAGAGGAATAACAAGGATATCTGATCTTGGAGGATAGATGGAAAGAGCTCGAATTTAGCCCAAGGACAGCTAAGGCAATAACCACAGTCTTCAAATATGGTAAAAAAGGCAGGAAGAGGTTCCTTTCCATCACTGTTTGTGGCAGGAGAAGCCCTAAGGTGGAGCAACAGTGAGGACAAAGAGGGTCTAGAACTTGTGAAATAAAATGACTTTACCAATGGTCATGATGAGAAGCAGTCACAGTGGGTCTGCTAAGAAATGTTCTATTCTATGAAACAACAACTTGTGTCCTCTCCCCCCAACAGGCTTTGCTATCGTGGCCGGTGTGCTGGCTGTGCTGGCGGGCACAGCGATGGCAGCAGTGCTGCTGATCCACCGCCGGGGGCTCCAGAAGAGGTAACACCCACCCCTCCCTGGGGGAAAAGTCCCTCAGGGCAAGCAGGTTCTGCACAGCTTGAAGCCAGGGGTTGCAAAGGGGGTGGAGGAAACAGCCCCCAACATCAGAATATGGAGCTCCTGGAGAGAGTCCAGAGACAGCAACAAAGATGATCCAAGGGCTGGAGGATCTGGGGACAGATTGGGAGAGTTGGGGTGTTGAGCCTGGAGAAAAGAAGGCTCCAGGGAGACCTTAGAGCAGCTTCCAGTGCCTGAAGGGGCTCCAGGAAAGCTGGGGAGGGACTTGGGACAAGGGCAGGGAGGGATGGGATGAGGGGGATGGATGAAAAGTGGGAGAGGGAGATGGAGGTTGGAGATGAGGAGGGAATTCTGTGCTGTGAGGGTGGTGAGAGCCTGGCCCAGGTTGCCCAGGGAAGCTGTGGCTGCCCCATCCCTGGGGGTGTTGAAGGGCAGGTTGGATGGGGCTTGGAGCAGCCTGGGCTGGTGGGAGGTGTCCCTGCCCATGCAGGGGGTTGGATCTAGATGAGCTTTCAGGTCTCTTCAACCCAAACCATTCCATGAATTATTATTTAGACACTGGAAAGACATGGAAGTTGGTCCATGGCTGCTGTTGAGGTGTTACAGAACTCCCATAGTTGAGAGAGGACTGAAGACTTGAAACTGTAGCTCCCAATATTAATCCTACATAATTAAAATGAGGAGGACAAAGAAATAAAGGCCATGGCTCTGTAACACCCCACCAGGCATTCAGCTTCAGCAGGCTTTGTGCCTTCAGTCAGGGTAAGATTTACATGTCTGTGTAATATTTGCACAGGTGCCAGATCAGAAGGAGACCTGGAGCCACAAACCAAATCATTGTGGATCAAGAACAAAGATGCAGAGAACACCCTGTCCTGGCAGTGCCTCCTCAGAAGGTAAGAGCAGGAGGTGCTGGTCAGCTGTACAGACCCTGGGACTGTAACCAAGGGGCTGGAACATCAACACGCAACAGCCCAAGCACTTTACATTCCCAAAAGGGCTTCAAAATGCTGGTCTGGGCTGAGAGGACAGGAATGGGGTGAGCACTGGGTCACAGATTAATCTGCCTGCAGTAAAAGATAATGCACAAGGTGATTTCCATCCTATTGAACTTCTCCCTTTTTCAGATGAATGCTAAGAAGCTTCTGCCTGTACCTCCACCACAGGGGAACAAACCACAAGCCCGGAGTGTAAGTACTTCCAGGGAACTTCTGTGCTTTCCTGTTGGCTTTGGGCACATCCCAGTTCACACCACGGGGGGAGACCCACAAGGACAACCTGATCCCCAAGGCTGGGGACACCTCTGCACTCCAGGAAAGGCCCTGGTTGTGCTCTCAGGGCCACAGAGCATCCCTGCTTCTGGAATGAACACATCCATGAATGCACTATATAGAGCACAAGCCTGCACATTCCCATGGGAACAGGCAGCTGCACATATCTACAATGTGTGAATAGGGTCAATATGGTTTATATTCTCTCCTTTTACAGCCTGCCTTAAGACCAAAAGGTCCCCCACCTCCTGTTCCACCCACCAAACCAAGCTCTTCTCACACAGTAGAGATTTTTGTAAGTACAACATTTCACATCTTTCAGCTCAGTTGCCAATGGCTGTTAAATGCTAATTAGCATTTTCAGTTTCTATGATTTGTTAATAAATCACAGACATTCAAACCACAGATTGTTTGGGGTAGGAGTCACCTTTTTTTTTGCCATGAACTGCACAAGATACTCCTGGTCTGTGCCAAGGAGCCCTGTGCACCAAAACCACCTCCTTAGCTCATGGACAAACACGGAGCCCAAACCAACAGGGATTTCAGATGTAAACTCAGGGCAAATTATGAGCATCTTTGTTACCACAGAAGGCTGTGGAAATCTAGTCTCTAAAGATGTCACCTGAGAGGACCAATGTGCATATATATACATAGTTTTGTTAAAAAAATAATAAGAAAGCTCAAGGATTGCCAATAATAAACCCAAAGCATCCTACTTAAATGAAAATAACTCCCTTAAATATTTGCCATGAGAACATTTGAGCCCCCTGCCCAGCTGATACAAGGGTGTAGAAGCCACCTTCACACCAGAACCTAAATGCATGAAGAATGATGGATCAGGACTAAATTAAAAACCCACCATCTATCAGCTTGATTCTGAAACCACACTGAAATCCCACAGTCCCTAGAGCTGCTTTCCTCAGCACGTGATCAGCTTTACCTTCCCAAGCAGTTTGTCTGGGCATGGATCCCTGATGCAGATGGATTTACACAGAGAGAACAGCTCAGTGCTCCTCTCAAAAAGGAGACCTGTACCCCTGCTGTGCCTTGGATAGATTAATTCCCCCCCCAGCTTTTCCTCTAGGAAAATGCTGTAGTAAATACATGAGGTAAGAGTAGCAGCAGCTGAGGTTAGAGGAGGTTCTGCAGCTGCTCAGGCAGGAAAAGCCTCATGACATTTAAACTCTATTTTTTGTTACAGGCACCAGAGAGAAAACCTGTTCCTCTCCCCCTTCCCAAAGGCAAACCTCCACCCCCCCCTCCACCAAAGGTAACCGAGTTCAGCTGGGAGCTGCAATTATTTTTGGGGTGTCACTCATTAAAACTGCACCAGATAAACTCTTTCTTTTTCACACAGGCTTTAAAACCTCCAGTTAATCCCAGGGTATGAAGCTCCTGCAGCAGGGCCCATCAAGAGACCTGAACTTTTCAGGGACAATTTGTTTGTCCCTTGATTCCTCCACTTTTGGCAAAGACAACCAAGACAGTCTCTTCCTGTTCTCTTTAAAAACCAAAAAAAAAGAACACCTGACTGCCAGCTGCTTTGAAAGGAAGAGTTTTGTTCTCAAACAGTGAGGAGCTCTTTGGTGACAACACTGAGCTACTGTCCAGAAGGAAACAAAGCAGAATCTCTTCTTGCACTGAGGTGTGGACTGGGAGTAAGTCACAAGAACTGCTTCCCACACCCTAACTCCTGAGCTGCACCCCAAGCTGGGGCTGCACAGGGATGCCCTGATCCTGGGCACTGAGCTCAGAGGATCAGGGAAAGGATGGCTACTGTATCTGTGTAAATTGTACAGTTTTACTGCATCCCTGGATCCTGGCCAGCCCTCCAGGACTTCTCCCTTCACCTGCAAATTGCAAGTTCCAGAAGAAGAAAACTCCTTCCTGCCCTTTGGAGGGAAGTTTGTGTCAAGGGCTGAACTAGCACTGGAAATGGATCGTTTCTGGGAAGATCCTTTGGGATCAGACTCTCCCATTAATCTTTAGATTACCTGTTAAACAAGATTCCTCTGGGGAGTGGGAAGAACTGGAGAAATGTTCCAAAGCAAAGTCAAGCTGCTCACAAGGGCTCCCAGAGCTCTGGCTGTGCTGGGGTAGCAAGAGCTGCAGCTCCCTGGGACAGGGAGATCCAGACAAGCCCAGCCAACAACATCCTCAACCTCTTCTTTCAAGTGCCCCTCAGCTCCAGAAATAAGAGTCTTTCTCCCTTCCAGGACACACACACACACCCCTCAGTGTTTTTGTTTAATTGCTCTTGCACCGAGTGTGTTACTGAAGTTCCTAATGAGAACCAGGCTGGGCAGAGGGGTTGTTATTATGGGATGGCATGGGAGCATGAGCCTGTGCAGGTTGGTTTATTACTGAGGGTTCTTCATTCACTCTGCCTGCTGGCATTGGCTCTGTTGACACTGGCACAGGTCTGCACCCCACTCCTGGCCTGGTGCTGGCACTGCTGCCACTGTTACCCTTGGCCCTGGGATCATTCATGTGGCTGGCATCAATATTTTTAAGTTGAAGCACAAAGAAGTGTTTTTCAAGGAACAACAACAAAATTTTACCAGGGGAAACAAAAAAAAAAAGAGCGAGAGAAACAAAACTGTCCTGGACCCAAAGTATTCAAGGTTTAATGGAGGCTCCAGTTTGAACTGGATCTGGGTTTGGATCAGGATCAAAATGAGGAGATGCAAAAGGATTACAGTGGGGCTTTTAGGAGGCAGTTTCCAGCCTATGGTTGGGCTAGAGAAGGCCCCAGAGCTCCCAAACTGCCAAGCTGTGCCCAGGGTCAGTCCATGCACACTGACCTTCACCTTTATTTGCTCTCCCCAGGGCTACTGGGACTTTGAAAAAGCTCCTCAGAGGAGCTGGAACCTTCTACTCAAGCTGGTGAACCAGCAGCAGAAAAGATTTCACCTGCTGAAAAACCCTGACATCTTGTTGGGGTGCTGAACACAAGACCATATTGTTGCTTCTCCCTGGTCCTGGCAGTGCCTCTGGCACAGAAATGCACATCAAACCCCAAAACCCCCACTTCTTTTAGGCTAGGCTGGATCTGAGGTTGCCAATCAAGTGCTGTTTGCTCTGCAAAACACAGAGGTGAGGAAATAGTGTGAAAAATGAGGTGGGGGTTTTGTTTTAGGCCAGATTTTATTGGAAGAGCACAGCATTTTCTGCTTTGAATCATTGCTTCTTTCTCCCAGTCAGAAATGGATGTTCATCTGTCTGTATTTGACTACAGGGTAAAGATCCAGAACTTTTTTTCCCTGAACTGTAATTAATGTATTTACAAAGATTTCTATATTACAAGTATTCTTCCTGAACTGGAGACTGTTGGTTTCGTTTTTAAAGATCACTGGCACATGAAACACAGGACAACAATGTAAAAAGGATCATTTAGAACATTGCCAAATCCCTACAACTCCCAAACTGATCATTCCCAAACTCCCAAAAGATCACTCACATGCATTGCCAAGTCAGCCAGTAAAGCTGAATTCCACTTATAACAAGGGTTGATGCTACATCACCATTTTACTGCCACCCTAAAATCTATTTTTTCATGGTTTCCAACCTTTCCCACTTAGTGATTTTTCCAAGGACACAGAGATTTGAAGGAAGATAAAGCCTGTAAATCTGCTTTATCTTAATTCCTCTTTCAGATTGAACTCCCAAATCATGGAGCTTGGGCTTCCTTTCTCCTGCAGAAACCCAATCTGACCTGGATGGGCTCAAACCTCCTTAATATCTGAGCACACTCCCTGTGTCCAAACCCAGCACCCAAGCACAGCTTGAGGAGCCCTTTTCAGCAGTAGAAAACAAAGAAAAATATATCAGAGCACACACCTAGAGCAGTTTATGCTTTCATAGAACCATTAAAAAGACCTCTCAAGTCCAACTGTCAACCCAACCCCACCATGCCCATGAACACCTCCAGGGAGGGTAATTCCACCAGTGCCCTGGGCAAAGCTTTGTCCAGGTTTAACTTTCACAGAGTGCGGTTATTTAGAAGAGGCTAAACTGGAAAAGAAAACTACTAAAAAGAAAATTGGTTCTGACCTGGCTCAAACCAGCTTGTCCTGGCCCCAACATCTGCAGGGCAGGTGAGAGCATCTCCTGGGATGGAGCCACATGTTCTGTCCCTGCAGGCAGGGGCTCAGGTGGAGCCACCAGCTCCTGTCCTGTGATGCAAACGTGACATCTGCTGTTGAAAAGCCTCTACTGCAAGAGGAAAACGAACCCAAAAAAGCCTCCAGACCTCTTCAGCATTGCAGCTGCCCAAAGCAGCCAGCCCCAGAGGGTCAGTTCTTCACCCTTTCCACCCAAGTGCACTAAGTTTGCTCTGAATCCTGAAGTCCAGCTCATTCCCACCCTGGTTGTGGTAGGCTGAGAGCAGCTGGTGGTACAGACATGTCAAGGTTGTTCCCAGCCCAGAGTTTGCCAGGCCCTTCCCATTCCCAGGGGAATCCTTCCACTCCAGGCCTGAGCCTGTAAAACTGAGTGACCAAAAGGAACTGAATCTGAAGGGAAACTGAGCCAGGCACAGGGGGATCAATCCCAACCACCTGACACTGCCTGAACTCCACGTCAGACCCTCCTCTTGCTCCCAGCCCCAAACCAAACAGTTTACCACTAGTTTTGGGGTGTGTTTTTTTAGCACCAGTGAGCATTTCACTCCTCCATCTCCCCTTAACTCCACAAGAAAAGAAAAACACCTTTTTCCCTGTTTATTTTCAGCCTCTTTCCCCTCCATTTCTAAGGGATGGTGTTACCAAGACAGACCAAACCCCCAAACCAACCTTCACTGTGAGCACTTTTGGGGGGGGTTCCTAAAATAAAGGCCCACACATTGAACCACCACAACAGACCCCATTTCCTCAGTAGTTCCCAACCAGCTCCTGGGAATTGTTCCCTTTGCCGTGCAAACCCAACAGCAGCCATTAGAGGGCAATGGGGCATGGAAAAGGAGCTTCTCTTCCTTGCTATGGGATCTCTGCCATCCCCTCCAACCAATCAATGCTGAATTTACTGCATCCTGTGACCTTGGGCGATGGATTCTGGAGGCATTAACAAGGATGGCATCAGCCAGGAAGAGCCAGGAGATTGGAGCACATTCAGATTGTCAGACATCCAGGCTCCAGACAACTAATAAATAGGTTAAACCCAACCCTTCCAAACATGACACCACAGACAAGACATGCTTTAAACTCTACCCACCCAGTCCTGATTGATTCAGGTTTTATTGAGCAGGAGACAAAACATTGTCCTACCAGCCCTTATCAAAACGAACAATAAATGTCACTTGCAACATGGAATTAAGAGCTTGCTTCCCCTTTTGGTTCCTTATGCCAGGACATCTTTCATAGCCTCAAAGTACTACATAAATCATTGCCATCTTCATAAATAAGTGAATAAAAGGCTGCAGGTTGAACCCACCAGTGTGCAAATAGATGAGAACTCATGGAAATACTGATGGTTTTCTAGCTGACAGACACTAAGAATTCAGACCTTGCTGTGTCCCTACCACCCAACTGGGCCTAAAGCATCTCAAATGGCTCTTACCATGATGGCCTTTGAACTGGCTGATAATATCAATAAATGGGAACCTCAACCAGCAGCTATTTAGTGTTATTTACCAGTGGCTGAGAAATTCCAGCCTTTAATCATCAGTTTATTGATAACTCCCTGAGTATGGCATTGCTGGATGCTCCTTATCTTCTTCCCCTGGTGCTGAGGAAATGGCAAAGGAGCAGGGGTGGCTGTGGGGTGGCCAGCAATTGCCCTGGCCCCCCCAGATCACTTTAAAGCCATCCTCAGAAAAGTGGCACAGATATTAACAGGCTGTTACTGACATGAGATCCATAAATAATTCCACCTAATGCATGGCCCCAGCCTTTAGAAGGTCACAGGGGAAAAAAAAGCAGAGGCTGGAATATTGATAAATGTGTCTGCAAGAGCTATTAAAAAAGGGGAAGTGGTTTCCATGGGATTGGTTTAAGCCACCAGACCCAGGACCAGAGGGAAACCTTGGTCACATGCCTGACAGAATAGACCCAAGTGCACAGCACCAAGCACAGGAACAATGGAAAGAACAACACAACACCAAGAAGGGCTTCAGAAAAGGAGGCATCCCCCCTTCAGCAGCCAAAAAATGTGGTGCAAGACTGGAGAGCTCTTCTGGCAAGGCCCAGGTGAGGATGGAGCTCAGGTACACTTCCTCTGTGCTGCAGGTACAGCAAAGACCTCTCTCACAGCTGTTCATGCATGGGAACAAGGGAGCTGCTCTGCCACACACTAAGGCTATTTTTTCATGTCCTTAAGTGCACTGGAGAAATGTATTTTCCATGCTACTTTCTGCAGCTATCATGAAGAGACATGTCCCTGAATCCCATCAGAGGGTCCATCTGCAGTGAATTGCTAAACATGTTTTCTAAATTAGCTCCTCCAAGAATCCCAGCTACCCAGGCCCATTCTGGGATGATGCTTTGTAACAATAGAAAGCCCAGGAGATGACTTGAATAGAAAAGAAAAAAAATAAAATATAGTGTAGCCTCCCAGTCAAGGTACTGGAAGAGATGAACAGAATTTCCCACATCCCTTCCCAGGCCTCCCCTCTCCATTCCCTGTTCACGAGGCCTTTGCTCTTGACACAGCCACCTGAGAACAGCAAAAATATTCCCACTACCTGAGTGACATTGCTCAGGCAGCTTCCAGCCAGATTTCAGGGCAACAACACCTCTGCCACTCCCAGTGCTGACTCCCAGCCCAGCAGGCAGGTTTCCTGGCACTGGGCAGCTGCAATCAAGGGTTGGCTTTTGGGAAGAATTTAGCATCTTCCACTCATCCAGCAGGGTAAGCTCACTCACCTGGAAACTCAATTCCAGCCTTAGATTCCTTGTGGTTCAGCTTTCCATGTTCAAAATAAGGACACCAGCTCCTCTTTCTTCTTCCCATACTCATCTCTCAAAGCTCAGAAGCCCTCTCTTGCCTCTGCTGCCTGCCTAGGGGAGACTCAACCCCATCTCTGGGCTGAGCCCTTGGGACAGGTTCTCTCACCTCCACACTGCTTGGACCTTCCTGGGTCTCCACTCTCTTTTTTGTGCATTTTTACCAGCCCACACAAAGGGGCCCACGTTGGCCTAGGCTGTAACAGCAAGAATGACTTGCAGTGACAACACTCAAGTGTCTATTAAACACCTTCAATGCTGCCACTTCTCTTAACACACCATTTACTGACAACCCTGCTCTGCTGGGATTGGTCCTTGTGTGACAATCCCTACACTGCAGCCCTACAAAGGAAAACAAATCATTGAATCCCAGACTGCTTTGGGTTGGAAGGGACCTGAAAGCTCATCCAGATCCAACCCTGCATGGGCAGGGACACCTCCCACCAGCCCAGGCTGCTCCAAGCCCCATCCAACCTGCCCTTCAACACCCCCAGGGATGGGGCAGCCACAGCTTCCCTGGGCAACCTGGGCCAGGCTCTCACCACCCTCACTGGAAAGAAATTGAACCCTTCACAGGTGCAGATACACTGCAGCTACCCAGCACCCAAAAATGGGGAGAGGGAGAGATCTAAACCACAGTGGGACCCCCTAGGCCTGACTCATCCAGCAATCACTGGCCCTCTGGATAGTTGCAGTTTGCTGTGAATATTTCATGCCAGAATCAGGCATGTGCTGCAGGCACCCAGCAGAGTGGAAAATAGACCTGAAATATTAATGATCCACCACAGAGTGGAGGCAGGAAAAGCTGGACAAACAAGGACAGGAGACCTTAGATAGCCTGCTGGAATTGCTCCCTGTTTGTGCAGAGCAGGAACACACGCAGGGGGAGTGGGGAATTCCAGGTTTTGGGGTGTTCAGCAGTTGGTCTGTGGGTCACGATGGGAAGTGGGTTAGCTCAGCCTTCCAGGTTGTCCTGAAGGCTTGGCCTGGATCAGCAGCCCAGGGACAGGAGTGATCTGCTCCCAAGCACAGGGCTGAGCAGCACGAGGCAGGCAAAGCCCCCAGAAAGAGGGGAAGGGGGGGATGTAACTGTGCACTCAGCAACAGGGCTCAGCAGCCTGTCTAGACGTGCAGCCAGACTTCCCTCTCTCACTGATAAGACCAAAAGTCTTTAAATTTAACCAGAATGGAAACAAGAGACCTCTGTCAGAAACAAGAGGAGTTCTAATTCCCACCAACACCACAGGTTCTGTTTCCCTTGAATGATTGTGTTACTGATGTCACACCTATTCCTTATTCATGTCACCATTTCCTTGCCTTAAAAGCCACCCTGACATGGGGTTAGACTCATTTACTTCATCACTGCCATCATTAGGACTGCTGCAATCAGAATGGTAGCACCTCCTCATTACTAATTTAAAACATGCCAAGCAGCAGAGACATTTGTGAGACAGATGCCCAATTATGCCCAACAGAAAGGGGGGAAAAACCCAACCCAAACCAAAAGAACAGTTGCATATATGTATGTTCTAAGCATCTGCAGAGCTCCCCACAGGACGTAGGAGGAGAAGCTCCAATGTTAGTTTAAAAAATTCATGGGCCAGCAGTTGCCTGTCTACACCAGGAATAAACCTGTTAGAAAGTGTTACTCAGAATGAAAAGAGCTGGTTGTGTTTGTCCTGCTGAGCTTACACATCACATCTTGTTAGGAAGGCAAGATGCATTCCTGGGAGGAGGAAACTGCCTCCGAGCTGCCCAGCCCTGCTGTCTCAGGGGGGTTTGACATGTTCAGCAAACTGTGTTTATGCAGAAGGGATCTGAGGGGAAGGCAGCAAGTGGGAGGCTCTGACCAAACTGGCTCTGCCAAGTGAGAGCTGGTGGTGTTGGGCCCTGCAGGAGCTGTGGGAGGTGCAGCAGGGTCTGGCAGCAGCATCTCAGCAGACAGACCCCTGGGCTGGCACTGCCAGCACTGCTCATCTGCCTGTCACTAAGGGCACAGCCCCTTCCATTCAGCCAAGGTTTGCTTTGCAAATCACAGAACCCCAGAGTGGGTTGAAAGGGACCTGAAAGCTCATCCAGATCCCACCTCCTGCATGGGCAGGGACACCTCCCACCAGCCCAGGCTGCTCCAAGCCCCATCCAACCTGCCCTTCAACACCCCCAGGGATGGGGCAGCCACAGCTTCCCTGGGCAACCTGGGCCAGGCTCTCACCACCCTCACACCAAAGAATTCCCTCCTCATCTCCAACCTCCATCTCCCTCTCCCAGTTTTCATCCATCCCCTCATCCCATCCCTCCCTGCCCTTGTCCCAAGTCCCTCCCCAGCTTTCCTGGAGCCCCTTCAGGCACTGGAAGCTGCTCTAAGGTCTCCCTGGAGCCACCACATGGAACTCCCAGGAAAGCACAGCTCAGTGGGTATTTCATGCCATCTCTCATCTATAGAAGATACTCAGTGTATGTAACAAAACATGGAAATCTTCACTGCAGAAAGTTTTTACAGCACTAGGGTTTGGGATCAACCTCATTTCTTTCTATGATGTGTGTTAATCAAGTTGTTCATTCATCCTTTATAGCCAGGATCCATGAAGCATGAAGCAGCTTATGCTCTTAAGATACACTTAGTTTTAAGCACATGCTTAGGTCTTATAAGAGTCTTCCCATTCTCTAAAGCATCATCACAGTCATGAGCTGCCTTACAGAGCACCTTCACCCTGCCAAGCCCAAGGTCTTCATCACAGCAGGGAAAACGACATGAGAAGTGGAACAAGCCATGTCCAGATACTCCAGCATCCCCAGAAAGAACCACCAGAAACAGGCAAAGAACATGAGGGGAAATGTGAGGACCTTGCTGCACAAACATACAAACTTCAGCCACAACCAGAAAGATGTGCAGTGTTATTCTTGGTTCTTCCCTGGCAAGATGTGCAGCCTTGTTCAATTCCTGATGCCCAATTATGCCCAACAGAAAGGGGGGAAAAACCCAACCCAAACCAAAAGAACAGTTGCATATATGTATGTTCTAAGCATCTGCAGAGCTCCCCACAGGACGTAGGAGGAGAAGCTCCAATGTTAGTTTAAAAAATTCATGGGCCAGCAGTTGCCTGTCTACACCAGGAATAAACCTGTTAGAAAGTGTTACTCAGAATGAAAAGAGCTGGTTGTGTTTGTCCTGCTGAGCTTACACATCACATCTTGTTAGGAAGGCAAGATGCATTCCTGGGAGGAGGAAACTGCCTCCGAGCTGCCCAGCCCTGCTGTCTCAGGGGGGTTTGACATGTTCAGCAAACTGTGTTTATGCAGAAGGGATCTGAGGGGAAGGCAGCAAGTGGGAGGCTCTGACCAAACTGCCTCTGCCAAGTGAGAGCTGCTGGATTTGG
>NW_009952804.1:147757-148467 GCF_000747805.2 Chaetura pelagica
ACCCTCACACCAAAGAATTCCCTCCTCATCTCCAACCTCCATCTCCCTCTCCCAGTTTTCATCCATCCCCTCATCCCATCCCTCCCTGCCCTTGTCCCAAGTCCCTCCCCAGCTTTCCTGGAGCCCCTTCAGGCACTGGAAGCTGCTCTAAGGTCTCCCTGGAGCCTCCACATGGAACTCCCAGGAAAGCACAGCTCAGTGGGTATTTCATGCCATCTCTCATCTATAGAAGATACTCAGTGTATGTAACAAAACATGGAAATCTTCACTGCAGAAAGTTTTTACAGCACTAGTGTTTGGGGTCAACCTCATTTCTTTCTATGATATGTGTTAATCAAGTTGTTCATTCATCCTTTATAGCCAGGATCCATGAAGCAGCTTATGCTCTTGACTCTTAAGATACACTTAGTTTTAAGCACATGCTTAGGTCTTATAAGAGTCTTCCCATTCTCTAAAGCATCATCACAGTCATGAGCTGCCTTACAGAGCACCTTCACCCTGCCAAGCCCAAGGTCTTCATCACAGCAGGGAAAACGACATGAGAAGTGGAACAAGCCATGTCCAGATACTCCAGCATCCCCAGAAAGAACCACCAGAAACAGGCAAAGAACATGAGGGGAAATGTGAGGACCTTGCTGCACAAACATACAAACTTCAGCCACAACCAGAAAGATGTGCAGTGTTATTCTTGGTTCTTCCCTGGCAAGATT
>NW_009952804.1:148523-170811 GCF_000747805.2 Chaetura pelagica
AAACCCTGTTTGTGCCCCAACCAAAACCCTCCTCCTCTTTTCTACTTTTACTCCAACACTAAAAATTTCATTTTCTGACTGAGCTTGTGCTGAGCTGCCTGATGGACAATAAATATAATGACACTTAAGTTAATGGGCAGGACACCAAACCCCAAAAGCTTTTATTTTCATTAAATATCATTAGATGTGGCATGTCTTTTATCAATTCTGTCTCCAATATTCACTTTATTAAAAAGTCCATCAACCCCAGACTGCATAATGTGTTCTGCAAGGACAGTGAATGTTTTATTAAGCACGTTAGCAGGTGGGGACACAGACTCCTGATACAAATAAATACCTTCAAAACCACTTTTTAGAAGGGATCTTGAAAGGACATGCAAAATGAAGAGGAATTAATAATTCAAGAGGGGGTTATTTTGCAAACAGTAGGAATAAATGACCTATTTTAGACTTTAAAAAAGAGTATAAATTCTTACAAAACCCAAATCAAAGGTGTTTAGATGAACATGGTAGTTAAAATTTTAGATGTCTCTGAGTATCTGACCACAGTACATGTGAGAAGCAGCTTCCAATTTGGCAAACAACCACACACCACCAGGGCCCCAGGGGTTCCCCAGGATGGCTACATGAAAAAATCCCCCTCCCCAGGCTACATCAGTTGCAGGAGCCATGGTGGGGGCTTAGAAAAGGAAAATATTTGTTGACCTTGGACTATTTTGAGCATTTCATTTCAGGAGAAGTGAAGGCTGAGTTTTCAAGGCCTCAGAAATGCTCCTGATCTGAAGCCCCTTGGCTGGGGCTGAGGGTGTTCAGGCAATGGGAACTCCTCCTGAATCATGTAGCTCATTTTCTAGACACGTCTGGTGACTCCAAAAGCTAAACTCTGACTTCTGGCAGCCTCCAACTGCCCAGGTCTGCAAGGCCTGTCAGTCTGTCCACACACAGGGAGTGGCAGGGGGGGGGGGGGGGGCCATCTGCCCTGAGCTCAGGAGCCATCTGCCCTTCCACCCCAAGCTCCCACAAGCACAGGAAGACTCTTGGCTCTCAGATGTTAAGACCAGACAAAGCTTGATTTAGGTTTTCCTGTGCAGCTTTAAATCCTGCACTGCACGTTCAGTTTGCAGACTTTGGGTGCAGACAAGGTGCCTTTTTCAGGCACCCAATCTAACCCCATGCTGGAAGAGAACCCCATAAGGTGCACCACCCTGAGCCAGCTCATCACCTGCCACACCAGCTCACAGCCAGAGTTCCCTGTCAGCCCTCAGGCCACCACACCAGAGCATCAGTGGAGCACATCAGTGCCAAAGCCAGGGAATGGCAGGGAGCAGGAGGGAAGCACTCTGCACATGGATATTGCCTGGACCATCTCCAGACTGACCTTACCCAAGTGGTACATGCCCCCAAGCCAGATTTGCAGCCTTGGACCTGAAGCAACCTCAGGAATTCCCCCAGCTGCTCCCACAGGAGCAGGACAATGGGAGCTCCACACCACTTGGAAAATCACAGTTCCACTGATACAACACAAGCCTAAGAAGGAGAATCCCTTCTCCATCACCAGCTCAGAGGTACCATTTCCTGAGCAGAGCTGGTCTGCACCCAGATGACCTGGTGCTGGGGCAAAGGAGCTTGTGTCTAGCTGAGCTTGTCCACTTCTGATGCCCACACAGGTTCACCTGTCCATAAGTCAGCACATTTAAGTGAAGCATTTGCTGCCTAAGCCTTTCATTCTGGCCTGAGCCAGACTCCATGCTGACCTTCAGGAAAACATCTCCATTCAAAAACACGAAGTAGCCTCAAACTCTTTTCACTGATGCTTTACTTAGTATTTTTAAGAGTTGTAGTTGTAAAGGAAGGACAGATTTGACTACAGAATTACACTGTACTTCTTTCTTTGGCAAAAAGCAACCCCTTCATCATTCCCCCTCTGCAAAAAAAAACAACCCACCAAACCCAGCAACTCAAAAATTCAAAGCAATTCACACTCCTGTCAGATTTTAATCTCTGAAAATCAGTTTGTAAGTGACTAAGGATAAGCTGTGCCAGCTTCTATTTACTTGACAAGCCATTTGGTGCTTAAAAACAAGAATATTTTCATGGCAACTAGTGGAGCAGCCTGCTTTATGGAGCCCTTGCTGACAACTCCAGCAGCAGCCACTGTCCAGGCTGTTTCTTTGGCTTATAAAATGCCAGTCTGACCCCACAGCATGTAGAAAACCTGCTGGACTCTGCCCATGGAGAGGTGTGTCCTTTGGGTTAGGATTAACCCTTGCAGGCTGCCATGCACAGCCCCACAGGAAAGATGCTGTTTTCCAGGGGATCTTCTGTCCCAGTCCCACCATCAGAACAGTATCACAAGGATTTGATCACTCAACTTCCAGCTCCCTGACTAAGAAACAAAGAGCCCCAGCATTGCCTTGCTCAGCCACACACAACAGCAGCCTGGGCTTGGTCACCCAAGCTGGAACCCAATTGTGACCACAGGCTCTAGACATTAAGTGATGAGTTAGCAAGAGGAACCCAGCAAACCTCATTTTAGCCCTGAACTGTCACATCCCATAAACATCAGTGCAAGCTGGGTGTGTGAAGAGAGAAGCAGAACCTACTGTGCCTGCTGGCAGATGTCAGGAGTGAGGGAAGAACAACTCAATAAGGGAGCAGCACAGAAGGAACCCCAGACCACTGCTCACTTTTGCATTGTCTGACCAGCCTGGGGGACTCACAAACCACTTTGAAAACATTAACTAATCCTCCAAAGAGGCCTGCCCAGTCAGCAGGGAAAGTGAGGCAACAAATGCATACAATCTTTCCCAAACCCCAAGGGAAGCAGCTGTCCAACACAAATAGGAAACGTGTGAAAAAGCAGGTCTATACAACCCTGCCCTGTGCAGCCAAGGGAAGAATCCTTTCAATGCCAATTAAATTTTTGCTCACAAGATTATCTCCTTTTCATATACAATCCCAAACTCTTGGTCCTTTAGCCTGTGGGAAATAAAAGCCTGTTCCCAAATCTACACACCTGGTAAGAGCAGGAAGTGCTTTGCTGCTGCCCAGCTTGAGTTTGATTTTAAGTTACTAACATCAGCCTCCAAGATTAAAAAACCAACCTTTACTTTGCAAGAAAGAAGTGCCAAGCTGGGTGTTTGCTGGCTGGTGTTGTGTTCACCTGGGAGCCCAGGAGCAGAGGGTGTGTTTCAGTAGGGTCAGCTCCTGGGAGAAGTGCTGACCTGCACAGCAGCACTGCTGGGCCCTTTCAAGCCAGCAGAGAAGCAACCAACAAGCTGCCTATCCTGCTGATGAAGAAAGGAATTTTCTGTGACTTTGGCTTTCAAACAAGGTATCAGTGGTGTTTCCTTGTCTGGAAAAAAAAGAAAGTGTCTCACTGTTGAGTCAACCTAAGAAGGACTTAAATCAGTAGAAAAGTGTGTTGAATTCTGACAAAGAACTGAGCAACAGAACCAATATTGGTTCCTAATCAGTTACCCCAGAGAGCTGCAAGCATTAATTTCTTTTGTATGGTATTAGTAAGATATTAGTAAATGACCTTAATTACAGCCTGTAGTAAATATTATGAGCTGAGTTATGATAGATCTAAATTAAAATACACAAGGTGCCATCCAAAATCCTGCTCCTCAAACCCAGGACTCCACACACCAACTTTTATCCTGCAGAGCAGGACTCACTTGACTACAGAATCTATTTCCCAACCCCCATAACCTTATTACATTACTGGATTATTTGATACTCAACTTCCTTCCACCTTTTCACTGATTACATTGTCAGAAAGGGGAGTACAAAGAGCAGGACTCTCCTGGGATGAGGGGGTTGCTCCAGCAAAAAGCAGTTAGATCAGGGACACCTGGAAGCAGAGGTTTGAGAGGCATCTCCTGGCAGATGTTTCAGCTTCTCCAGAAACATCACATCAGTCACAGCAGGAAGGAAAGGGTTCCAGACACAAGGTTTAGAAATACAGTGTCAAGTCTCAACCCTCAAAGGAGGTTGTAGCCAAAAATACTATGAAGATCAGGTCATTCCAAGAGAATGTTAAGTCAAAAGGCTGTGCAAAGCTGTGCATGGGGGTGACAAGGGATCATTTCACCCCAGAGAATTCCTCAGCTCCCAGAAGCATCCCATCATCATACCTAGCATGATCCACCACACACAAAATCACAAGAACAGTTCATTTCAGCAGCAGTGAAGCCCACAGCTTCCCCACACAGCCATGGCAAACCCAGGGCTTTGTCTGACATGATCCTTCCCCCCATCTCAGTGCTGCTGTCAGTGGGTCAGGACTGTGGGACCTGGATCCAGGTCTCCAGGCTGGGATGTTGCCTGTTGCCTTGTCCAAGCCCAGCCTGCAGCAGCAGCACAGAGCCCTGCAGGGATGGAGCCTCTCACTGACAAGGGACAAACCTCTGCCAGTTCCTGAATGCTTTGCAGCCAACACACAGGGCTTGGCTGTCCAAGCAGCAGTCCAAGCTTAAAATCTTATTTTAATTCCAGGTATTTTCATGATTTAAAATAAATGCCCATTCTCCAAGCAGCACTTGATCTCTACAATATATTGTGGAAAAACAATGTCTATTAAATCCTACACATCAAGAACTTCAGCTTTGGCAAAGCCAGAGATCTTAAAGTGGAGATAGACTGGAGCTAATTCTCAGAACTTCTCTGAAATAAGGAGATAGAATAATTACTATTATCTTCCAAGTACCACTGTAACAAATAGGCTGAGTAAAACCTCATCAATCTCAATAAGAAGGTTTGTCTGTAATGAAAGTCCTGCTGCAGAAGGGGCACACACACAGCTTGGGCTGCTCCAGGCCTGAGATGAACCATCCCCTGCTTAAATCCAGCACCTAAAGCCTCTTTATTCATGTCTCAAACCAGCATGATTGATGAGAGTCCTTGCCCAGCAGGTATTGGGACCCAGGGAGAACAGCAGCTGCTTCATTTCAAAGAATTAATCTTTCTGAAATTGATCACGTCACATGTCAGAGCTGAAGGTGCTGGTGCTGCTCAAAGGTTACGTGGTTCACTCTGTTCCCTCTTAAAAACAGTTTCACCTTTAAAATCAGATTTTTTTTAACAAGAAAACCTGATAAGCAACAAATAGGACAAAAGCCTTTCTTGTTGTCATGTAATTCAGGACTCGGGGTGAGAACTTTGATTATTTTTCACGAGTATTACAACTCCAGCAACAACAAAATAGGTTCCAAAGAGCCAAGCAACCCTTTATCATATCATTTTCAAGGCTCCCACAGAGAGACAGGGTTTCAAGGCACTCTTGTCCTTCCCATATGCAGTGTAAAAATAAAAAACCCCTGTACAATGTGACCTCAAGGCATGCACCTTTTATGTTAACCTCAGTACCTGCTTTATTTTCAGAAAGGCTGACTCTGCAGAAACCCTTGTGGAAACATTCCCAGAGGGTATTGTAGATGACACTGGGACAGCTGAAGGCTCCTGCTGCCAAGCCAAGCAATTAAGAAAAACTAACAGAAAAAGGGGGGAAAAGCAGCATCAAGAAACTTGGTGTCAAGGTTAAAAATAATGGCTGGATTAAATGGAGCCACACTCCAATTACTGCATTTCCAGAATTTATGCTGCTTGATCTCACAGCATAGAGTGATAGATGAAGAATTACACAGATAAACACACCAGGCTTATTTGCCCATAATATTTGGGTTGTTTTCTGCATTAATCAAAAGCATGAGGACACTCAGCTGAAAAATGAAAGTGTTTCCCAACATTTCTATTTAAAAGACCCACTTAATTGGCAGCAGTTTCTCTGCAAACCTCTTTGAGCTGAGGCATAATTCAAAGAGCCACTTGCTTCCCTGCTTACAACACGAAGAAAACCTGAAGTGTGGGGTCTTGAATCACTTCCCCCTACCCTGTCTCTCTCTCCTGGCCACTTACTAGGCAGTGGGATCTCATTTTTATCCCTAAATGGGAACCTGTGAGCAGTGTCTCCAAGTTGAGGGCAGCCTGCACAGACCTATGGACAGGGAGGACATTGGTTCAAGGTGGGTAAGAAAACAGAAGAGTCTGGATGAAGAAATTCAGGGAATTCTAGTGTGTGTGACTGACAAGAAGGCTCCTTCTGGATTCCCTGCCCTTTTCCTTGCCTGTGGAATAGCAACACCCTACACCCAGCTTCCCTTTCTGACAGAGGTGGTAAGGACTTGACTGCTGTTGGGGTGGCATTTCTTCTCCCAGTAACAGTGGGGTCAAAGGAAAGAGCCTGAAGTTGCAGCAGGGGAGGTTTAGATTGGAGATTAGGAAGAACTTCTATACTGGCAGAGTGGTCAGACACTGGCACAGCCTGCCCAGGGAGGTGGTGGAGTCACCATCCCTGGAGGGGTCCAAAAGCCATGTAGATTTGGAACTGTAGGACACGCTGACAGTTGGACTCTGATCCTGGAGGTTCTTTCCAACCATGATGATTCTGTGAAAAAGTCCCAGGTCCCTGAGACAGTTTGGTTCTGTCAAACCCCAGCTGACCTTTCCAGGAACACCTGCTTTGCCTTGGGCTCACTGGTCCTCTCCTTCCCACCACATCCTAACTTTGAAAACAGCCTCAGGTCAACTTTAAGTTTCAAAATGAAGCTGCTCAAGTCACTGAAGTATCTTAGCTTGGCTTCAGCTTTTAATTGGCCCTTGTCTTAACCTTCCCCACCCTCAGACACCCCCCATCTTGCTGCATTTCTCCCACCCCATCTCAGCAATGCAGAGATGCACCAGCTAAACGATGACATCAGCATTTGTCTCCACCACTAGGAGGCCAAATGATGTCATATTTGCACACTGACCTTCCTAAACTACTTGCTGTTCTGAAACACCAAGAATAGCATTTCTTTCTCCTAGAAGGGGAGGAAAAAGAAACCTGCCAATGCCAAACCATGCATTAATGTAAAATATTCTGCTTTGCAGACAGAGGAAGATAGAGACGTAAAATAACTCTGAATAATATATCATAAATCATGGATTTTTCCCCCCCTCCAGCTAAATTGTCTTCTGCATTGCAGTTGAATCCTTGCTGGAACTTGTTCCATTCCTGCCTGCAACTCCAGGCAGCCCACTACAGCTGTTCATTTAATTAATAACATTCTTAATGGGATTTAGCAACAACACATTTTAATTAGAGGTCGATTTTCAACAACCAAGTCTTAGTCCTCAAAAACACACAAGATTTTCTGTTCATGCATCTGCTATATGATATACTCCAGGAAGCAGACAGAGAGGTCTACAGGACAAAAATCAACATTTACCTTCCAAATGTTCTTCTGAGCCTCAAACCCCTCCTCTCCCCCCCATGCAGGACCTGGAGTCCTACCAAAGGAAAATGCTCCACAGCAACTACAGTCTCATCTCACTTGCTGTAAAAGGCACGACTCCAAAATGAGTCTCTCTGGGTGTTCATTAAATCTTCACACACTGAGTCTCTACCTAAATATTTCCTCCTCTTTCCTGTTCCCTCTGTCATGTACACATCATATTTACATCAATATTTACTACCCTGAAAATAAAGCGTTCATGAGGATAATATTAGAAGCTACAATACTGAAGACATGGAAAGATGGAAAAAAAACACAGAAGGTTCACTGTGAAAATGGTTTGGATTGCAGAGGAATTGGTACTGTTTCAAAATTTAAAGATGGAAAATTATGTTTAAGAAGATTTTTGGGTTTCATTTTCAATGTGGTTCTGTACATATTGTGAAAGTATTCTTTCTTTTTTATCTATATGTATATATAATCCTCTCATGTATGTGATTTTGTAAAGATACTTTCACTATCACCTACTTTCCCAGGCAAGTGGGAAATCAATCAGGCTGAGGCAGGTGAGCCCTGCACACTTCTGGCTCTGTCTTCTACCACCTCCCTTGGGAGCAGCTGTAGCCACCCTTGGTGTCTTTGTGTCCCCAAAGGCCACAGGGACCTTCTCTCTCTCCAGTTCACCTTCTCTCCACAGCTCCTGGACATCCTGGGCTGAGAAATGCTATGAACAGTTCAGCCGATGTAGTTTCAGTGCAAAAAATAACTTCTCCAAATACAGATGAAACAGGAGCATATTGTGAATTATTAACAAACCCCCCAGGTCCCCATTCCAGGTTATTTCCAGACAATTCCCAAACTACAAGAAATACAACTGGGGGTCAAGCACTAGCACCAGACACTGCCACATCTCCCTGCAGGACCATGGAAGGCAGAGCCAAGGGGCCCTCAAGGTGCCAAGTTTCTGTCTCTCAGACCAGGATAAAGCAAACCAGACAGAACAGCCTCTGCCTTCTGTCTCCTTCACCATCTCTGCTGGCATCACACCTCGGGGTGACCTGGCAAGGGCCTCCTGACAAAGCAATTCTCCCACCTCCCCCAGTGCCAGGCCCTGCCACACAGAAGCCACCAGCTGGTGACAGAGCTGGGGATTGACCTTCCTTCACTCCAGGGGCAAAAAGCTCAGCTGGACCTCAATTAGCACGAAGCAGTAATTGTGCTGCCCACAACAGAGCAGTTGTATGGACTTGTGAGGGCACACCCTGAGCTTGGAGCTGCAACACACCAGTCCCTTCTTCCCAGAGCCACCAGCACATGGGTGAGACCCACACCCAGGTCTGAAGACCCCAACCCACCTGTCTCCTGAAGCTGCTGCTGGACTTGCAGCTGCTCTGACTTGGTATTTTTCACACAGATGTTTACTGGCAGACACACTAATGGTTTATTCTGGGGTCAAACCACTCTGGGCTTCCCTGTCAAACTGGTTATGAGCCTCCTTGCCATCAGCTCAGGTTCATACACAGGAGCAGGAGCTCAGTGTTAGCTCATCCTGCCACTGATCCTCTGGGTGTTTTTTTGTCATTCTCCTCTTGACACCTGACTAAATGGGCTGTCAGAGGTGTCAGCATCTTCAGGAAAAACACCTGCCACAAAAGACCCCTGCCCAAGGGCTTGGGTGAGCAGGTGGAGCTCTGGGTCTTCAAGCCCCACACATGCATGACCAGGCACTTGGGCCAAGCACCAAGGCAGGTCAGAGATACCCACTGAGGTCAAGGAGAAGTTTCCAGCAAAATCTACATCTTGGCTTCCCCAGCTAGGACCAGCTCCTCTGCTCCAAGTCCTACTTCCAAAGTAACTTCACCAAGAAGCTTCAAGTCTCGCTTTTTTTCTGTGAAAGGAGTTGCCTGAATGACATGTTAAGATCAAACAGTGCAGGAGTGAGGACCTGCCACCCTTTCAGAGGAGGTTTTGCCAAGCAGCTTGCAGCAGTAGAGCTTGAAAAGCAAAGCAGCCTGGAATCCAGCAAGTCTATTTTCACCTTACTGTTTTTCTGCTAAGGGCAGGGAAGAACAAGATGCACTAATTTCCTGCACAAAATGTGATCACAAATTATCCCTCTAATGTTTTGTCCTTAGTAGAGAGACTGAGAGAATAATTTACTGCATTGATGATGCTGGGAAGCTTTAAAAACCTGCTCTGAGCAGCTAGAATCACTTCCACTAGTCCATTAGGGTTTGTCTGAACCAGAATCCAGGTAAGGAAATACTACCTGGACCTCTAGTTTCCTTTCAGGTCAATGGACTGAATGAATTTACATACTAGCTTGTGTTTTAACTGATTATTTTGTTTAACATTCAAATATGTCACTGAACTTTTCAGAAAAAAAATAAGGCTATTCTAGATTATATTCTATAAGCAATAAAAGATGATTTACTCATCTGTTTATTTTATTAAGCTGCTTTGAAAGATTAATGCTGTAAAACTTGACTATGAGACACATTTGTAAAGTACAGCACCTGAAGGGCAACTGCAGTAAATTTACTATATGGGCCACATCAAGAAACACATAAAATCTTTGCCACTTCCCAAAGAAGGGTCTCCAAAGCAGCAGGAGTCAGGAGGAATAACCTTCATTGATTGAGCTAGAACTGCCTGAAACCATGAGACAACTCAGACCAGAAATGACAAGCCAGAAAGGTCAAAGCCACACCCAACCCTTCTGACACCTCTTTTCTCTCTCTGACACAGGGACCTCTAGGCTTTCAACCAAATGACCACGAGACACAACCCAACAATGACTTACACTCCTTGTAGCTCCCTACTCTACTTGCAGGAAGTTAAATGGTGACACTTTGCTACTACAACCACAGAAATGTTTACACACTGAACCACGATTCAGCCTGGCAGGAAACCACAACCAAATGTTGCAGCTCATTAGTAGGACAGCACAGGCTTCGTCCTACTTTTGGATCCTCTTGACAAGCTCTTGAAGGTTGAAGAGATCTGTGTTAGACAGAAGGTCCAGCCGTATGCACAAGACAAGCTGAATAATAAGAATTGGCAGCACAGAAAGCCTGAGATGCAGGAAGGAAACAGTTGCACATCACTGGGTTGTCACATGTATTATGAAGTTATTGTGCAGGAGTTCTCTCACTTGGGAGCAATCTGCCAGTTTGGTAGAACTGCCATGCAAAGCTGACCTAACTGTGAAATCACACACACCTCCCCTCTTTACATTTAATCCTTAGCAACTGATTTCACCATAAATTCAAGCAAACCTACCAAGTATCAACATGCAACTTCCCATCACATGAACTCAGGAGCATTTCACTGGGCATGATGGGGGTTCAGCTGGTGCTGCCCCTGAGGAGACCTTCATTGCAGCATGGGCAAGAAATCACCTGTTTCTAACAAAGTCAAAGAATCACAGAATGGTTTGGGTGGGAAGGGACCTGAAGGATCATCCAGTCCCACCCCCCTGCATGGGCAGGGACACCTCCCACCAGCCCAGGCTGCTCCAAGCCCCATCCAACCTGCCCTTCAACACCCCCAGGGATGGGGCAGCCACAGCTTCCCTGGGCAACCTGGGCCAGGCTCTCACCACCCTCACACCAAAGAATTCCCTCCTCATCTCCAACCTCCATCTCCCTCTCCCACTTTTCATCCATCCCCCTCATCCCATCCCTCCCTGCCCTTGTCCCAAGCCCCTCCCCAGCTTTCCTGGAGCCCCTTCAGGCACTGGAAGCTGCTCTAAGGTCTCCCTGGAGCCTTCTCTTCTCCAGGCTGGACACCCCCAACCCTCTCAGGGTGGAGTGGAGCCTCCAAGGTGGATTGAGCCATTGGGATCAACAGATGCTGCTGTTGTGCTCAGCAAATATCCACAGTGGATTTTATCACTATGTGGATGAATGAGACAACTTCCCACAGCATTTTTCATTACAAAAGAGCTGGAAAGAGAGATCACATTTAAAGATCAACACTTAAACTCGTGGGTTATGAGCTCACACCCTACCACAAGCCACCCAAATTGGAAGGTTACTCAGCTAAAACAGCAGCTTAATTCAGGGATGTGGCTTGCCCTTCTTAAACACAGCTTCTTTGAGAGCAAGTGCAGCCAAATATCAGGGATTGATAGCAATTGATTAATGCTCTGCAGCTAATTTTAGCACAGGATAAACTGTGGTAAATCCATCAGGGATATTTATAAAGGAACACAAACAAATCTTAGCTTATTGACAGAGTAAGCAGCAGATGGTGTGGGGAAGCCTGTCTATCAAACACTGAGAGAGGCAGGTAAGTTAGAACAAAGAAGTTGCTCAATAGCAATGCTGAAAATCAAATTTTAGCCAGAAATGAAAGCAGATTCTGTTCCTAGCCTAAAATGCAGCATAAATGCACTTGAGCATTTAGATCTGCAATTCATTTTCTTTCCTTTTGATTCAGGTATCTCCTTGGCCACCCCAGGAGACATGTCCCATCCCACCCATGCCAGCAGCTGCCCTCCTTATAACCACCAAGAAAGACCAGCCCATGCTTTTTTTTATTGTTTTAATTATTAGAAAGCACTCAGGCTGCCCAGGGAAGCTGTGGCTGCCCCATCCCTGGGGGTGTTGAAGGGCAGGTTGGATGGGGCTTGGAGCAGCCTGGGCTGGTGGGAGGTGTCCCTGCCCATGGGGGAGTTGGATCTGGATGATTTTGAAGGTCCCTTTCAACTCAAAAGGATTCTGTAATCTTGAGCTCACACTCTTCTTTCCAGTGCTTCTTACTGACAATTGGATTCCACTACAAATACATGCATCAAACAATAATCCTAAATTATATTTCAGATTTCTCAGCAGTTCTGGGGCAACTAACACTCAAACAGGATCATTTTTCCTCTACTCTTGTTGGATATTCAATTTGCACACATTTAATAACAGGACAACAATCCATTAGGGATGAAGTTAAAACGGCTGCCATTTATTGATTTACTACACAGAGAAGCAGGGCATGAGAAATAGACTTTTTTGCTTTTCACTGGCCCATAAAATTGCAGTAATAATCTAAAACAACACTGCTTGAAGCTTTGATATGTTCCTCAGCTCTTCTGAAGCAGAAAATCTTCCCCACCTCATTTTTGTCAATGAGCAGTTTAAAAGATGCTGTGTCCATTTGTTACCCACTTAAAAGCTGCCAATGCTAAGTCAGAAAATACATGAATATATATATTCTAAAATGACCAGAGAAATTACTCCTGCTGTCCCAGGCAATGCAGGACACAACTGCAAAGATAACTTAAGACAACCTGCTCTGACTGAATTGGGTTTTTCATTACTCACCACTAAATAGCCCTTTTTTTTTTGACTACTGAGTCAAGTACTGGAGCCCTCAACACATGAAGGACATGGAGCTCCTGGGGAGAGTCCAGAGGAGTCATGGAGATGCTGGGAGGGCTGGAGTAGCTCTGCTGTGGGACAGGCTGGGAGAGTTGGGGTGTTCAGCCTGGAGAAGAGAAGGCTCCAGGGAGACCTTAGAGCAGCTTCCAGTGCCTGAAGGGGCTCCAGGAAAGCTGGGGAGGGACTTGGGACAAGGGCAGGGAGGGATGGGATGAGGGGGATGGATGAAAAGTGGGAGAGGGAGCTGGAGGTTGGAGATGAGGAGGGAATTCTTTGGTGTGAGGGTGGTGAGAGCCTGGCCCAGGTTGCCCAGGGAAGCTGTGGCTGCCCCATCCCTGGGGGTGTTGAAGGGCAGGTTGGATGGGGCTTGGAGCAGCCTGGGCTGGTGGGAGGTGTCCCTGCCCATGCAGGGGGTTGGATCTGGATGAGCTTTCAGCTCCCATCCCACCCAAAACATTCCAAGATTCTACAATTCTTTACTTTCTAAGAGCCCAGTCAAGGAAACCCAGACACTGCACAGATACTGGTTTAAATCTCTGCCAATGACAGACTAAATAAAAGCTCTGTTACAATTTATTACCTTTACTGTTTCCTGATCCTTTCTTAAATAACAACCCTCTCCATTTCCTCACCTACCCTGTCAAAGACAGTTTATTCATTGCTATTTTTCATCTTTTTTTAACCCAAGGGATTTTCATAATCATACCCTAGTGAAAACAAGATTAAACATCCCGAGTACTTAACAGGCATTTTATGGGGCATGAAAGTTGCACAAAGCAGTACAAGCAAAATTCATGTTGAACATGTTGATAACTTGATTAGGAAGAACATCAAACACTTAATCATGCGATTAATAATTAGACCAAGCACATCATAAGATAGCACAGCATTTATATCACCTCCCTAAACTAAATGTAAATCTCCCCACTGCTCACTCTTTTTTATCTTCCAAGACTTGAGGGGGAAATTCTTCCCTGTGCAGAGGGTTCATGCCATGTCCACAGGCCCCTTATGCCTCACTTGTTCATCTGTGTTCACCAGGGTCCCCAGTCCCTTTCAAGAGCTTTTCTGTAGCACCAGTTCATCCCCAGCCCAATTCTGTTGAAGTCAAAGTTTTGCCAACTTAGACAAAAAAAAGTAAGTAGGTGTTTAGAGAGTATAAAAACACTGCAAATGTGCAGCAGAGCACACAGCTAAGGCAGCTGCAGGCACAGAATCACCAAACCATAGAATGGTTTGGGTGGGAAGGGACCTGAAAGCTCATCCAGACCCTAACCTCCTGCATGGGCAGGGACACCTCCCCCCAGCCCAGGCTGCTCCAAGCCCCATCCACCCTGCCCTTCAACACCCCCAGGGATGGGGCAGCCACAGCTTCCCTGCCCAACCTGGGCCAGGCTCTCACCACCCTCACACCCAAGAATTCCCTCCTCATCTCCAACCTCCATCTCCCTCTCCCAGTTTTCATCCATCCCCCTCAGCCCATCCCTCCCTGCCCTTGTCCCAAGCCCCTCCCCAGCTTTCCTGGAGCCCCTTCAGGCACTGGAAGCTGCTCTAAGGTCTCCCTGGAGCCTTCTCATCTCCAGGCTGAACACCCCAACTCTCCCAGCCTGTCTCCACAGCAGAGCTGCTCCAGCCCTCAGATCATCTCCATGGCCCCCTCTGGACTCTTTCCAACAGGTCCATGTCTTTCCTGTGCTGAGGGCTCCAGAGATGCACACAGAACTCCAGGTGTGGTCTCACCAGAGCAGAGTGTACCTATCATGAACTACCATCTCATGACCTTCCACACAGCTCATCCTGAACTAAGCCAAGTTATTCCATAGGAGGTGATGATACAAGACCTTGCAAGGTGGAGTTCTGCAGGGCTACCTCAGCTGCAACAAGGGTCCCCTCAAACCAAACATGACAATCCCACACATGTGCAGCAAAGCCTCCTCCTCAGGGTTATAAACACTGATTTTGTTAACTAAACAGCTCTATCTTCTACAAAATATCTACTACTGGCTTCACCAGTTGCCTAAACTCCCCTTGCATCCTCAACAACTCCTGATGGAAGTTCCAGTTTGAAAATGCCAAATGAACTGGACAGAGCAGGTCACAGGTACTGATCCAGTCACTGGAGAAAGAACATGTTCATTCTGCACATTATAACAGTGCTCCAAAGACAAACCTGCTCAGGACACAAAGGAACTCAGCAGATTCTGAGGAAGCCAACTCATTAAGTATTTCTGGAGGTTTTCCAAGCTTATCAGAAAAAAGTCAGGACTAAAACACTTTCAAAGAGCACCCCAGCTGAAGTTTTGAGATGTTATCATCATTGACTTCCTAAATGAGACAACATTTGTCTGGAGAAGAACAGAAAGGCCCAGGCAGCCTGAATTTCTCTGCAAGTGGCTTTTAAACCCCTGTACCAGCAGCTTGGGGGATAAGTTGGATTTTTCTCTGCTGGCTTGTTCAGCTCTAGATTTAGTTAGAATCCCAAATATGAACTTAAGAGGGAGGTTGAATCCATAAAAAAACCTCAAGATCCTGGGATGAGGTGGGTGCTGAATTCCCAACCTGTGTACCATGCAGGTGTGCAAACAAGGAGCACTGCTCTGCAGGGAGCTTGAAATGCCCATTCTCAGCTCCTGCTGCATCTTGGCTTGGACAAATACAACTCACAGGGGCAAAAGATACTAAATTAATGCTGTTATTATGAGGGAAGTATTGACTGATCTGCCAGAGCTTGGAAAGGGCTGATCTGAGCAAGTGCTGTGCCTCAGAACACAGAAGCCCCTTAGTAGAGGGTATAATTGTAGCTGCAGCACATTAATGAGTAATTATTAATAAACTACTCATTACTGGTTAATAATCCAATCAAGTCCTTAACATTCTAACTATCAGTATGATACCTTCAGCCCTTAAAACTGCTTAGCACTCAGAAGAGAGTGGTGCTTCAATTAAAGGAGTTTGAGAATATGAAATGGAAGAAGAATTAATTGTCACACAGCAATAAAAGCAAAGACAAACAACTCTCAGCATGGCTCAAGGCACCAGGTGAGCCCAAGCACTTCATTCTAACTCCATCTAATAAACAGATGCTGCAAATTAGGCAATCCATATTCACTGTAGGTCAAATTCACCCCAAAGCCTGGCAGCCCCAAGGACTCTTATTTAAGTCACAGTATGAAGCCTTGAAGAGGAAAACTAAAGGTTGTTGGAAGGATCAGCAGTTTCACCTTCTCCCTGCCCCCAGCAGAAAGGCTCCTGCACACAGAATGACCAGCTCATTTTTTGGCACTTGACCACACACACCAACCTGTGCTCCACACACACAGGATGAGGCAGGAGGCACAGAGAAACTGTGTTGCTGTTCTCTAGTTTCCTTGTCAGACTCCTCACTCTGATCCCTCCCTCATCCCCATCCCAAAACGCTTTCCCTCTCCCTGAACCTGGATCTGAAACAGCTCCATTTCCATTCAGAAGCAGCACTGACACCCCAGCTCTTGGGCAAGCTTCTCCAGACCAATTATTGCTATCAAATTATGCAGCTCATCCTTATGTCACAGTGCAAGAATCTTTTGCTAAGGACTCCAAGTCATTCCAGACAGATTTCCTGTCTGATCCAGGCATCCAGAAGCCACAAAGTACCAACTTTTGCCCTCCTGTGTTACCATCACTGGCATGTCATGTGCAAGGCACTGCAGGACACACATGGTAATGGAACAACTTACCAGACAATCACACTCAAGCTTTTTATTCCCCCCATCCTGGATCCATAATCAGAAAGAAAAAAAAGGTTTGAAAAAAAATTAGCCTAATTTGCTAGCTGATCTGTAGCTGCCACCTTTTTCATGTCATCCTGGAATTCCCAGATGAGCAAAAATAGTAGAAGAACAAAGTTAGTGTATTGCCTTTATAAAAGCAAAAAAATCTAAACTTATTTGCCTTCTCCTAGGACAGAAAAGTTACAGTTTGTAGAAGGATATTTCATATTTTTTTACTCTGTCCTTCCACAGAGCTTTCTGTTCCACCAGACTTCAGAGCTTAGAATTATGTCCTAATTTGCTCTGTAAATGTCATTTTTACTGCATTCAAGCACTGGATGGTGTTCAACTCAGGCAAATAATAAAAGAAAGTACTTATAGTCAGCCCTAGCAGAAGCTGAAGCCTGACACAGAGTCCTCCAAGACAGACTGTTTTGCCCACAGGAAGCTAATGGGACTCTGCAGGGGAACAAAGGTTCCTCTGGACAATAATCCAAGCCTGACACCATCCAAGTGACAGCAAGGGACTGTCCAGAGCTGGCCTTTGATTAAGAAACAGCCACCCTATCTGGCTTTGATTTATTATTTATCCCACCCTCAGCATAGCAGCTTCAATCTGGCTCTGCTACCCTGCATCTAGCAGCAGGAAAAGCCATCAGGATCCTCCTGAGCTCATCAGGACTGCTGAAATAAAACAGACCAAGCCATGCTTGCTCCACAGACTGCCAGGGTTCTCCTGCAAAGTCTGCACATGAGCACACTTCAATTTGTTTTGTCCAGATTCAGGCACTCAGGTGCAGATTTATTGGCCCATCACCAGGATTTAAGGTCAGTAAAAATCCAGATGTCTCCTGCTGCCTGTGGGAAGGACATTGATATTCACAGGGTGAGACACACGAGGGGGTAGGATATAAACCAGAGACTTTGTGCTGGAAAATAATGCATGGTGGTGAGAAGGGAAATGCTACCCAGGCTGTGCAAAAGCTCCCTGTGGAAAAAAAAAAAAACAAAACATTGATTTTCTTCCCATAGGGACTGTGGCCACTAGATGGGAATTGTATTTCCAGAACTGTCACTGATCTGCTGAATGACCCTGAGCACATCTTGGGACTTGGTTCTGCATCAGCTGCCTTCCCTTTCCTTGTCAGCTCCACTCCAGCCAGGAGCTCCTTCATCATGTCCCAACCTTACCCCACCTTTGGATGGTCCCTGAGAAAGTGTAGCAAGGTCCCATTCTAGAAGAAACACAGAAATCTTTAATGCTTCCACCTCACTTCAAAGCCAGTTGCTCAGGGAACATGACTATTCCCAGCTGCTTCAACATCATCCTGAGGGATAAATTTTATCCCACTGTACCATGTGGTAAATTAAGGTTAATTCCAGTGAATTACACCCATGGATAATTGGGCTTAGAAGAGGAGAACTGGAGTTGAGTTGTACCCTAGCATACATCAGGTAGAATTCCACTGAGACCAGCATAATTAGTCTTGTAAAAATAGCACAAGGATGTTAAGAGACAACCCCTGGGGTGGTGAAAAGCACTGGAAGTGGCAGAACTCAGAACTGCAGCTTCATAGACAGGTCTAGGGAGAACAAAATATGAAAGCAGGCAGAGCCTGCTTGGCAGACAGAAGTAAAAAGTGGTATTTTGGTCTAGGTTTGCCAATCCAGGGCGTATTCATTGACAGAAGCAGCCAGAGTCAGCCTGTGGAGCTGGTGGGGTGGCTGAAAACTCCTGTCACTACTCAGGGCCATTCTCCCCCTTTGAGCCTCCTTCCTCTCCCACCCCTCTGCTGGGTTTCTGACTTCCAGTCAGTGCTGCATTAGCAAATATACATTCTTGCATTATAGATCTTCTCTACACACCAGGCATGGGAGGGTTTTGTGATGCAGGGACTGGCACTGTGACAAGGCTGCCTGGAGAAGCATCTGAACATTTCTTAGAATTGCCATCTGACAATCTTGTGGGGTTTTTTTTCTTTTCCTAGTACAAAGAGTGGGAGGCAAAGAAAACAACTGCAGCAGAGTTGATTGTGGGCCTAATCTGCAGGCTGATGTCAGATCTGCTCATGCTGACCTAGATGTCCCCATGGACTTTCTAATTCATTGCTGCAGATACTGCAGAGATATGGGTGGGGTTTTCTATATGGGAAAAAAAACAACCTACTGTAGAATAAAAGGATTTCAAGATGGCCCAGAGAGCTCAAGGGGCTGCTGTGCCTTTGAAGAAAGTTACTTAAATTAGCCTTGTATTATGCAAGTTAATTTTAAAAATCATTTATAGACTGCTTGCCTTTTTTTTTTACTTCTGTTTCATATGGCTCAAAAGAAAGTGGCTGCATCTAACAAAAGATACAACAGAGCATCTGAACATTGGTGTAGCATCCCCACACACACTCCTCTTCTGCTACAAACAGAAGAAACAACTTTAAGCTGGTTTTAAACTGGAAGAGGGGAAATTTAGGTGGTGAGACACTGGGACAGGTTGCCCAGGGAAGCTGTGGCTGCCCCATCCTTGGAAGTGTTGAAGGGCAGGTTGGAGATCCTGCAGGTACAGAACATGGTCAGAATAAACCAGGCTGCTTCTCCACCCTCTTCACTTTCTGCCCTCAGACAAGCAATATTAAAAAGTAAAACCCAGTGATTATTGCAATTAATGCAGCTGAAATGATCACTCACTGCCCACAGGATTGAACTGGGTTATTTAAAATGTCTGGCTATCCAGAACTTTATGGAGTGTTACTTCATTTCTTTAGAGCTAAGCAATGGTAATTAAAACCCACCTCAGATGTGCTTCCATGTAGCTGATCACTGATTTTATGTGAGGAAAAAAAAGGGCAGACAGATGAAAACCAACATGCTTGCTGTTTTTTTTCTTGGTGCAGCTCAATCCCACTTTGCCAAGAGAAAATTATTTTTAACAATTGCAGTGGCCCAGCCATTGCCATGTTCTAACCCAGTGTGCAAACTGCCATCAAAAACATATGGTAGGAACAGATGGGAGGGAACTTCCTGTAAAGCCACAGGAGAGAAGGGGGAAAAACCTAAAAATAATAAAAACTAAAGCCACTTATTGACAGTTTACACTAAGGAACCAGCTGGAAAAAAAATAAAAGCAGCAGGCAAGACAACATGCTTATGTGGAAGTGCAAGTAGAATTCACAGCTGCATGGATGACAAGTGGGTGAATGTATCCAGGGTGCCATGAAATCCAGTCCCAGGCAGACTGGGATTGAGCTGGCACAATGCAGATGACTTCTGGATTCCACTGGTTTCACTATGAGCAGGAAGCTCCCCTGCCTGCAGCACTAACTGGTACTTGCAGCATTAACTGGTACTAGAGCAGCCAATCATTCTCACACCAGCAAGACCAGCTGCCTCCCACCTTTTTCTTCTCCCCCTTAGATTGCTTTTTCTGGTCCCAAACTTCAGCTGCATAAAAAAATGAAGGCTCATCTTGGCAGATTTCTCATCCCTTCTGTTGGCTAATACTGTAAAAACTACAGAGCATGAGTCTGCAGATCCATTAGTCCAAAACTGGTCACAGAACAATGTAAATTATGCAAGACCTGAGACAAACCCCTCCATGCTCGGGACAGGACATGTGCCAGATCTTAAGGACACAGTTCAGAACCACTGCTGACACCCCAGGAGGTTCTACAATGAGCTCACAGGGAGGGAAAGACTGAAAACTGATGTCATGAGAAAGAAGGTGACTTTCCCAAATGCTAGAGTTGGGAAAGTAGAAAAGATTCCCTTATGTCTGAAGTCACTGCTGCAGCCACTGAGCTCCAAAGCCTCTGGTTCATTTATTTGTACATCCAAAATACCCAAACACCATTGGATCCAAGGCTTGACATATTTCTTAACAATAAGTGCATCTTATAAATAGGTGTCCTAAAAATACACACAGGCTGGATTCCCTCCTTCAATCTTACCACAAAGAAAAACAGGGGTTAAGATCTTCTACCCAGGAGTCTGACCACGTATTGTCTCTTCATTTTGGCAGCTCTCATCCAAGAGAGCATTACCTCACCTGGCTGGACCCTTCAGCCAGTGCAGGCACCAGCATTCTGGAGATCTGCAAGCCTGCAGTACCTCCCAACAGTGCCTCTGAGTATGCAGCCTGTTCCCTCAGACTAAAATTAATAGCCCTATTGGCAGGATGACTCAGGGAGCTGTAGTTCTGCTTGTCTCGTCTCCTTGCATTTGCAATGAGACTTCCCTGATTTATTTTATCTGCAGTAATTAAGGCAGCCTTCTCCCTCTCTACCACTACACAGCAAAGATTTAAAAATAACACAAGCAACAGCAGTAGGCGAGACAAATGGATCAGCAAGAAGGCTCCTGCAGGCAGTTACAATTTCACCTGAATATACAGAAAGCAATTTCTGCTGCTCAGGAGCTGCCTGTGAGCTGACTGTGCTGGGGCAAGGAGCTGGCCACAGCCCAGCCAGGGGAACTGCTTTAACTGGGGGGCAAAAAAGTGCTCAGCCTCCTGTTCGACAAGGCTGCAGAGCCAGGCAATAACAAAGGCCAAGCCCTTCGTGCAGCAATTGCAAGATCAACACAAAAAACTTAAAGGTGTCTTCCAAAAGGAGATGCTCATGGGCTGTAATTCCTGCAGCGCTCCAGTTTTGTCCTTGCAGAGGGAGAGTCACTGCCTCCCTCCCTCGGATGCTGGGCAACCAGAATTGCTGCTGCAGCAGCTGCTGATTTGCTCTGTGCTCTGGGGAAAAAGCCTTTTCTCAGCTGGAACAGGAATGGCAGCAGCAGCAGCATCTTCAGCTCAGCCCCTGCAGCCACAGCCTGTCTGGGTGCAGGAGCCTGGTTAATAAGAACCTGCTCCAGGGGAAGTGGGGTGCCAGCACCTCCCCTCCACAGGCTATTGCAAACTGGATTATGTTTTACACTGCTCTTAATTCCAGCAGTAATTGTAACCCTTGGTGTACTTCCCAGCCCCTAGAGCCACAGAGAAACTCAGTGCTGGCCCAGAGCCCCAAGGCTGGATGTTACAGATGTTCCTTCCCAAAGCTCCACAGGGCTGGATCCCACCAGGAAGAACAACACCTGCTTTGCCTTGGAGATGGGCTCAGGGATTTTCTCCCTCATAACCCTTTTTCTGATTAGCTCCTGCTTTCTGCTACTTCCTTCACTCCAAAAACTATTTCAGGCACTGAAGAAGGCAGCTAATTATGGGAAGGAGCTGAACTGCAATCTCTTGTGCCAGTGAAGGATGGTGTTATTCTCTGGAACTCTGCAGTATCCACTCCTTCTTTAGTATAAAAACCATCTTCCTGGATAAGCACTGACTGAAACACACAGTTGCTTAATGCTGCTAGTCAAGGTCAGGCAGCTTGTAATAAAATTATAATCCCCAGGAACAAAAGAATAAGTACACACTGGAACAGTGTAGACTCACAATAACACTGCCTCAAACTCTGCTCTGGCTGGTATTTCATAGCCCAGAATAAACCCCATTCAGTTCTCCAAGGGAAAACAGCACTTAAGAGTGCTTGCCTTCATCTTCATACCCACTTCAGATATATCCAAAGTGTCTCCAGGACAGAAATTATTTATAAGGTTCATTACCAACCCCTCCCCTCCCCAGAAGTGATTCCTCACTGCCCTGCAGCTCGTGCTGCTCTTTACACCAAGCCATGGGCCATTCTACTGGTTCAGTTCCAGTTTGTTTCCTCCCTACACAAGCTGGACAACTTTGTAGGGTGGAAAGATGGCAGTGGTGGCACCTTCAGGCTCCAACAGCTTCGCCAGGGAAGTTTTTCAACAAGCTTTTGATGCACCAGGTTTCCTTAGCAAATGCACATCCTACCTGTGTGACAGGTGAGGCTGGCAGCCTGCAGGCAGCCAGGCAAGGGGAGGAGAG
>NW_009952804.1:170913-185659 GCF_000747805.2 Chaetura pelagica
GGAAAGAGACAACCTGACATCAATCCAGCAGCACCAAGCATTTTTTGCTCCATTTACTGTGCACAGAACTGAAACAGTCTCCACAGTAATGTTCTAGCTACACGGGCCATCAGTTCACCTGCTGCAAGGCAGAGCTGTCAGGAAGAAAATGCCCACCTTGACAGAATCACACACAAAATTACCTTCAGTGCCCCAAGGTCTGATTGTCTCCAGAACAGAAGTGGAGTTTGACCAGGTTTGGTCTTTCCTCAATGCCCAGAATGATTATTTCTGTCTACACGTGGAGCCACGCCAGGATTCCAAGCCCACACTTGGACTCTAAGGCCTCACTGCACCCAGCCAGCAGAAAGCAATCACTGACAGAAATAGAAACTGGGGAATAGTTATCTGAGGGAAATTATTTCAACAAAAGGGTTCATAACAAAGAGCTCTGGGTTCTATTTCATTAGTCATCAACTAAATATGGATTAAAGTAGGGGCAAACAAAGATGCCCAGTATGTCATTAAGCAATCGCACAGGCTGCTAGAGGATTAGCATCCTCCTTTCATTACACTAATTAGTTTGATACACAGAATAATTCAGTACCTGCACGTGCACCACCACTGTGGAAGGTAAGTGCCTGCCTTTCCTCTTCCTTCTCTTTTCTTTCACTCTACAGGTATCTTTGCTTGTTAATTTATAGATTTTGAAGTCAAAAATGATCACGATGTAAGGAAGCTTTTTGGTTCAGCAAACTGATTTGCAGTCCATCTCTCAGGATATTTGCCATTGTCTATATTTAGCCCCTATCTGGGGGTAAAATGCAGCAGTTGCTCCATCACCCCATGTCCCCCGACCAGCTGAGAAGGGCAACTGGGAGAGAGCAGCTCATGAGGTTGAAATGAAAGACTTCATGAAATCACAAAACACCAACATCAGGCATCTCAGCTTACAGGCAGCCTGGTCCCAGGGAGCAGCAGGCTGAGGTGGGATGCACTTGTTACCTTGGGTCACCTGCCCTGGCTGAGGTCCCAGCTGCTGGTGGCCTGCACTCCTGGCCCCCTAAACCAGGACAGCCACCTTCCAGAAACACTCAACCACATTTTCTGACCCCTAGAACTGTTGTCTCTGGCTGCTTCCCCATCCCCAGCACATCAGTAGAACCTAGACAACACTAAGAAGCCCCATCCCTGGGGGTGTTGAAGGGCAGGTTGGATGGGCTTGGAGAAACCTGGGCTGGTGGGAGGTGTCCCTGCCCCTGGGGGGGGGTTGGATCTGGATGATCCTTCAGGTCCCTTCCAACCCAAGCCATTCCTTGATAATCCTAAAGAATACCCAGCACCGAGGGCATCAAGGCCAGCAGAGGTGGAAAGGGGGAGGACATGGAGTGAGGGAACAGGGTTACAGGTTCTTACAGACTCCAACTGCACATTTTCCATGAATACACCCTGGGCACTTCTAGCTTATTCCTTTCCATCACAAACCAGTCCTCCACTGGCAAAAAGGGATGAAAATCCCCTGTGCTCAGTGGAGCTCTCCTACTGACGCCAGTCAAAGCACCACTTGTCTATATTTAGGCACCAGGAGATGCAAAAGCAGCAGGTAGAGCAGCTGGGAGATTTCTGGCCAGCCATCTGCAGAGCATCATGCAATTTTTATAGCATTGATCCAGGGCTCTGAGTTCCCTTTAGTACCTTCCCCCAAGCTCCTGAATTCTTCCGGGCTTTAGAGTGGTTTTAATTTGGAGGCTGCAAAAGCACAAATGCTTTCCATGAAAGTTGTCTCACATGGATTAACATTTCCTGAGATCACTGCTGATGAAGTGAAGCATGGCCTCAAACTCCAGGGAACATTCAAATTCCCATGACAAGCCTTCAATTAGTTTCCTGGAGTCTTTCTCTTCCTCCCAACCCTGATGAGGAGCAGGAGTTAGCCCACTTACTGAAAAATATGTCATTGTAGTTTATGCAACTGGGAACCCTCTGATGGCAGCATGAATCTGTGTGTGCACAGAGATCTAATGTGAACTAATCCCCTGAAAAGGGAAGGGACACTGGGCTGTGCCAAGGTGCCCCTGAAATGAATTATGAGGCCAGATACCCAGATCTAAGGATACCTTTCAAATCCCACTGATTCAGAAGGCATTTGAAGGCACCTGAACAATTTAAATGTAACTTTACAGAAGGCTGGTGGCACAAGGGACTCCCCTCTGCTGGGGCTGTGGAGCTCACATGGCAATGCTTTGTATGAGCATTGAGGAGTAGCCAGATGTTAATGGTTGGTATGGAGAGCTTGGGAGCCTCCCTGCACTATTTTATCTCAATTAAATGCTACTATTAATTAGCTTAGCTACACTGACTTTAATTGCACAGTGCCAATTAACTCTAGCTGATTTGCTGGTACTCACATGCTGGGGATCCAAACAGATTAAATAAATAAAAATTAGGGTTGTCTGATCCACATTTGAAAGGATGCCTTTTGGATCAAGAGTTTGGAGATGGAAAATGGAGGTTGGTGGAAACAGTGACACTGAAGTCATAAAAAGGCAAGATTTGTGCCTCCAGTTTACACTCATGAATGTGAAAAATGGCCTTGTTTATATTTGAGACTAAAGTAACTCAAGAGATAAAGAGATCTATGGCATTTTGGTGTGTTGCTTTTCCCCAGCCAAATGAAAGAAATACAACTTTTAGGTTTACTTTCCAGTACATGCTTATCTACAAGATCTATTATAATAATCCCATCAGGGTTTATAGAGCAACAAATCTAGTGCATTAGTAAAACCTATAGGTTTGCAGTTTCCAGCAGTCAGTAGCACCCCAACATGTCCTGCCTTCACTGGGGTTGTCACTAGACTTGGGGACCAGGAGGAGCCTTCCCAAGAGCTGATGGGAGAAGCCTGTAAACCAGAGCCCAAAAGATAGATCCCCAGCAGTGCTGCTGGGTGAGATGCAGCCTCAGGGCTTCCATTAAGAAATACCTGTGATTTTGTATCTAATCTAAAAAGACACACTTTGGGGACAGCAGAAATCACCTTTGACCCTTCAGTCCATATTCTGTCTGCAAAAGCTGTCTGCCTTTCTGGGGTACTGGTTAATGTCTTTGTGAGAGGTGAATATCAGATCATCTTAGGTTACTAATAGGTGGTTAAGGACATATTGGAAACATGAAACCTCACCCAAACCCATCAGCTGTAAATAGAGTCAAATCCTATTTTGCAGAATGCTGAACCTGCTGAGGGGGAGAGGCAAGTGCTGAGGGCAGGCTCAGAAACAACCAGGTGAAGGAGAAAGAATTGCCAATGCTTGAAATGCAGAGGGGAAATAGAATACATGAGATCAAGCATTAAAAAGGATTTAAATACTAAAAGCTCACTGAATTACCTTTAGATTGCTTTGAAAAATTGGAGGCTAAGGATTTCTAGTCTAGGCAAGCTCAAAGCTGAACAAAATGCAAAGAAAATGCCCCCATTTCCAGTATTTACCTCCCTCTTGCACAGCACAACCCAGACAGGATCCTGGGCTACACGTAGCTCACATGAATCCTGGCTGATTCCAATTTCTTAGCCATTTAGCTCTTAACTAAAGCTGCTGATTATCCACTCCTGCCAAACAGCTTCACATCTATTTTGCCACCTTGGGGACACACATGCCAGAGCTATCAAAAAACCTGAACACATTGCTTTGAAACACAAACCAGAACCAAATTAAACCTTGGGGGGTTTTTTATATATAGTATAAATACTAGTTGACCTATGACTAGTTTACTATGAACTGCAGCTAGACATGGTGTTGTATGAGCCATGCAGCAAGAATCATTCCAGCAGCAGCCTCTGCTTCCCCTGCTTCACAGCACCTCCAGGAATCCATGAGTTTAATCCCCTAATGTAACTGCCTGTCACATTTTGCCAGTAAAACTTGATTGATTGCATTGGCTTTGTTATAATGAGCTCTCAGATGTGATAAAGAGATCTAAAAAGCCTAACTCAACATTCAGAATTCATTCATGGCACACACAGATACCTGGGACCCACAGAGCTACACAGATTTATAAATACAGAAAAATCAACATAGAATTAAGATTCCCAACATATGCAGAACCTGCCTTCTGATCATGAGAAGAAAATAGAGGTGCAATTACTTTCTCTTGAAGATCAGGGTCCATTTCTTAAATCTATGGTGCTTGCTGTCAGACACTTTCTTGCTCTACTCAGGTGAGCATGAAGGACATTTCAATGCCCACTTGAAACTTATGTCCATCTTGGACCAGAGATGGAGCTTTTATCCCCAAAAATACAGACTCACTGTGGAAAAAATAAACATTATTCCTAAGTTAAAAACAAGAAAACCCTATTATCTTTAACTTAGGACTCAGATATCTATTGAGATAGATAACTCACTCACTCACTGTCAGTTTGTATTTATGTTGCTAAAAGCTCATCAGTAAAGGATTAAACAATGGTGTTAGGGGCAGACCCCTACAGCACCAGTTAAGCACACAAAAATAAATAATCATAAATAAATAGTTAATTTATGGCAGCACATGCCATTTTCCCTTCTTTATGCTAATTTAATCAATACAGAAACATCTGCACCATTTTTTCAAGGATCAGCTCATCAGCAAAATGCCCAGGAATAGCCACCTGACATTGACTTTATCAAAAGGAAATGGCTACAAGTAAAACAAATTATTACGTGACAGATCCTCATGGTGCCAGAACTAAACAAGAATGATTTAATACCTGTGGGCCTAGAGGGCAACTGTTGGAAGGAGATAATTAGGTCTTGCAGCACTTGGAGCTGGGGGAGTCCATTTTCTTTCCCCACAGAGGAACAGACTCGTTGCTGATCAAATTATTAAATTCCATTAAGTCTTTCAACTGGAGTAGAACCAGTAACATCAAGGCTTGTCCTGCATCAAAGGCAGCAAGGCCAGCAGGGCAAGGGAGGGGATTCTCCCCCTTTATTTGGCTCTCATGAGACCCCCCTGCAGGGCTGGGTCCAGTTCTGGAGCCTCCAACATGAGAAGGACATGGAGCTCCTGGAGTGAGGCCAGAGGAGGTCACAGAGATGCTGGGAGGGCTGGAGCAGCTCTGCTCTGGGGACAGGCTGGGAGAGTTGGGGTGTTCAGCCTGGAGAAGAGAAGGCTCCAGGGAGACCTTAGAGCAGCTTCCAGTGCCTGAAGGGGCTCCAGGAAAGCTGGGGAGGGACTTGGGACAAGGGCAGGGAGGGATGGGATGAGGGGGATGGATGAAAACTGGGAGAGGGAGCTGGAGGTTGGAGATGAGGAGGGAATTCTTTGGTGTGAGGGTGGTGAGAGCCTGGCCCAGGTTGCCCAGGGAAGCTGTGGCTGCCCCATCCCTGGGGGTGTTGAAGGGCAGGTTGGATGGGGCTTGGAGCAGCCTGGGCTGGTGGGAGGTGTCCCTGCCCATGCAGGGGGGTGGATCTAGATGATCTTTAAACTCTCTTCCCACCCAAACCATTCCATGATTCTAAGTCATCCTGGCTTCACCAAGACAGTCAGGATGAAGCAGGTGAGCACCCACTAATCTGCCTTTCTGTGATGGCCCCATGTTGATTTACCAACTCCCTGAGCTCCTGCACCTACTTTGCCTCCAAGTTTCAGCCAAATGCCATATGACTGCCCCATTTCCTCTTTCCTAGCACAACCAGACACTGACAGAGGCACCTGCACTGGTGAAAATTAAGACCTGGATCACACCAGGCTCACCTACAGTCTCTTCCACCAGTAAGCAAAGAGGAGTTTCCTCTGCAGTGAAGGAGAAGCAGCCACCACACATTCCCTGCAGGGTGCAGAGCAGCTGACACTGCAGATTTACCCCACCCAACCCACACATGCATACAAGCCCCTGAGGCCTGGGGAGATCATGCACTGATGGAGTGTGGGGAGGAGCTGGCAGCAGGGACACTGTCCCTATCAATTATACATCCCCTGCGCTGGGCAGGCACCAAGTGCAGGTTTCTGAAGCTGAGCCTCTGCTGCCTACAAGGAACAGAAGCCCTGAGTAGCATTTTCTACCCGAGCAATTTTACTCCACCTATGCAAATATGCCCTGCTACTCTACAACATGAATGTTTTAGTGCATAAATGAGCAGGAGCTGGAGGAAGAGGCAGTCACGCAACGTGTCACAGCCACTTAACCCAGATGGGCCTGCCTTTCACCCCAGGAAACCCCACTTGCTTTTTCAATGTCAAAGTTTGGGTTTGCAATTTATTTGCATATTTTCTCAGATTAGATTCACATAACCTGAGCCTTAAGTCAAGCAAACCTTGTGGGAGAAACCCCAGTGGGGTGTGTCCCTGTGCACATGCAGCCCTCACTGCCAAGGGAGCTGGAATAGCTGAGTGCAACGAAGGGATAATGAGCTCAGGGAAGAGCTACTTGTTTGCTACAGATGAGGAACTGGCACAAGAAAATGATGGGCCCAGGAACATGCCCAAGTCAGCAATGATTCAGCCACAGAGCCAAGAACACAGACTTGGCAAGAACCACCAGATCTATACAAGGAGGAGACCTTCCAAGTCAGATCTCCATTTGCGTTATTAATAAAAAACCTCTTAGCAAACAACTAGAAGAAAAATTGATTCCATCCTCTAAGCAAAGTAAAATCTAATCAAGTTACACAAGGTGACATCTCCCAAAGCCAAGCGTTTGATTCCAAGGATGGGTGTTTAATTAAAAGGGCTGTGGACTGTGTCTGCAAAGCTGCAGTTCAAAGAAGCTCCTGATTAGATCTGTGGTCAAAATAAATTCTGCTGACATTTCTTCCAGGATAAACACGACCTGGATCCTCATGGAAATGATGGGAAAGGACAGTGTGTTTAGTGAACTCTTGACTTTGTTTCCACTTGGAAAGCCTTGGAAATGTCCTCTCATACACCAAGTCCACAAGTGGGCAGTGTCTGGGTTGGTTTAATTCACATCAACATGGCCTGTCCCCCAGCAATGCTGTAATTATGACAGCCAAGTGCCCAAGCCCTCAGATGAGGTTACCTACTGCCCTCTGAGCAAGTGTTCATCTTCCAGTGCCCCTTCCCAAGGTGCTAGCCATGGGTAACACAACTAGGTTCTGTGCTGATCACACACACATTCAGAGAATGGCCACCGTCTTGGCACATCTAGCAGTTACAAACCCATCCCAGATGGGTCTTCTCAGAAGGTCTAGATACTACAGAGATACATCAGATCTCCCCAGGGAGTATTGTCTTGCAGAGAGCTCAACCAAGCTCATTCAGCCCACGTGCACTGGTGGGAAAAAAAGTGGTTGAAAAACCACAACCCTGGCCAACTGTCTGTACCTGCTGTCCCCTTCTTGCCCTCCTTGTGTCGTTCCTCTCTGCTGATCATCACAAAGGCAAGAGGTGTCCAGTGGCACTGCCCTTCCAAAGGACCCCTAACACCCACAGGTCAGAGCACAGCATGGCAGAGGGAGGCAGATACTAAACTAAAAGCAATGAAAGCAGCAGAAAACCCAAGTTTATGATGCTGTTGTTTCTCACCACCCAGCACCCAACACTCCTGGAAAAAAAAAAAAGAGGAATGGAGCATCTGCCCTGTGAGGAAAGGCTGGGAGAGCTGGGGCTGGAGAAGAGGAGCCTGAGGGGGGATCTCCTCAGTGCTGATCAATATCTCCAGGGGGTGGCAGGAGGATGGAACCAGTCTCTTTTCAGCAGTGTCCAATGACAGGACAAGGGGCAATGGGCAGGAGCTGCAGCACAGGAGGGTCAAGTGGAAAAACTTCTTGACTCTGAGGGTGGCAGAGCCCTGGGCCAGGGGGAGCCTGTGAGGCTGTGGAATCTCCTTCTCTGGAGACCTTCCAGCCCCTCCTGGATGTGTTCCTGTGGGATCTGCTCTAGGGGATCCTGCTCTAGCAGAACGTTCATCTAGATGATCTCCAGAGGTCCCTTCCAACCCTGGTGACTCCATGACTAAGACATCTTACTGGTTCCAGCTCCAAAGGTGACTCAGACCTATTTTATACTCCCGCCCACAGCAAGTTCCTTATCTGAGAAGGGAAGATGATAAACTGCCCAGAGTGTGATTTTTGCCCCCACTTGGGAAGGTACCTTGGCCATGGTCCATGCAGTGCCTTGTCAGTATAAAAGGAAACAGAAAAGAAGAAAAAGCCAAGGAGGCAACACACCAGAAAGAGCAGCATTAGGAGGTTTAGCTTTTGGGCACTGGATCCCTCAGGAGAAGAAATCAAAGGCAGGCAAACATGGCACCAGCCACAGCCCTGTCAGCTCTGGGAAGTCATATGCTTTGATCAGACTTCCCAGAAGATTACTTTTCCACTGGAAAACTACAAACCTTCTTGATCAAAAAAAAAGCAGAAAGAGTCCTAAGGAAAAAGCTGGGAGCTATCTCAGCCATACATCATCCCTGACATCTTGACCTACATAAGACATCCCGTGCAGAGTTAACAAGGATGTAATTTCATCATGTGCAGACACAAAAGCTCCTTTCCCAGATCCAGAAGTGACTGGCCCCGGGCTAAGCTGATGCTAATGCAGGAGCCATCCCTCCTTGATGAGATTATCTGAGATAACACTGAGTTTCCCTGATGATCCCCCCAAAAGCTGAGACTAAAGGCAACAATTCCTGTGGAACTAAACCACCAGGAGAGTTTTCAATTAGAAATGAGAGCTCATCAGGAGAGCAGAAATCATCCTCCACCCTTATTCACAGCTGGATGTGGGGGACAGAGGCAGCAGCTCTGGCTGCCCCAAAGAGCTCCATTCTGTTCCTGCCACAACACAGTCCTGACACCAGGTTGTCCTACCAAGATGTAGGAGACCTTCAGCAAGCTCCCAGCTTTCCTGCCACACTCCTCTGTCATCTCAAGCACTAGAACTGGGAAGTGGAAATAATCCTCCTGGCCTTGGAAAGGAATTTAGGACCTTCCAATCCTGGCTGAGGCAGGAGTGCCAACAGTGAGAGGTAAAAATACCTTTCTTCTTGTGTTATTTCAAATATTTTCTTCACAACATACCCATTCTACACTGCCCTGTCTCTCAAGACAATAGTCTTTGACATTTTAACAGTAAAATATTTAAATCATGACACACTTTGAGAAAGGAGTGAGTGATGGAAGCAGCTTGATAAAAAATCCTTTGAAATGAGATTTCTATTCAACCCTGAAGCTTTCCTATTCCAAAGTTACTGAAGCAACAACTCCCAGAGGAACTCCTGCTTCACCATCTCAATTTAAGGTCTTGCCCCAGGACTCCAGGAGCTGGTACTCAGGGCACTTTCACATAAACATTTTATAAGATTAAGTAAGATTAATGGGCATGTCTTTTGTCAAGGAAAATGGAATCTGCAGCACTCACCAAAACAAGCAACAGCAGCACTTTTGCATCCATGCAAAGTAAAATGAAATTAAAAAGTAATTGGCTGTAGTTCAATATTAATAATTGTTTGAATGAACAGATGATAAATATAATGTATAATCAAATTCAAAGGACATTGTTTAGCATGAAGAGGAACAACAGAGACATCTTTTAAAGCATTAATCCTTTGCAGCAGCCTGACTCAGACTATTAAGCTGCTCTCTCTCTCTAGATTTCATTTTTTTAATACAATGTGGTATTATGAGGTGTTTGGGCTTGGTTTTTTTAAAGATAATTAGATGGAATTCCTTAAGACTCATAATTTGTATGGAAATTATATAAATTTTGAAAACAACTATTCCATAAACAACATTTTCTTTCATTACAGCTCCTGACCCTACCATCAGGTTAAGTCCAAGGAAAAGGAGGTGTGGAAGGGTTAGTTCTCATTGTTTTTATCTCCTTGCCCACATTTCAGACATTCTCAGAGTATCATGGGGACCTGCCCTGGGCACCCCAGCTCATGTTTTGCTGGCTTGATCGAGCTGGAGGACAGAGGGGGTGTCAGGGTGGGTGTTACCTCTGCCCAAACTAACAGGCTGACCCCTCACCAGCCAGCCTGGCAAACACACCCAGCAGGGGAAAAAGATGGAAAACAAAACAAAACAAGGTCCCATCTTTGTTTTGTAGAGATGCAAGTACAGCCTTAACATGAAGTGTGTCCAAGTTTTTTCCTGAACTGGGACTTTCAGGGCTCACTCATTTCACAGCAGAGAAAACTCCAGCACAACCAGCACCATCCCATGCAGCTCCAACTCCTAAGGGAAACACCTCTGCAGAAAATCTGAAAAATTAATCTAATTCCTAATGCATCTTTCCTATTTATCAAGGATGACAGGTTTTCTTCTGGAAAGAAGACATTTATTCCAAGCCTGCATGTTAAGGGGCTGAGCAAAGTGCCACCTCACTGCTTTCCAGTCCCACACAGAAAGGGGAAACTGGAGCATAAATCTGGCTGCTGAAATACCCTCTGTGTTTCACCCCATCTCCTCTGAACCTCAGGACCCCCATTCCCTCTCAGCCCTTGTCACCAAATCCATCTCTGGAGGCATTGCTTGTGACATCAAACTTTAGGAGCAAATCCTTCCTGATATATTAAGACACTGTAGATTCTAATTATGATTTGAGGAGAGGGGTATTTTCATTTTTCAGATGATGCAATGAAATAAATCAGTGTAGTGTCTCCACAGTAAGAAAAACTATAATTTAGCTGCTTTTGTGAATTCTACTTTAGTTCTCTTAAAGTGACTCATCCTAACTGGGAGCATTTGTAGAGCTCATCTTCCTAAATCACCCTGGAGTTTTCAGAAATCCTCAAACTAAATGGATGAGTCACTTGTCTAAATCCATCTCCTGCTCTTCCCTAGGCTTTCACTATGATCACCAGCACAGAAGGGGACATCTCCATCACAGGACTTTGCCAAGGGCAGCACCAATCCCAAGAGAGTAGGTGGTGGCAGCTGTGGGCAACAGGACACCTGTTTGGGGGAAAGATGCAAGGTATGGCAGGCAAAGCAGGAGAGCAAGCTGGGATTTTTCAACATTTATTCAACTCAGATTTCTCCATCCCTCTCTCTCCTCTGTGGCTGTGCAGCCATTTGCTGTCCAGAAGGAGGAAATTGTGTTTTAACCTTCTAATTACAATAAATGGAGAAGTCACTCAATTCATTTAAGAGAAAATGCAAAGTAGATTTACCACAGGATGTCCTACCATTAGCATCCCAGAACAATATTTAGTTAGAGGAGTTTAACCAAGGCTAATGCACGATTAATGTGCATGGATCCTGCCTTTCTGCTGTGCTGGGGTGGAAAACCATTTATAGATCATGTAACAAATCACCTCTTAAGGACACAGGAACATGCATTACTTCACAAAATGACTCTGCTTTTCCTCTGAGTCGACAGTTCTGCCCCTCCAGCTTTGGCTCCTCATGCATTTTTAAAAGCTTCCGACTTCTCTCCTTCTGTGCTCCACATGTCTTCAAAATTCCTTTCCAAATGCAGTTAACAAGTGCATTAATTAAATCCTTGTTATGGCTTTGGATTATTTGTTTAGTATTTGCTCAGGTACATGAACCCAGAAGATGGCCCATGGCCCCTGCACAGTCACCTCTGGTCTCTTGGCACTGCTTTCACTTCCCAAAATCTCAAACAGGAGCTAAACTGGTTTCTCTCCCAGAGGTGTGATATGGTGAACAGCTCAAGTCCAACTCCCCAACTGTGTGGAAGAAAACCAGGTTTCCACATGTATCAAGTCCCAGCTTCTTCATCTGTTGCAAATCAGTGGCTGCCCTGTGCTCAAATGGCCACATAGAATCAAAGTCTCCACACACAAGAACAGTTGCACAAAATCTTTGCCAAGGGACAGGATAAGAATCCTCTTCTCTACTCTCATGTTAGCCAGGGCAGAATCTCCCCTTCTGCCTTCCCTTGGCTGAAACATGCCAAAAACCTGCTCTTAAAATTGCAAAGAGAAGAGTGGAAATGTGAAACAAAGACAGCTTCACATCTTCTATTTCATTCTATAGCACAAAGTGCAGAGTATGAAAGAATCACAGACAGTAACTTCCTGGCACCAGAAGTTGCCTTACACTGACCACTGAGTCAAGAAAGGAAGCAAGAAACTCCAGCCTCTTTCTTCCAAGCCAACATGTTGAAGCCACAGCTAAGAGACTTGTTTTATCTTGCTGTGAGACCATTCACAGTTCCAAGGCTTTTAAATGTCTTCTAATTTATGCTACTGGCTGCAAAAGCAGAGATGGGCAAGAAAGAGGTTCAAATTCTCTAACAGCTGCTGCTACTCTGACTTCACACAGGGCCAAGATTCCTGCCACATCCATTCCAGTCTCATTTGGGAGTAAGAAGGATAGTTCCCAGGGGCTGAAGGTAGGAAATCTTTTTGCTAAAGACAACCCAAGCCCTGAATGCAACAATCTGCAGACACTAAAAAAATTATCATTGTTTGGAAATAGCTTCTAACTTTTCCACTGCTTGAGTAGTTTAATGTATTGCAAAGAAAAACCTGGCCCTGGCAGAAATTTCAGCTCTTTGGGTTTCAGTGGGACAGAAGTTCAGCACAGGTTTGAGTCAGCCAGGTCTCAGAGCTGGGTAATCTCTCTGTGCAGCTACTGCTGGGAGAGTGAGTCATACAAGCAGCAAACTCATTTGCTCAGGTCTTCTAGTTTTCTTTTTAATTAAGGAAAAAAATAGCAGTTTACAGCTGCCTTGCAAGATCACACAGCTCTTATGTGCTCACCTTTGTTGTTTTTTGTCTTTGCCAGAAGAAACAGGAAAATATTCAGGATTAAGTTACATCCCTTGTTACTTACACACTCAAGGCTTAAGAGTACAATCCATCTACAGCCAAGCTTAACCTTTCCTGAGGGCTTTAGAAAGAACTGAATAAACATGATCCAATGTTGCTTTCCAGCAGTCCTGGATTGCTCAGGAAAGAAGATGAACAGCTTATTCAAGAGCAGAGTGCATGTAAAAGGGAGTTCTCCCAATCCCGAAAATTTACACCAGGAATGTCCTTCCCTGCTGCTCAGAACACACAAGGGGGACCAAATCCCCCTCTCTGCAGAGCTGGGGTTCAGCTGCACCCCCCACAGCTGCCTCACCCTCTTAATGGATCTGCATCCCTCTGCAAACAGACAGAAAAGAGTTGCCTTTCTCCTTGGTCAGCAGGGCAGAACGGCTCAGGGATTTCCAGGGATTCAGGGCAGCTCTGAGCCAGCTGTGTTCTCCTCCACTCTGTGCTCTGCAGCAAATCCAACCCTACCCCTGCTGTAACGTGCAGGCTGCTGGGCTTGCACAACCCTTCCTTCTTGGCTGATACCCACAGCCTGGCATGGCAAAAAGGAAGAATTCAGGACCTGCTACAGCATCAGCTGAACAGCCAGGGGCAAAACCAAGTCATACCCTCTGGAGTTTGGAAGGAGAAAGGGACCTCAGATACATCTGCACCAATATGTTGCACAGTCTCTCTTTGCCAGGCTCTTGTCCTTCACAAATCATAGCTGGAAAGAGCATGAGCTGTAGCTACATGCTCTAAAATAAAGACATTAAGCACATGCTTATCTTTAAACAAATGAGGAGTCCCAATGAAATGGATTCTCTTAAATCAATGACTCCTAACACAATGGTCTCATTTTCATTACTGTCAGTCATTATTGTATGTAATGTGGTTAAATTCCCAAACAAAACAATTATTTGCTGCATTATTGTGCTGATAAGAACTGTCACCATCAATTCCAAATTGTCCTCATGAAAAATAAATATCTTTGATGCCAGTCTTGCATGTCCATCAGAGCTGGTTAAGATCAGAGCTCTGCAGTCCAGCAGGGTTTTGTGCAGAACCACTATTTCTGATGCTTTGAGAGATCTGCAGTGACAGCTTTTTTGCATAGAATCAGACTGGTTTGGAAGGGACCTGAAAGCTCATCCAGATCTGACCCCCTGCATGGGCAGGGACACCTCCCACCAGCCCAGGCTGCTCCAAGCCCCATCCAACCTGCCCTTCAACACCCCCAGGGATGGGGCAGCCACAGCTTCCCTGGGCAACCTGGGCCAGGCTCTCACCACCCTCACACCAAAGAATTCCCTCCTCATCTCCAACCTCCAGTTTCAATCCATTCCCCCTTGTCCTCTCCCACTCTCATGCCTGCAGTGCCTGCAGGTACCTTCACACCCACCACTACAGACCTCAGATGTTTAGACAGAAGAAAATAAATGTACACAACAAGAAAATAAGAGAGCTGGACTCAGGCTTTTGTTCCCAGTTTTCTCCATGTGCCTGAAAGCCTGGGTTTGATACCTGTTCTTTGTGAAACAGTCAAATCAAAAAGGCAGCTCTGTGTGTGTCACAGAACTAGCTGATCCCACTGGGCTTCACCTGCATCATCACTGTCCTCCCTGAAAGCAGTATTTTTCTGAGCCCATTCAAGAAATATTTCTGGTCTTCCTCTGCCATTCTCCTGACAACTCCTGAGACAGTGACATTGGCATTTCTTAAATGTTTAAAGAGCTCACTTCAGCTTTGGATTTTGTGTGAGCATTTTTATGCAAGGAAAAAAATATGCTTTGGGAGAAATCTCTGCCACAGCTTGGCTGCCTGGTTAGGGCAGCAGAAAGGCTGTTTTAGACAAGCTACTGGTGATAAGCAACTGGTCCTGGTCATCACCACCTATTGCAGACCAGTCTGTTGGTGATATGGTACCAGATGACAGCTCTAGCACCTCCTCTGCTATCTCCATATTGCACAGTTTGAGCTTTATAAGCTTGGAGAAGCTGCCCAGAAACCTGCCTGCTCTCATTAGGTCCAGCTCCAGGCTGCACCCTGGACATGGGCTC
>NW_009952804.1:186166-187081 GCF_000747805.2 Chaetura pelagica
GAGGCATGAAATGAGCTTCCTGGCCTCACTCCAGCCTTGAAATGGTAAGTGCTTTCATCCACAAAAGCCACTACAAGAATTGGCACCTCAGTGTTAGTGCAGAGCACACAAACCTGGCTAGTCACCTCCAAAAGGTCATCCAGGAAAAAAGTCACTGGGGAACAGCCCAAGAGAAGAACATGGGGGACCTGGCTCCCTGTCCACAGCCAGCCCAAGGGCAGAAGCCCAAGTCCTTCATCCCCCTTCCTCAGTGTCCCCTGTTTGCTCTTCAGGCACCCAAGCCCAGGGGAGATCCTGCTCTCAGGCATTATTCAAACTGAAGTGTAATGAGTTTGAAGCTGCCTAAGCCCAAAGCAAAGGAGCTGAGCTGTCCCTGCTCTGTGAAGTCCCTGTGCAATTTGCATGGAGGGATCTCTCTCGTTGCAATTATTTGTAGCAGCTGTGTAAGGGTACAAGGGCATCACAGATACCACAGGAAGTGATCCTCATTTCCTCCAGTCTCCTAATAAATTCCTTCCATCTCCTGCACACACCCCCCTGCTGTACCAGGAGCCTCAACTACCAACAGCAACATCCCATGTGAACCTGCAAGACCTTTGTTTTTTCAGTTGATGCAGTGATGCTAGCAAAGCTCTGGTAAAACAAGAATGATTCCATTTAGTAGCCAATTAAATATGAGCTTTTTTTTTCTCCAAAGATACCAGCTCCTAGATCTAATTCAGTATCTGGAGTGGCTCTGTGATAGGTCCCTTCAAGCTGGGAGGAAAAAAAAAAATCCATGCCCTGTTCCCAAGCTCATGACACTAAGTTCCATCATTCCACATTTATCAAAGCTCTATTATTTCAGCTGAAGCTTTATGGATGCTTTGCTCCATGTTCAATATACTCAAAAAGGTATAACCTTCTGAGTAGAAA
>NW_009952804.1:187121-205493 GCF_000747805.2 Chaetura pelagica
CTCTTAGTTATCTAAACCTGCTGGTTTAGAAAAATCCAGCTAAACAATGAGCTCAGGTGCTCCTGCTTCAGTTCCAGCATATCCTTGGGTGTCTGATCCAGAGAACATTTCATCTGGCCACTTCTACAAACCAGCAGGCAAGACGTGACCCTCAGCATGTCCAGCACAGAACTGTGCTCAGGACTTTCTCAATATCACATGGAGATGTGACATTGTTGGACATGAAACAAAATAAACTCCTTTATGAAAGCCTAGCAGGGAAGTTACTGTGAAAAACACCATCAGGGAAAGAGATCTTTCCTGGAATACAAATGCATTCTTTGCTGAAAGCCTCTTTCCAAGAAATGAACTGTCTGCTTTGATAGCTGAGTTTGCAGAAGAAACTGAGTGACAAAAATGATTTAACACAAGGACCAGCTGCCTTTCCTGCTAATAATGCACAGAAGCAATAAGTGGAAGTCATGAGATCAATGTAAACAACTTGAAGAATCAGTGAATGAAAATGTTAAAAGCTCATTAATCACTTGGTACAGTGAGAACAATACTTTGACAAATGTTTTGTAGCTGCCCTGTAATGATCCTCCACCATCTGAACCAGCATGTAGGTTGGTCCTTTATAGAGGCTGGGTAAGTAACCTTGCATTTCCCAAGGTAAAAACATGCACCTGGATGGTTACTGAGGCAGAAGGAGGCTGTATGTCACTGCAGAGCAGGTGGACTTGTGTAGAACCAAGCTTAACATGCAGGGAACTTCACAGCTGGAATCTCACTGGATATCATCCAAACTTTAAAGAGTAGGTTTTTCAAAGGTGCAGAGAGAGTTGAAACATTTCCCACTGAAAGCCAGTCAAGTCAGGGAGAGATCAAAGAACAAAAAAACCTAAGTTCTTACAGGTACACATCTCCACCAAGGGAGAACAGAGCACCAAAATGTTACCTGGGGCAAATATGCCTTGGAAAAATCCCCTTTTTGTACCTACATGGCATGAGTAACTACAGGGGGAAATGACTGACAACTGAGACAGCTCAGGCACAGACCTGGTCTGATTGACAAGAACACCTCCAGGGAAAGCAAAAAGCAGCCTCCTGCATAACCCTGCTCTTCAGCTACAACTGTTTCTCTGAGCTCTCCCTGAGAGGAGGTTGTAGTGAGCTGGGGGCTGGGGTCTTCTCCCAAGTGACCAGCAGTAGGATGACAGTAAATGGCCTCCAGCTGGATCAGGGGAGGTTTAGATTGGATATTAGGAAAATATTTCCTGAGAGAGTGGTCAGGCATTGGAACAGGCTTCCCAGGGCAGTGGTGGAGTCACCATCCCTGAAAGTGTTCAAAAAACCATAGACATGGCACTTTGGGCCATGGTTTAGTGATCGTGGTGGGGTTAGGTGATGGTTGGACTTGATGATCTTATAGGTCTTTTCCAACCTTAATGATCCTACAAACCAGGAATGACTGTCTCAGTGCAGAACCCAGGCACAGCCAGAGTAACTAAAATGCCTCAAGAGCACAAAAACCTGCTCAAAGCAGCTCATATGGAATTCTAAGGCATTTTGCTGCACCAGGGTTTGTTCAGCAGTGTAGGATTGCACCAGCAAGGAGAAGTTTTCATTTTATTTCTGAGCATGGAAGAACATGAGCCTTACCCTGCACTAATAAATCCCCACCCTACACACCACAGGTTTTCCCATTATTTTTTAAAAAAACCCTGTTTTTCTTGCCAGAAAATAAGCCCATTTGGGAGAGCTCACAGATATTCTTTTGTCAGCTCACAAATGTTTGTGAGATTCAGCAAGGGCAAAATGCCAAGTACTGATGCTTCCAGGCAAAGGCATCTCATTTAGCACAGTGATGGAGAGCTCACTGATGCTCCTGAACTTTGCTCTTTTTTTTTTCCCAATTGTTATATTTCTTTTAAAAAAGAAAGTACCTCAAGTCTGTCTGTAGTTTTCTTCCAGATTCATGATAGGAAACTGAACTCTGTTCACACTGTATAAAAGTGGTGTGACAGATTGGAGCAGCAGAATGGTGGAATTGCCATTTGGAGCTGTAAAGTCACATTTATTTTCAGCTGACTCCAGCCTTGCCACAGTTAAGCCTTCCCCTCCTCTGCTTTTCATACACAGTGCTGAGCTTTTATTATCAATAATGCAGAAGGTGTGAATCAAGCAGAAGGTGGCCAAGAATGGTCAAAAGCTGATGAAGTAAATCTGCAGATTTACTACACCTTTGGCATCTCCTCCTACCATCATTTCATGGTAATAGGCCAAAATCTATGACAAAGTTCTCCAGTATTGCTCAGTGAGATGTACTGAGGCTGCACAAAGCAGCCCTAGACTGAGAGTCATTAGTGTAAGCAGAAAAGAGAAAGTGGAGAGGACTGGAATTTCACTCCACATCATTTCCAAATCTGTTTCTTAAGATGGTGGAAACAACTTGGAGGAGCAGTTTGCAATTGAGATCATGTCCTGTGTGTCCTCAGCATTCAACCACTGTGATCATGTCCTGTGTGTCCCTCTCAGCATTCAACCACTGTGATCATGTCCTGTGTGTCCCTCTCAGCATTCAACCACTGTGATCATGTCCTGTGTGTCCCTCTCAGCATTCAACAACTGTGATGTTCTAAGAGCAACAGCTTTCATTCATAAATAACCTCACTATGAGGGATTATTATGAGCACCCTGTTACAAACCCACATCTTTTCTGCTTGTACAGAGCTCAACACACCCATTAAGGTTTGGACTGCCCAGAAGGAAGCTGATCTTTGCAGGAAAATACTCAACAGCTCTGGTAGATTAGGTCCCTTTGGGAAGTTAATTCTGAAAAAAAAAAACAACCCCACACGTAGTAGCAAAGTGTCCTTCAAAATATATTTTGACCAGATTATCCTCATTTAAACTTTTCAAATGAGGTTTGCTGCTTAGATCCATCTGAAATAATTCTTTTGCTAGATTCACATCCCATCTTGCTCTGGGATAATTTCTTTCCAACAAGCTCCATATCTTTGTGATATGCAAAAATGCATGTCCCTAACATTAGAATATGATAAATTCTATGCTTTTCCTACAACACGAGTACAATTCTCCCCCATATGCAGAGGATTCAAGCTCTGTGGGGATGTAGAACACTGATACCACTGGATGGGCTGTATATAAAGCAGTTCTCAGTAAGATTATGCATATGCAGTTGTCCCTGCTCTCTCTCTGAACTCAGCTTTGCCCCTAACAACATTTTTATAACACTTGAGAAGTTCCACATTTTTCATCAGAAGGCAAATTAACCTTCATTAAGAGATGTGCTATTTCCTTTGTACAGTCAAGTCACGTTTCCTCTAAGGCCAGACTTACATGATGAATAAAACCCATGTTTGTTAGGGAAGAGTGTTAAAACATTTCAATTAACTATATTACTTCAAAAGATTCTTGTGTGAATGAAGAAATGAGTACACTGGGCCAGTTCTGCCAATGCAGCAGATTTCTACTTTCTTTCCTTTTACAATCAATTACCTGATTGCAGGGCCCTTGGCTTGACCACTGCTTTTCCCTGCTGAGCCTCTGGAAGTGCCCAGAGCCCCCACCCAGAGCTGAGCAGCCCCTTGGAGACTCTTATGTGCATATTGTTATTCCCTGTCCCCACAACAGCCACCATGGATCACAGAATCCCAGACTAGTTTGGGTGGGAAGGGAGCTGAAAGCTCATCCAGATCCAACCCCCTGCATGGGCAGGGACACCTCCCACCAGCCCAGGCTGCTCCAAGCCCCATCCAACCTGCCCTTCAACACCCCCAGGGATGGGGCAGCCACAGCTTCCCTGCCCAACCTGGGCCAGGCTCTCACCACCCTCACAACAAAGAATTCCCTCCTCATCTCCAACCTCCAGCTCCCTCTCCCACTTTTCATCCATCCCCCCCATCCCATCCCTCCCTGCCCTTGTCCCAAGTCCCTCCCCAGCTTTCCTGGAGCCCCTTCAGGCACTGGAAGCTGCTCTAAGGTCTCCCTGGAGCCTTCTCTTCTCCAGGCTCAACACCCCAACTCTCCCAGCCTGGCTCCAGAGCAGAGCTGCTCCAGCCCTCCCATCATCCCCATGGCCACCTCTGGACATGCTCCAAGAGCTCTCTGTCCTTCCTGCACTGAAGGACTGGATGCTTCTCCCAGCCCTCCTCAATCAAGACAAGAGCAAAGGTGAAACTGATAAAAAGAACAAGTGTGATAGCTCAGCAGGATCCCAGGGATGTAGGTGTGTGGGGGCAGCCAAAGCATTCAGCTTGGTATTAGTTACACACATTTTAGAGTGGACACAGCCCCAGCCTGCCTTGGCAACTGAACAGATAATCAGGGTCAGGAAGCAGCTTTTCCTGCTGTTTCTCAAAGGACTTGCAGCACTTTTTGCTGAAGCAGCAGATAGTGACCACAGGCAGAGCAAGGGTATTGGACTGCCTGGAGCACAGCTTTGATCAATATGGTAATTCCTATCTGGCTCCTCATTTTACCCAAGGTGAGTGCTCAAGGGCCCACACAGCAGATTTTGATATCTTCAAGTGACAGATATTGTGGTTCATCAATTCAGTAACTGTATCAGGAGTGTGGGGTGAAACAAATGCTTTCAAGAATAAACAGCCATCTGCTGCCTGTCAAGGAACCATCTAAATGGAAAGTAGGAATAAAATGAAATAGATTCATTTTTTAAATCTGCCTTAAATTAATTTTTATGTCTCTTTGCATGATGACCTAAATATGCAGCCTAAGAATTCAAAAAACCACATAAACATACTCCTAATTACTAATTTATACAACAAAATGTGTATTTGGACAATGAATATATGACATTTATGCACTGCTGTACAGCATTCCAGTAGAAGCAGAAGGATTATTAAGGGATACTCAGAAAATTAAGGAGTTGCAGGATTTGCTGATTGGAAGGGACTGATTTACAGCTGATTAAAGTCAACAGAAATATTTCATATGGCTAAAGTGAGTTCAAATGGACTGTCTAAGCAGCCTCCTACACTGAGATAGCTCAGACTTTCCCATAATTTTGTCATTTCTTTAGATTAATGAGGGATGATTCTGAAAAGGAATATGGATCTTCCTACTTTGTCTCCCAATTATAGAGAAAGTCAAATTAATATGTTTGTCATGTTTACACATGGGTGCAGAGCAGGGGGAGGAATACTGTAGGACATAACTTTATCAAAAATGCTACTGAGCTCAGCAACTGAGTATTGAAATTGTTCAGGTGTTTATGGAATGTTAGGGATATACACCTTAAATGATACAGACAGACTTCCTATTGAAGTGCAGCACTGGGCAATCATCTCATACATCAATAGCATAGAGTCAAGGAATGGTTTGGGTGGGAAGGGACCTGAAAGCTCATCCAGATCCAACCCCCTGCATGGGCAGGGACACCTCCCACCAGCCCAGGTTGCTCCAAGCCCCATCCAACCTGCCCTTCAACACCCCCAGGGATGGGGCAGCCACAGCTTCCCTGCCCAACCTGGGCCAGGCTCTCACCACCCTCACAACAAAGAATTCCCTCCTCATCTCCAACCTCCAGCTCCCTCTCCCAGTTTCCATCCATCCCCCTCATCCCATCCCTCCCTGCCCTTGTCCCAAGTCCCTCCCCAGCTTTCCTGGAGCCCCTTCAGGCACTGGAAGCTGCTCTCAGGTCGCCCTGGAGCCTTCTCTTCTCCAGGCTCAACACCCCAACTCTCCCAGCCTGGCTCCAGAGCAGAGCTTCTCCAGCCCTCCCATCATCTCCATGGCCACCTCTGGACTTGCTCCAAGAGCTCTCTGTCCTTCCTGCACTGAAGGACTGGATGCTTCTCCCAGCCCTCCTCAATCAAGACAAGAGCAAAGGTGAAATTGATAAAAAGAACAAGTGTGATAGCTCAGCAGGATCCCAGGGATGTAGGTGTGTGTGGGCAGCCAAAGCATTCAGCATTCACACCAAAGAATTTCCTCCCCATGTCCAACTTCAATCTACTCTCTTCCAGCTTAAATCCATCACCCCTGGTTCTCTCACTCCCCCAGGTGTGTGCAGGCACAGTCACAGCACCAGCCTGCATGCTATGGCACATAAAAAGCATATTTGAACACTTTATTGGAAAACACTTCTCTTCAAGGATGGGAGATAATGGGATATGTGGAAATACAGACTTGGGAAGCCTGTATTGATTCAGCTGGCTATTTGTGGGATCTATCCATGTCATCTTCCTGCATTAAGGGCTACATTCTTTTTTGCATTGGAATTAAGGCTACATACATTATGGAAGTCCTGTGAGAGACAGAGAAAGGCTACAGCCCATTCTAATGTGCTTGGACCTTAATGCTGCAGCAGACTTGGCTACATCCACTCATTAACACTGGAACTTGTGACACTGTCTTCCTTGGATCATCCCACCCTTTCCTCATCTCCCTCAGGCTCCACATTGTTCTTTTACAACCTTTTCTATGTCATCTAAAGATGTCAGCTGCTAAAGCTAACTGGGTGGAAAGGAGCTTAAGATAATGCTTTGACACACCAGAAGAAATGGCAACACAGAAAATCAGTCCCATTATAAGGTAAAAAATATGCTAATTTTAATCTACCTTTTCAGCCAGTTCAGGAATGCAATTCAGTAAAGACAAGAACCTCCAGCCAACAGTATGACATGGTATATAGACTAACTTCAAATAGATTGTAGTGGAATATACATCTTTGGCATCCAAGAAGGAACATACACATCATCCCAAACACCCCTAGATTTGCCTCCAAACTATAACCTGTACAACACCAGCCTCATGGCTAAAGTTCTGAGGCTACAGAACAGCTAGGTACACCAAAATACCCATCAACTGCAGCACACTGATCCCCAGCTCCCTCTGAAGGGCCACCACATTCCAGACACAGTCAATCAAGTCTCCCCAGCTCAAAATGCTCCCAGAATTTTATACAAACTCCTGGGAGTCTGGGGGGGGAAGGGACAGGGATAATAAAATGCTTTGGGCATAGCATCACCCTCATTCTGTCCTTGAAGGTCACCAAGTATCATTCAGGTGCAAAGCTGCTGTTCCCATTAACTAAATTCTGTTCCCCAGGCCAGACAACTATAGATTATCACCTTGCAGAGCAAATTCTGGCTTCATTTCTACTTCCTTCAGCTTTTTCATTCCCCCAGAGGAATGTTCCCTGGCTGCCCCTTGAGAGTGTGCAACTAAGCTCTAAAACATGTGGCAGAAAACCCATAATATTCTCTCACCTTCCAATGAGAAATGGTTCCCTGATGCCAGGTTGTCTCAGCTGAGAAACCTTTGCAAATCACTATTTCAGCCCCCAGAAAATACCTGATCTTGGGTATGTCACCATGCTGCTTATTAAACGTACCTTCTTGACAAGAAAATAGAATACTAGTACCTGTCATTTTACCTAATTATCTGAAAATCTCTGAAATTCAGCTGGGGTAGGAGATTTCTCCCATTTGTAGTATTTTCACAAGGAAGTGGTAACAGTCTAGGAGAAAAGTGCTGCTATAAATAGTTATTTAAAGACTCCCTTAAGTGCTCCTTTTCTACACAGCAAAAGAAAACTCAGTGCAGAGACATGACTGAAAATCTGAGAGACTTTTAAAAGACAGTAAAAAAGAGTTAAGAGTTTAACCAGCCATCCCCATTTATAATCTGCTTTTCCTTCTCCAATAGTTATAGCCAGGGCAGTGATGCTGACTTGGAGTTTTTTTCAGAGATCAGTGTTGCTAACTTGAAAAAAACCACAGGGCTGATGAATTCATCACACTTCCTAACTCTGCTGGGGGGTTTTGCAGTTCTCCACCTGTGATACATGGCTGAGAACAAATGCAGAATCAGCAGAGGGTGTTGTACAATGAAGTACAAGCTCATTTTGGGGATTGCTACAAAAAGAAACAAACACACAAATAGCAGATCATTACCAATGGGCTGAAAGGGCAGAGTTTTCTTCAGAGGATGAAGATGGATTATATTTTATGGGCACAAAGAACAAAACATAGGGCTTCAGTTTGAAAGGTTTTGTTTGCTCTAAGGGGTAAAAAAAACCACAAAGAGACAAAAAGAAGCTTGAAATAGCACAATGTAAGTCCTGGGGATGATAAACTGTCCTGGGGGAAGGAGCTTGTGTGGGAGCCCTGTGGAAAATGGGATAATCCCAACAGCCTGAACAGTCCAAGGCTTCTCAACTCCCTGCCCAGACAAGGATGCACTGCAGGTAAAGTAAGGGAGTGTTTTGAGCACAATGATATTGATCCCTGGTGCTGTACCACAGCAGAGCTAGCTTGTCATCCAGGGGGTGAGTGAGACAGCAGAGCCTTGGGTAGCTCCTTGCAGCCTCCTTGCACCCCTTTTCTAGCATCTCAAGCCAGTTTCTGCTCCCAGCTCCTCCTCTGCCCAGCACAAAGGGCTGTGAGAAGGATTGACCGAGTGCCACCTACTGTCACAATTCACACTTTGCCTGCAGCCAAAGGGAGTGAACTGAGAAACTGAACTCAAATCAGGAAGCAGCTGAGCTGGGGAGCTCCAGAAATGCTACAGGCAGCTCAGCACCCAGGAGCTGCAGGCTCTGATGAACTGCAACACCAGGGAGTTAACAGAGGAGTCAGACTATTTGTGGTGGCAGGGGCTGAAGAATAGAAATGAGTAAGTGGGGTGCTGGTTTGTGGTAGGAGAAGGGATGCTTTGGGCCAGGGATCATTTCCCAAACCCAGCTTGCTGAGGGCTCCTCATGTGTTTCCCAGGCCTCACCCACCAAGGTCATCCCATCTGACGGGCACTTTCCTTGTCCAGGTGAAGGACAAAGGCTTATACCAGGAGGGTGTGGTAGAGATAGCTCAAAGTCAAAGACACTACAAGTCAAACTGGGACCAGTTCTGAGGGCTGCCCAAAACACCAGCCCTTCATCAACTACACAACACAGTTCATCACTTAAACACACCCCTCAGAGAGGTGGAAGGAGAGCCAGAGGAACCAGTCATGCTTGAACTAGAAAGTCCCATTCTCAAATAAATATATATCAAGGCACTGATCTGTCTCCCAAAAGCCTCAACACATCATGCAGATGTTCAATATGGCTTTCACACATATAGGGGAAAGTTTCCAATGGCTTAAGCAGTGCCCATGTTTTCTGGACATGTGAAAAACAACAGCAAAACCCATGCCCAGGTCTCCTGCAAACAGCCTAAGACAGGTACTTGGACAACAGCTGCTCATCCCATTCCAGGGCTGAGGCCAGACAAAGCCTGCATCATTTCCATCCCTTGCCTGGTCCCTCACTTCACCTCCTTTTCTCCCACTTAGGGACAAAACAGAGGAGTGGTTTAGTCATAAGCAGTTAAGCACTGAGAGCCATGAAGAGCCCTATCACCAAAAATGGACATCTTGGCCCAACATGAACTGCTCTCAGCACAAGAGGGGATGAGAAGCCATGCATGAAGCCTGTTCTCCACCAGTTCTCATCAAAGCTGCCTCACGTCTTGCTCAGATGGGCTCCATTTCATCAAAGGGGAGCTGAATGACACCCTGCTGCCAGAACCAGCCTGCAAATCATTTGTGTGGCAAGATACACAGCTAAGGCTCTGAACAGAGGTCACACTTGTCACTGCCATATCTGTGTGCTGACAAAAATGCTTATTTCATGACATAATTCTGAGGACAACAATTATTTGCTAAGGATGAGAGAATCCATAGCAGCAGGTCACTCAACATCCACCTTCCACCAGGCCTTAATCTTTCTCTGAGACAGACAAAACAGGGTTAAGGTTCCCAGAGCTTTGAGAAGCCTAACTGGGAATTTGGCTTTAATTCTGTATATTGATTTGTGCATTAACATGCCATTATCTCCACAATATAGGGTGGCTGAAATCTAGACATTCTTCAAATTTATTGCTGCTGCCTTTTTTTTTTAATCTTGTTAAATCACTCTTATTGTTGCTCCCATCTCTAGAGATACCTAATGAACAACCTTCAAGCCTTCCAATCAGGAAAAATGTGAACTGTGCAAAAAAAAGCACTTTTCTGGTGGGTTTTTTTTAATATCATAATGTTATAAATGTTAATTGCCTTAAACACTTTTAATCTTCAGGGTCCTTTGTCATTAATTTCATCTTGGCTTTGAAATGCTCAAGAGTTTTGAAGATCAAGAAGAAGCTGCACCTGTAAGGAAACCATGGGATGTTTTCATGGGGAGGCTGTAAATAAGGGATCACTTATTCCTAAAGCAGCATTTTGGAAATGCCACTGTCATGATTATCAGCAACACACAAGAAAGACTTAAAATCAAGAAAAGGAAGCTTGAAAAATCTTTACAGTATAAAGCAGAGAAGTTTCTACATCAGGACTGATTCACACCACCCTGGGACATAACCCTTAATGGTTTAGGTACAGATCATGGGCCTTTTTTTCCAAGTCACCCTACACATGGAACACAGCACTTAATTGTGCTTTCTGCAGGGTGTGTTAATGAGCCTGATTCATTACAGATCTAACTGCCAATGACTCAGCCTCCTGCAAAGGGAAGCAAGGTTGGGCCAGTGTCTCACCACCCTCCCACTCAAGAATTTCCTCCTCATGTCCAGTCTCAATCTCTCCTCTTCCAGTTTTCATCCATTCCCCCTCATCCTCTCACTGCAAGCCCTTCTTTTGATTTTTTTTTTCCTTTAAGATTTGTTTTTATTAAAACAAGTCTTTCATAAGGGACAATTTCATTGTCCTAAAAATCTTTGTATTAAAAGCCACCCATACTATCACATCAAAGAAAACCAAACTATCAAAGAAAACCATCTAAATGGGGTTAGGGCAGAGAAATTATTTCAGTATGGTACTACTGAAACCTTTTGGAATCTGCAGCCAAGCAGATGAGAGCAAAGCATTCAAAGGGCAGCAGATTTAGGTGCAGGGAAGCCAGATTTACATTTATCCCTGCAAATCCTTGTTCCAACAGGAGCAGTGCAAGGACTTCTCCATGCCTTTAACTGTTCCCCTTCTGTGCCATATCTTAAAAATATGTCAACAAACACAGTCTGTCCTGGTGGCTACTGTAATTTTCAGATAACCTCAACAGGAAAAGTTTTCCTTCATGTAAAGATACCTTTGGTTTTCCCAGAGCACAGCAATTTCAGCCCAGAGCAGCACTTGATGGGCTGACACTCAGCAATCCAAGAGCTGGAGCTGGATGCAGCATTCTGTTGGGGAGGCTGCAGCTCTGCACAGAAAAATCAGGAGAGTGCCAAGAAAAAAAAGAAAGGGCTGCACAAACTATTGATGCATTGCAGATAAAATGTAGATCAGGCGAGCTGTGTTGGCAAGGAGCCTGTTGGAGTGGAGAGCAGGTCTGTCTCTGGGGTGGGAACACATATGTTGCTGCTTCTCCTGCCTCCCTTGTCCCACACAGCAAATAGGTTTTTTTTAAATACCAAAGACTGGCTTTACAGAGTACTTGTGTGCAAGCACATTTTATGGAGTGAGGATTTCCTAGATACTGAAACCAGCTTTCCCCTCATATTCATGTAAATACTTCATCTTTAGAAGATACATAATATTTTAATCAGGCAACACTGCTACATAATTATATTAATTGTCCATTTTACCATTTACACAGCAGCTCATTGTATACTTCAGGAGATGGCACAACAGCATCTTCAGCTCTACTGCATGGCCAGGGAAGCCAAGAAAAAGGAGTACAGGTGACACTATAGTCCCCTCCAGGGTCCAAGGACAAACAGCCTGAACCTGCTGGCACTGAGTTAAGAGGCAAAACCAGCTGACATTAATCAGAAGAAGGTCACAGGAAACTGGTAAGAGAACAGGTAACATGAATCACACAAGCCTTTCCACGTGGTCTCTAGATCACTTTGCCTCACTAGAGTGAAGCCACTCAGTAAGAAACCAAACACAGATTTAGCTCCTTCAGTGCTGCTTCACTTGAGATGAAGACAACTTCTGGCATCTCCTGAAGTCCTGCTGACCAGAGGGAATCGTAGAATCCCAGACTGGTTTGGGTGGGAAGGGACCTGAAGGATCATCCAGTCCCACCCCCTGCATGGGCAGGGACGCCTCCCACCAGCCCAGGCTGCTCCAAGCCCCATCCAACCTGCCCTTCAACACCCCCAGGGATGGGGCAGCCACAGCTTCCCTGGGCAACCTGGGCCAGGCTCTCACCACCCTCACACCAAATAATTCCCTCCTCACCTCCAACCTCCATCTCCCTCTCCCAATTTTCATTTATTACCCCTTGTCTTCTCAGTACAAGCCCTTGTCCCAAGTCCCTCCCCAGCTCTCCTGGAGCCCCTTCAGGTACTAGAATCCTTCATGAATACTTCAGAATCCTGTTGCAACTCCCTAGCATGAGCAAACAGCTTTGCCTCAAGTCCCACCCAGGCTTTTAGAAACCCGACTGAAGCAGAATTATTCACACTGCTTTGAATCAGGGTTAATTTCTTTCTAAATGCACTTTGCTTTCCTAACATGTAGGCCTCAGTAGAGCTTAAAAAATTAATTTCAAAGGCTTCTCCACATCATTTCCACCCCAATTTTGCAGACCCCAAAGGGTTCAAATATTCAAAATAATGTCACTTTCAAAGGAGAGGGTTGTCCATCAAGACTGAACTCAGACCTGAGAGTAGAAGAGATACTTCAGAGCTGCTGAAATGTTTCATATTAGTATTTTATCCCCAGGGTTCTTTTTTCCCCTTTCCACTTATGCTTCCTGTTTATTTTTCCTGGTTCTCTTGATCAGAAAAACACAAACACCTCAGCAGTCGTGAAAAATATCTTAAGGTAATTATTTTTTCCCCTGAAAAGGTCGATATTCCCTATTGGTCTCCAATGAATTCCATGAAATTCTGCACCCAGACCCACATCTAGAGGTCAGCTCTGCACTTCAAACCTGCTGAAACAGAACTGACCCACTGAAAACAAACATCCCTTTCATTTGCAGCCAGAAGTGTCTTCCTAGGGGAAAACATTCCTGGTTTTTCCTCACTTTACACTTGTTTTCCTGCCTCATGAAAGCAAAAGACTTGAGAACTTGGGACTGCAAAAATTGCTGTGACTCCCTGGGAGACCTGGCAAGGTCTGAAGTTGGCCATGGCTGATGGAGGGGAGGTTTTTTACCTAGTGCTTCACTCTCACATCCTGCAGCACCATAAGGGCAGCAGAAACGTTTGCTAGCACTTCAGCACTTGTTCGAATTCTGAATTCTTCTGTTGCAGGCAGAGGATTTACAGCAACTGCCCCACCCTGCGACTACACCCTGAGCTCAGCAGTAGCCCTGACTCATTAAAAGCTTCAGGACTCAGCTCCTGCTTCCCCCCCTGCTACCACGAACACTCACCTCTATGGATTTGATTCTATTTGTGGGATGTTCTCCCTCAAGTTCACTTTGAATATGTAAAAGTTGCAGTGTCAACCCTCCTACCGGGTCTTTTCCAGCAGTCGATGCAGCACCTCGTGCCAGATTCCCTTCTCCACTGTCATGAAGACAACCTGAAGCATTATTTATGTGAATCCCTTAACAGCAGCCAACTAGATGGGAGGGTTTCTTGCAGTGCTCTAGCCTGGCATGAGCACACCAGACCGAGATGAGATTCGAGGCAAGAAATAAAACCCCACACAGCAGCAAAACGAGCTTTCTTTGAAATCACTTTCTGAACACCAGGCTGCTGGAACAGCCATCAACAAACCCCATCTCCCAGCCCTGCCATCCCCAGGGTGTTAAAGAGGTGGGACAGAGCCCAGGCCACGCTGCTGCAGTGCAAGAAGTTACACCGGGGCCACAGCCCTGCCTCACATCACTACTTTAAAAACTTCCTTGCACCCAAATATTGACACTGCCCATGGCATGAAAAACCTACCTCCGAACTGCAGCTCTCTGAGAAGCTTTTCCACGAGGCTCTTTCAGTTGCCAGACGTCCCTGCTATGACCAAGGACCAACTGGGACCTGCAATCCAGGGCACTGGGTGCCCAGACACACTGAAGACTCAATTCCCATCACAATAAGGCCCTTTTCAGGACTCAACTGCTGAGAAAGGACCCTGGCATCCACACAGACAATTGCCCTCCCAAAGGAATGCCAGGCTAACCAGGTCAGACAATCAGAGGTATGATGGGTGGGAGGAGAGGAAAATTCAAGTGTATTTTACAGATAAAGGAAAGTGTGGAGAGACCAAAGCTCTCAGCCATGGAACTGCTTTGGCTCTGAGCTGCCACTGAGCTCTTGGGGTTGGTAACCAAAGAGTTCTTGCCCAAAAAAAACCAAACTCCACACAGAAACCTCTCTGGGATTGTTTTATAAATCTGGATTGAAGTTGCTCAGGATGACAAAGTTTCTGGCAGAGCTGATACCTGATGCTTAAGTCCAGTGCTGCCTGTTTTTTGGATTTGCTGTACTCCAAACACCTGCCTTGCAGCCCAAAACCCTGGCAATGTCCAAAAAAAAAAAAAAAACCAGGAATAGAAGTCCAGCCCTCATTGCTGGACTCAAGTTCCATGCAAAGCCTCAGGCCAGCTGATGGACAAGGCACTTGAGGGAAATTTGGCCTTTATCCCTGGGGAACACCAACATTTTCTAGCAGTATTCACAAGGACTCAGACGTACAAAGGTGGGATGGCAGGAGTTAAATCAATTTTTCAAAGGCTTTATTAGTCCTCACGTGTCCCTATCCTCCTCTCCCTATCTCTACAGGCTTGTTCTCTCTTCTGATTGCCTTTCAGCCACTTTGTACCCCAGCCAAGTACAAGCATATGGCACACGAGCCACTTCAGCTGGGGGGAGATGCTGTGTGCCACGAGGTTTGGGGGTGCTCAGTTTCCTGCCTGCTCTGCCAACCCTCTCCCCACTACAGTATTTTTGTGCCCTGCAGACTGGGGACACAGCAAAAGGAACGGCAAGAAACAGGGCTGGAAGCAGCCAGAGTGTTTCCAGTGCCAGTGTATTTCCTCAAACGTGCCCACGAGTCTTTACTTACTCTCTTGGCAGCCCAAACTCTCAGTGTATTTCCTCAAACGTGCCCACTTACTTTACTTTTTTTACGTCTTTACTTACTCTCTTGGCAGCCCAAACTCAGCACCTCCTGCCCCCAGGGAGGGATGAGCAGAGCCAAGAGCATCCTAACAACTTGGATGCTCAGGGCTCACTTGTGACAAGTAGGAGGAAAGGGACAAGGGATGGACACCTCTGTCTCAGCCAGTATTTGCTGGGCAGTGTAGAAACTCAGCATGTACAAGCCAGCTGCAGTCTGGAGCTGCTGTTAATCAGTATTGACTTTCTACCCCTCTGCAGAAGCAGGAAGGAAGCTGAGAGGACATTGATTATAGGAGAGAAACACACACCATTTTGGAGGATGGCCCAGGAATGGGTTCATTGGCTATAAGCTATTGAAATCCAGCCCTGGCTCCTTGCAGGAGGAGATGGTTCTTCCTTTGCACCAGCTGAGCATTTTCCCCAAAGACACACACACTAGTTGGGAGCAGCTGGTATCTACCTGTGCCTATTAACCCTGCTGGAAAAAAGTCTTTAAAATATGCCTAGTCAATAATATTGGGGTTGGTTTGACTCAGGCTCATCCTTGTCACTGACTGAAGACACAACACAGAACAAACCCCAGGCTATTGTGTTAGTAAATACACTCCTTTCAGCTCTGACTGGAACAATGGTTTTTACCTCCTAAGATTCTTCCCCATCCACTCTTTAGAAAAACTGGTGGTTTGGTCCCTTTCCTAAATCACACAATTTCTGTAAACTTGTTTTAGACGTTCTTAAAATGGTTCCTGGCTGTTTAGATCACTTCAGGAGAACACATGTGGAGCTGAGAATCTGATTTTGAACTACACATCTCAGGTTATTCCATCAGGTTCTTTTACAGAACTAACACATTCTGGCCCAGACTCTCTTAAAGGTATTAAGAGACCAAATCAACTTCAGAAAAGGGTATTCTGCTACCTTATGTTCTATCTCCTTCAAGAAAAGTGGGGTCTGTGAAAGTAACTGCTCTGATAAACTCTGTGACAGGCCTCAAAATACCTGGAGATTTAGGCAGACAAGTCCTGAAGTCCCTGTTAAAACACTGCACATGCACATAGCTAAAGCACTTTGCCCAAAGAAATTTGCTTCCAACTCCAAGGCAATCTTTCCTGGTAGAGAAAACATTCTGTATGCTAGAGATAAAATCATTCTAAAGGGAGTTGCTCAGCCACCCAAAATCCAGTACCAAAGGGAAAATGGAGACCAAATTACAGCACAGCAATATGTAAAACATACAGCATTCAATGTCACATTCAGGATAATAACCACAAGAAATAAAACCACCCGAACTCCCTTCTCAATTCTGATTTAGACCAATTCCTTTCACAAAGTACATCCATTTAAAACCAGTGCAGTTGCTTCTGCAACACAGCCTGTGAAATATCAATGCAGTCTAAGTTGTGCCCCAAGGAGACAAAATTACCATACCCTGCATTATGCCATGTTTTAATCCTTCAGAAAAAAAGGATTTGGGAGAACCCCACCCTTTGTCTGTCATATAACCATTCTGTCCACTGGTTTTCCCATTTTGAAACAATTATTCTCACCTATGACACAAGAGGCTTCATGAATATTCACAGGGCACTCTCAGCCCTCTGGTGCAGAGGCTGTACCATCATCAGCTCTGCAGTTCCCTGGAGCCAAGATGGAATTTCAGACCATTCCAATAAACAGCCCTACAAAGACAGGCCCAGCCCTAGTTGGGAGCAGCACCTTTCCTTCTGTACAGCCTCAGTTTTAACAGCTTGAAATCAGACCCTTGCCATTAGGTTCAGCTTATCCATTAAATTGAAGTTGGTGCAGCTCAGGGTATGACCCCCAGTTTCTACAGGAGGTGTGAGAAGAATCAGCTCCACAGATACAGATAACTGTAAGAAATAAGGAAATTGCACATTAAAGGTTGAGCAAGCCCCTCTGTGTTTTACTCTGTTACTTGTGGAAGGACCTTTTAAAGGCTGGAATTGAGCTGCAGTGATTTGTAGAGGGAGGAGAAATTATTTATACAGATCAGGGAAACTCGAGTCAGGACCAGGCTGGAGTGATTTATACAGGGATCAGGGAAGGAAAACAAGGGATGCCCTCCCATGGAATTAGAAGGTTCACTGAGGGCTCTTCTGCTGTTTAAACTCCTCCTCAGAGAGGAGGTACAGCTGGATCCACTCCTACTCCCAGCCTCCATCAACAGTTTATTTCTAAAAGGATTATGTTTAGGGATTTCAGTGTAGTGAAATTATAGGTCTCAGTTTGTTCACAATGTAGGGGCGAGAATTCCTGCCACAGGAACCAGAAGGAAGAATCCCCCTGGGAAAAATAAATGACACCATCCTCATCTATTACTCCAGCCTTCAAGCCTGTGATGACAGCTTAGAGGTATCTCCATTTCTGGTTGACTAGAAGTAGAGGTAGCAATCAAAGGAAAAGCACCATAGCAGATATCAGACCCAAATTGGTGTCCCTCTGTACTTCAGCAGACCAATTACACCAGTTGTGGATGAATTACCTCCTGGCATCAAGGCAACCACTTTCAAAGCAGAGGAGGCCCCTAAATGGTGCTGTAAGAAGTGTCAGGTAGCAAGTCTTTTTTCCAGCACAGGAGATGGATGATGTGCCAGCCTGCTAGACATGCCCAAGCTGAAACTGTCCCCCACACAGAAGGTATTTGAAGCCACAGATCTTGTGGCTGGCAGGGGCTCCTTTCACAGCTCCCTCCTGCTGAGAGGCAGAAGCCAGCTGGGGAGAACACTCAGACACACACACACCTTGGCAGCATCACACACCAAAAACACCTCTTGCTGAACCAAACGGCCCCGTTCAAAAGTGTTCACCAGCTTCCACACACACAGCCTGACCCAGGGCCTTCACGTTTTGATGCAGCTTTGAAAACTCCACACACCAATAAGTCAGCACACACTGGTGACCCCCCCTGCCTCGCTTTTTCCTTCATAAAAATTGAAGGGCTGATGAAAATCCAAAGCCCAGGAAGGCTCCTCGCTGCCCTCGGCTCCAGCAGGAAGGAAGAAAAGGCTTCTGCTCCACAGGGACCAGCGAGTCAGGAGCACAGGCCGCTTTTCTTAGCAAAACTGAGCTCTTGGGAGAATAACAAGGGGCTTTTACCTCATCTTTCTGCCTCTTCTTAATCACAGCACCAAAGGGAAGCCCTCAGGGCCTCGTCCCATCCCTTCTCCCCGGGCCCCTCACCTGAGAGCTGCAGAATTATCCCACCTACTGAAAACAACTGACACACACCCCTCCAGAACCAGGACATTCCCAACAAATGAACGCCTCAAAAACCCCTCCAGGGGGTTAGTTGTGAGAGCAAATACATTCAAAAGACCAAGGGCAAGAGATG
>NW_009952804.1:205699-216570 GCF_000747805.2 Chaetura pelagica
AGAGGAGCAGTTTTCCAGCTCCAGGGAAGCCCAGGGAAGCCTAGAGGAGCAGTTTTCCAGCTCCAGGGAAGCCCAGGGAAGCCTAGAGGAGCAGTTTTCCAGCTCCAGGGAAGCCCAGGGAAGCCTAGAGGAGCAGCTTTCCAGCTGCAGGGAAGCCCAGGGAAGCCTGGAGGAGCAGCTTTCCTCATTTCATCTCAGAAGGCAGCAGCACCCCCAGGGGCAAAGCCAGCTCTGAAGGCACTGGGAAACAAATAAAAACCCAGTGAGGGGGGCACTGGGCCCTGGAAGGGGCTACAGCTTATTCTTCTGCCTCTCAGCAACCAGTAATTAAGTCAAAGTAATTACCTCTGAGAAGCCAGGAGAGGGGTTCCTGCCCAGCTCCAGGTCTCCTCTGTCCACACAAAGAAGAGCCTGGGGCTTCAAACCTGACCCACAGAATGACCAGGAAAGCTGGTCAAACCCACCTTATAACCTTGTTCCGTCATTAGGAGGCAATTAAAGGTTTAAATAGCTTTCAGGGGCTGCTAATCTTTAGGCCCCACAGCTGGTATGTTGATTTCTAGCAGCTGAGTTTCCCTGCAGCTGATGAACTGGCATCACTGCAACTTGTCTTCACCATTACAAACCTGTTTCCCTTGCAAAATTAAGTTAATCCGGGGAGATCCATCAGCAGAACCTTTTCTGTCACACCAACAACACCTTTTTGTGTCATTTTTCTGGCTGCAGCCTTCTTGGGATAAATTACCAGCCTGGGTCTTAAATGCAATGTTGGCATTTCTACCTGTTTTTAATTAAAAGCTTTGTATGTGAGTCAAAAGCTATTTTGACAGCCCCTAGTGATGAATTGCTTTCAGGTTAAGATATGCCTTATCAGTTATAGATATTTTAGTGTTTTATCTTTGCTCCTCTCTGTCCAAATCTATTTTAATTGGTAACAAAGGACATTAATTGAGCCTTCATCTCACACCTGGCCTTGCTCTTTGTTCACCATTTGCTACTTGGCACTAATGAAGATCTCTAGGAAAATCTTTCCTATGGTTTTTGGATTGCAGACCCCTTTGGACAAGGACATTGCAGCTGAGTTGATCAGTCTAACAAGCCATGTGATTCCAAACAAATTTAAGAGCATGTTAATCCTCTTGGATTGTGGATTTTATTTAATTTTTTTGCAAGCTCTGATACCTTGTTTGTATTTTGCTAATTTATCCCAGATATAAACAAACACATTCAATGTAGTAGGTGGTGGAACACACATCAATCTGCTTTACTTCTGTTATTAAAAAAAACCCCAACAAAACAACTCCTGGGCGTTTCAGGATCAGATGAATTGCACAAATTATCCCTCTATTTCCTCATATTTTTAGAATTCCCACTGGGCATACAAATTAAAGACATTTTAAGGCATTTACTTCTAAGAAACATCTTAGCTAATGGTCTTAAAAGCAATTACATCATCAGATGCACTGGAATTTTGGATCCTGATCTTTTAGATTTTGCTGGTGTTTGGTGTTTTTTTTTTCCAGTGTATTTTTCTTAGGCTTTATATTCAGTCCCCAGCTGCTTCATACCTGACTTGCTCTGATATTTATAGACACTCTCACCCAGGTAACCTGAGAGAGACAAAAATAAAGGAAGATGTTAAAGGAAAAAAAAAAGGTTCAATTTAACGATGCTCTTCAAATCCTTGAATTGTTCCCAGAATAAAAGAAGGGAGGAACAAATAAGATAACTGCATTAGGGCATGGCTGGGGAGAGATACCACCCAGTCTGTGATAACAAAATGTTACAATAAAAGTATAAGACTGGGAAGTAATTTCCTTAAGGTTGGTTTTCAACCACTTCGATAAGGAGCTGAGTTGGGGCTGGTGAAGTTTTATGGCTCTAATAAGAAAGGGTATTTTCTGGCATGGCTAAGCACTGGACATTTCCATCAGCTTTTCATGAAGAACATTAAAAATGGTAAAAATCTTTGCACCAAATTCTACACAGGATCAAAAAAAGAGCAGTCCTTCAACATATGTGCTTTAAAATGGCCTGTTTCTGAGATTTTGGCAGCACTTGTTTAGGTTTTGGGTATCCTTTTGGGTTAGGTATAACAAAGGAATCCATAGACCTTCTAAGAATATCTACTGTAATAATTTTCTAGATCTCTTCTGTATTTTCCATACCTTTTATCTTCATATTACCTCATCTAGGTGTGGGACCCTGAATCAGATCAGGATCCCACTATGACAGGGTCAGTTGTGCTCATCCATCATTCTAGGAAGTGTCCAAACCCTTGTGATGAGATGAGCAGGAGGCAGAGGACAATGGCAACTCTCTGCTCCTGAGATGAGAAGATGGTCACATCACAGTGGTTTCTGGTAGTGCAGAGGGACTTCTACAATAACTCATCAACGTAATGGTTGGACTCCATGACCTTAAAGGTCTTTTCCAAACAGAATGATTCTGTGTTTCTGTAACACCAGCAACTTCAGAACAGGAGGGAAAAACCAGCAGATCCCAAACTGGTATAAATTGGTGGGACACTGATTTAACAGAATCATAGAACTGTTTGGGTGTGAAGGGACCTGAAAGCTCATCCAGATCCAACCCCCTGCATGGGCAGGGACACCTCCCACTAGCCCAGGTTGCTCCAAGCCCCATCCAACCTGCCCTTCAGCACCCCCAGGGATGGGGCAGCCTGTTGTTGTTGCTGTGGCAAGAAAAACTCATGTATTTACAGTGATCATTTGTGGCACTTCTTTTGACCACCACCTCCCAGAAGCACCCTTTGCCTCTAGCACTACATATATATATATAAACATTTTTTTCTCCTCCTCACTGTTCCCTTTCAAGGGCTTTTCTTTCCCCTCCATCAGACACAGATCAATCTCATGGCAGCTAATGTCTGGTTAGAGGAAAAACCTGATATTGCAAAAAAAACACATCCTGGGCTTTCTCTTCTGTTTCTTGCCCACCAGCACTCAAGGCCTCACTCTGAACAGTCACTCCACTCCGGTTTTCTCCAACCACAAACAGTTCCTACCACTCAATGTGTGGCAGGAAGGTGGCACCTGGGGTTGTTCCTCTGCAGCTAAAGTGGGTTTTTACAGATGGAGCAGCCCCCAGAAGTTTCTTTCAGCTGGGCCAGCACTTGGTACCACCACACTGCTCCTGTGCACAGGAACTGATCACTCTGGGGGAAGAGCAAGAGTTTTGCTGAACTAAATTGAGTTTTTTAGACCCTAATTGCCTTCCTCTCTGAAGTTTGCCCCACTGACCTCCCCAGCTCTCCCTCCTGCTCACTCACAAACTGCTGCCTGTGCTGAACAAGTAGATGCCTTGTGTGACAAGGTTTATAATTTTTAAAAACCTCATTTCATTGCCTCTTGGATTGAAAAAATAAATGCATTTCTGTTACCCCTTCTATCTGTCAAAGGCCATTAGCCACAAATCTCATCACAATTCGTTGCAGAGTCCATGAAATGAATTTCTTTTTATGACTCTGCAGCCTGAATACTTCTCTTGTACTGAGGAGAGAAAAAGAAAAAGCATTTTAAATAATTTCTTTCCTTTCTCACTGCAAGAGAATGCCATTCTGCTGTGTCCATTCCTTTTGCCTCCTGATTTTTGCAGTCAGGTCTCTGCCCAGACTTAGCTGGACCAGTAGTAGAAAACAGACTCCAAAAAACAAGTCCCACTCAGCTTGGGATCTAAATCATCTTCCAGCTCTTTCACAGGGTATGGACTATACTACCATGGTCCTGAGATCCTAGAGGCTTTGCCTCTCCTGTCAATACCCCAGATTCTCAGGAATAAGAGGGCTTGGATGATGAATTCTAGCATTCTCTCATAGCTAGAAAGTCTCCAACACTGCTCCTCAAAGCCTTCAAGTTGTAATGTTATCCAGAAAGCACATGGAACACATCCTTGCTCCTGCTGATTCCTAAGGAGGTCTCATCTAGACACACCAGAAAGCTACTGGGACCCTTAAGTATCACCTCAGCCCCAAATATTCAGGATTTTTGGGAAGGCAAATTCTTAAGCCACTGAGAAAGAATTTTAAATGGTCACAGCAAACTCTCAGTTGAGAGCAAGTATAGGGAGTAAAGTCTCCAAAGGAAAATCCCTATTAAGCTGTTTAAAAAGCAAAAATCACCAGTATTTCCTCCTGCTTTGCTTTGCTGTCTGATTTATTTTGCTGACATTTTTTGAGCACTACCAGCCCAGTCACTTTTAATGAGATCTCCAGCCTGGAGCCCTCCAGGAGCTCATTCTGGAAGCCAAGGTTATCTCCAGGCATGTGCACAATTTCCTGGCCACTTCAGGATGACCCAGTGACTACTCCAGTGACACATCATTTTATAGATATAAATATATCTTCACAGACAGCAGGGATGTCACAGGCCCTGTGCCAGCCCCTGTGACAGTGTTCCCAGCCCTGTGTGTGTGTGTGTTGCACACTTGAAATACCTGACATCAGGTTGTTCCATTCCATTCCAGCACACAAGGAAACACAGAGAGAGGCAGAACATGAGGATTCTGCTCTGGTTGAGCCAGTGTTTTCAGGTGAGAAAGCAGAACCATCACTCTTGCTGTGCTCTTGGCAGAGGTGCAGTCCTACCTGTGGTGACCAAGACCCTATAAATGTCAGGTAGAGGCTCCAGAAGCACCATCACACCATGCCCAGTACATCGTGTTCCCTTGGGTTGGACACACAGAGTGTTTTCACAGAGAAGCTGAAATAGAATATTGGTATTAAGGACTCCAGAGCTTTTGAGTTTGACTCAAGACATGAGGATCTGTGTGAACTACTTACAGTTCTTGGAATTTAAATGTTTTACAGAAGAATTCTTCTTTGCCAGGGGCCTGATCAGCTTTAGGAGCTGCAGGAAACAGAGACTGAAAACAGGCACTAGACTTCAAGAAGGGTTTTCCAGGTGTGAAAGCTCTTCTGGAGGCTGCAGTACGTTCCAGATTCCATACAGCCCAAGATCTCTTCAGGAACAATCTGCACAAGTATTACAAACACAGTGTACAGTTGTTCCAGTTGATTTTCCATCCAAGGGCTTTCAGAGGCTCATTGTTCCTGCGTGTGCCTTTATGAAGAATGTGGAGTTCTGTACTTGTAAGTATAGAAGTCTTTGATGGGTTTTGGTGCTTCTGAGGCTGTTAGAGTGGCCAGAGAACAAACAAGACAGTCTGTCACAGACATGGATCCTGCCCAGCCCCAGGTCCCCACACAGAAGCTTTAACATAACACTCCCTTGGTGGGTTCAAATCACATCTGAATTCATCTGGTTGGAGGAATTGAAGGAAGAAATCAAAATAGGGTCTAACCCCACCCAAACATCACAGCTTGGAATCCTCTGGTTCTTGTAGAGCCATAGAATGGTGAAGGTTGGAAGGAACCTTGAAGATCATCAGGATCCAACCTCCCACTAAACCAGGCTGCTCAAATCCTCAACCAGCCCAGCCTTGAACATCTCCAATGGAATTTTGATTGCTGCCTCCCAAAGCTGTCATAGCATCCAGAGGAGGAATCTGTTTCTGCTCTTCCCTCTCTGCACAGCACATGTTAGATTCTAACTTGTCTTGCTGAGACCTCTGGATGACACTGACCCAAACAGCCCCTGCCTGACATTTCCTGGCAGATTTGCTAATTAGCAAGGGCCAAGGCTGATTGCCATGCAGGGCTGAGCTCTGAGCTTGCATTATTGACGTGTCATCTCCCTGCCGTGGGGAAGCATCTTTCAGAACTGCAATTAAAATACATGAGTTGACTTGCCCTTCCTTCTATTTCCTAGAAGAATCACCCTGCTGCCTAGTGATTCCCTGCTGCTTACACAGGCCACTCACTTCTTGCAGAGGGAAAGATCAAATCCACCCAGGAACAAAACAAATCCATATTGCATTCTGACACTATGGATTTTTCCCATCAAATACTTATTTCTGTGTCAACACTCCAGCCCTCATGAGACCCTGCTTGAGGCAGAGGTGTCCAGGGTGCCTTGGCCATATTTGAAGTTTCTGATGGACAAGATTAAGCTTTTCACTAGAGATTTGAGTGCCCATCATGTGCAGGGAAGCATGAACTGTTTGGACTAGAGAGTCTGGGACGTGGAGGACTTAATTTTCTCCTTAGTATGAACTAAGAGCTACACGTTTTAGCTACCCTTTGGAATTGGAAATAGGCTGCAGCTCAAATACAATCACTAGAATGGACTGTGTAACATTACCTGTCCTGTCTCCAGTGCTAACAGGTTCCTCCAGAAGAGCAGACATTGCTGAGCCTCTTGCAGAGATCAAGGACTGAGCAGCTCCTGAAGTTATTTCTGAAGTTACACATTTTGAGACTCCAGGACACACAAGCCCTTCCTATTGTGACAAGGAGAAAAGCTGCAGTTGTACAGATATCCTTTGAAAAATGGTCCAATAATGAATTGCTTTGGCTTTACCCCCATTTACTGCCTCTGACCTCAGCTTGTAGGTGGAGGACAGAAGAAGATAACTAAATCACTAACCAGCAGCCAGATAACACAGCACTACTGGAGAAGAGCATCACAGGAAGCTTCCTGTTTGCCAACACAATGAATTCATTCCCTACCTAACAGGCCAGGAAACAGTCCTGTCTCCCTTAGACTGCTGACTGAAGAGTTTCTGTTTCTCCACATTATCACTAACCTTAGCATCTAAAACCTTTTCCTGAGGGAAGAAGCATTTGTTTGCTGAGAAGCAGCAGAAACAGGCAGAGAAGATCAATTTTACAGTTCAAGATTTATAAATGACTGGAAGGAATCCTTCCTGCAGGCCATGGCAAATGAAGACATCAAGTGCAAGGCAGCTGAAGCAAAGCATGAGCTAAGAATAGTCTGCTTGGGAATTGGTGTGTTTTTCTGTGTGTTCAGCTCTGGCTGCAGGTGCTACACGTGCCATCAGAGTCAGGGGAGGAAAAGTCAGTCAAGGCTGCACCTCCATTCACTGTTTTAGCCTGTTTTCACCTAGTTTGGTGTCTAATGGAAGAGGTTTGGTCCTTCGAGTCTTGAGTGAGAAAAGCCCTGTTGGTGATGCACTTTGAACAGTCTGTGCCTCAAGCCAAGCATCTAATTCTACAGCCAGTGCCCAAGCCAGGGCAGAGCAATGCTCAGACATCCACACTTGACTTCAGCTGAGTTGCTCTGCAGATCCATGAGGGTGAGTGTCCAAACATGGACAGGTTGTTGGTGTTAATTTACTCCCTTGTTCTTAGGCTGGAGGCTCATTTGAGAGCCAAGCCCAGCAGCTAATGTGAATATTTTGCATATGTTGAGTCAAGCAGGCTGAGAGCAAAACCTCATCCATCCTTTGTGTCAGTACGATGGGGAAAACAAACTGATGGATGAGCCAGGAATAAAAAACATCATTTATCAGCTTGCCTCAAGCCTGAGATTTTTAGCTTTTCCCGTAGCTACTAAAGGTTCCTGACAAGAAGCTTTTGATCAGCTGCTTTGACAACAGAAAGGCTGTGTCTGCAGAGCCAGCAGAGGAGCTGTCTGCTCTGGAGGGTCAGCACCTCCAAACCCTCCTGGGTGATGTCCTTGCCAAGAGAGTGATAAAGGAAGGGCTGGCTTGTGAAATCCCTCCAGCTTGCCTTGCTAAAGAGCCATCTCCATCAGTTTTGATGATGGTTGTGGCTTTTTACTTTCAACTAGAGATAGAAACATGTTTAAAGACTGAAATCAAGGCAAGTTACCCTGCTAGCACAAAATCAAACAAGTTACTAAAACACCAGTGTGCATGAGCAGAGCAGGGAGGACATTCATTTGGATTCTGTAAACAAAATAAAAGTTACCAACTGGAAGAGGGAGGTGGAGGGAATTCTTTGGTGTGAGGGTGGTGAGAGCCTGGCCCAGGTTGCCCAGGGAAGCTGTGGCTGCCCCATCCCTGGGGGTGTTGAAGGGGAGGTTGGATGGGGCTTGGAGCAACCTGGGCTGGTGGGAGGTGTCCCTGCCCATGCAGGGGGTTGGATCTGGATGATCTTTAAGGTCCCTTTCAACCCAAACCAGTCTGGGATTCCATGACCTTGAGCAGGTTAAGCACAAGGCACTTTCACAAGGGTATCACCAGCCCTAAACTTCCCAGCTGCTCTCGCAGGGTAACAGCAAGGAAAAACTCTGGGAAAGTCTGGATTTCAGCTCCAATCCAGTGACTTTGTGCTTGTTCCAACCTACCTTTGCCACCTCTCAGTGACTGAGGCCTGAGCAGCCCCTGTGAGCACATTCTCAGGGGCTGATGGTTCCCACTGGGGCACAGCAAGTGCTGGGAGCCCAGAGCAGTACAGACAAGTTCAATGGAATTAACCTCCTGCTCAACATCCTGCTCCATCCACACATGGAAGTCACCACCTCTCAGCCAAGAGGGCAGAAGCTCATTAAAATATGCTAACAAGCTCTTCTGACTTCACCTTTCATCTAGGAAAGAAGTCCCTTCTGTTTTCTCAGCTCCCCACTGGGTCAGTCTCTCATGCCTGGGAAAGTATTTCATTGATTATTGTGTCTTTCTTCCACCATCTATTTAATTCCTTCATGTCTGATTTCTGTCTTGGTAGAGAGAGAAAAAGCCCAGCTAAAACAGACAGCAAGGACACCCCCAGTGACCTGGGAGAGAAAGGTTAATAATTAACACTTGGAAACCCCTCACATGGCTCCAAACTCACTCAGCCCTTGTGCTGCTGCTGCTCCCAGCTGCCTCCAGCACCAGGAGTTGATTGGAACAGCCAAAATTAGGATTAATGGGTGTGTTAATTCCAGTAGCCCAGCCCCCTGGGACCAAGCTGGCATTGGCACACACTGACCAAGGGTAACACAGGGGGAAGCAGAGGAAACCTTGGGCCAGGGAAGCAAAACAGGGACCAAAGTCTCTGGGTCCTGCTGTGAAATCAGAAGTGGGGTGAGTTAATTTGGGGGCTTTTTAGAAGCCCAAAGCTCCAGCCCTTCCTCAAGATCAGAAGCCCAGAGCTCTGTTAGCTCTGCTCTCCTGCTACAAAAAGCAGAGGTGACCATCAGCCCCTGCTCAAGTGGTGGCTGCTGCCCGTTCCCAAGCTTTCCCTGGAGACCAAGCTGCACATTCCCAGCCAGACCTCAGAATTTACCCTCTCAAACCTCACCACAGCTCATCCAGAGGCACAAAAAAGCAGCAAAGCCCTCGAGGGCTGCTTCCCCATTATCTCCCTCCTCAATGACCCAGCTAAAACCCCAGCTGCTTGAAGGAGCTGGAGCTCCTCTAAGGCACCCAACCCAGAGAATCCCCTCAGCAAACCCTGCTCCCACTCACCAGCCCTGCAGCATCCCCCAAAACCCCAGAGCTCCTCAGATCCCTGAGGGAAAGGAGCTTTCCCCTCCAAGCAGGGGGTTAAATGCCCCAGGGGGGCACTGGAGGGCAGGAAGAAAGGCAGGTGGAGATGGAGGATGGAATGAAAAGGATCAGGGCTTGGGTTGACACACCCAGCTGCTAAAATGAGTTGGTTTGAAGATGGGATTTCAATTTGTTTTGCACCGAAAGGATTGAGAAACGGAAACCATGAAGAGTCTCAAGCACTTTATGTGAACACTTTAACTGGCTTGAAAACACAAACGTCCTTGATAGTCCTTTAGATAGAATCAACTTTTAAATTGTGATGTGGTTTTTTTCAAGGCCAGAAGCCCAGTGATGATCTGAACCTCCTCAGAAGGAGCTTTGTTCTCTGCTCCATCTCTAATCACCCTTTTTTAAGCTTTCATGGCTCAGTCAAAACACATTGTATTTTAAGCCAAACCAAACAAGAGGGGGGGATAGAAAAAGCTCCACTCAGGAATTGGCTTTGGTACCAATAAATAAACAAAGGGGACTGCAACATCCCTGTTTTATTTCTCTTTTGATTAGTTTAGGAAACAAAACCAATGCACAATGCAATAGAGGCTCCTTAAATCTCCCTTTTTCAAGTGGGGTGGCAAAGTGTGTCACATCTCCCTGCCTTCAGCTGCTTCCTCATGGACTTAAAACTTGGATACAATGAACAAATCCACTCGGACCTTAAAAGCTGAATCTTGGCAGGCAGGAAAGATCAGTTTAACATGAAAAGGAAGGATTTTGGCTTCCTGCATGAAGAGCAGTGTGGACAGAAGGGAATGTGACTTTAGCTTGATTGGCATGTCCACAGCCCTGAAACAAAATGTTTTCCAAGTTGCATTTTCCAGCTGATTAACGTAGTTAATTCATCATGGGGTAGATACCCAAGGCTGAGCCGTGGAATTAGGAAGAAGCTGAGTTTTTCAAGACACTGAAAGTCAAAGGAAAGTCACCAGGAATAATCAATGAAGTGCAAGGAGCACTTGGGGCCTCCTGGCCAAGTCCTGTTGCTGTTCAGGAGGTGGCTGATCTGCCCTTGTACTGACCCCATAGTCCAGTACAAGCCCAGCAAGGACTGGATTTGGGCTTTTTGTCTCCAACAGCCAACAAAGAGCATATGCAAGCACATCCCCCAGCTCTCTGCATTCAGCTTCTCACACCCTGTTTCTTTCTCCTTCTCCTCTCCCTCCCCCCCAAAAAAAGATTACAAGGAGCCTCATCCCCCTGCTCAGTGACCATTTTGCCCCAAATTGTCAGGGCTTGAATGCACCTCTTAGAAAGCCCCTGGGCTCTCATTCCAGCTTTCCAGTTGAATTTGTGTGGGTTGAGATCAGGTTCTTCTGCTGATTCTTAATTTCTGGGGTGGTTTTTTTATCTCTCTCTCTCCATCTGTGACTCGCAGATTTGTCCATCAGAAAACTGGCAGTGGGGTGAGGAGGGGTATTAATAGAAGCAAATGATTTTACAAGCTTCACAAAGTGCCATAAATCAAACCCTTGGAGCTGAACGTTCACAGCAGTTAG
>NW_009952804.1:217005-226567 GCF_000747805.2 Chaetura pelagica
TGAAGCCTTTTTCTCTCTCAAGAGGTTTGCTCAGGGAGGTGGAAATTAATCCCTCCACAGCAGTGTCTCTCAGCAAAGAACCTGAGGGAGGGGTTGGACAACATGGTCCTTAAATTGGGGCCTGATCACCCCCAGATCAATGGCCCTGGTTGTCCCCAGGCTGATATTGGGGTGGAAGCTCTGCAAGCACCACCCAACCTCTGGCCAAGCTCCCTGGCTTCTCCCTTAGAAAATCAGGGATATTTTTACCCACACAAAAGAAAATCAGGGAAGGTGAAGCCTGACACAAGCACTTTCTAATCTCTATATTTCTAGCCCAGTTGGAATCCATTCCCTGTGTAAAACACACCAGTTGGAAGCCTAAAACACAAAGCTGCAGATGAGCAGGTTTCCTAGATTTTCTCTTCTTTTAACCTGTGATAGGGGGGAAAAAAATGAAAATAGATGCAGGCTCCAAAGCACAGATCACATTTTTCATGCTAGGTATGAACTTGCTGCACTTGCTTTCTGTTTCTGACATCAATCCTTGCATTTTTCAGCAAACAGAGCCAAAATTAGGTGGTATATTTTGCAGACACATTTATTTTCCCCTCCTTTAGATGCTCCTCATGCTGAGGACTGAATCCAACTTGCATTAATATTGATGAAAAATCTCTTTAATGATGGCAAAACTACCTGGGCCAAGCACAAGGTTTCTTGATAAAAGAGGTTTGCATTTTTGTATTATCCTTGGCAAATCTGTGACCTAAATTATGGCAAGTGTGTTAAAGTATTAATGCCACATCCTACAATAACTGAAATAGAAGATTCCTGTGTGCAACTGCACCAACCTGAGCCTGGGTAATCAGAAGGAATATTAAAATGTGAGCATCAATTTTGGTGATTCACATTTAGTACCAAATAAAAATGTAAATTACTAAAGGATATGAAGTCCAATGTGTTAAGTTGACAGTAAAATCAACCTGGTAAATAGCTGTATGAGAACTGGAACTGGTGTTTGCAAATGATCTTTTGCCTTGACTTTTATTTTTCCACCCTTATGAAGCATCAATCTGGGAAGGAAAACCTGAAAACAGAGAAATCATTTAGGAGCAACTTGAGTGCTTTATTTTAAGCAGGTTTTATAATAATAAAGAAAACACTTTTTGAATAGAAAATGTGGAATGTTTCCCTGGGTGTTTTACTCTTACTCACTTTTTACCTAGATGGAAGGATCTGGGGTTTCTGGCATTAAGCAGCTTCTCCAGAATAACTAGTGGGTATTGGGGATGATATCCAAGAAAACATACCATGAAAATGTGGGGGTTTTTTTAAAAAGAAGAAAGTTTAAAGCAGCAAATGTGAGGCTTTAGTTAAACTGGACTATTCTAGAAGCCAGTGGGTGACACCAGCCCCAGGGAGTGGCCCTGGGCATGGGGCTGCAGCCCCTGCAGGGCCTTGGGCTGGCAGGAAAACCTCCCTGGGGGAATTGCCTTGGAACTGTGGAGTAGAGGGACAAGTGTCTGCAGGTCACTGTGCCCAGCCAGACATCACCCTGTGGCACCAGGCACAGGGGGGACCTGCTGAAACCCCCCAGGGCCATCCCTGTTCCGTGTCCCATTGTGGGGGATCCCAAATTCACCCCTCTCTGCCTGTGAGTTCCTGCCTCCCCCTGATGTGAGGGCTGGAGGAGGCTCCAGTGCCTGATCAATATTCTTAGTCAGAGCCAGGTTATCTCATTATCTGTGGATGCTTGTTTTAAACCAGATTTTTCAGCTCAGGCTATTAAAAACCTTTTCCTATAAATATCCCTGCTGTGCACCCAGAGGCAGGGAAAGGTCCCTGCACTCTCCTAATCCAATTTGTGGGAGTGGGAGTTGGGCAGAGAAATGTCTCTGAGCAGGAAGCTCCCCAGCCTGAAAGCCACCCTGAACCCCCCCTCTAGAAGCTCAAAAGCCTCCACTTAGCCCCAGCCTGCAAAGGTGCCTCATTCTCCACCCTCCTCCTTTTCCAGCCTCCTCTGCTGAGCCCTGGGAGCAATGATCCATCTCCCCTCAGGAATGTGGCCCCCAGGCACAGGGGGGGGGTTGCCTGGAAGGCTGTCAAGAGCCACTTTGGCTAATTGCAATCCTGGCTTAAAAGCATCCAGGGTGCAAAGCAACAGCAGCCCTAATGCAGGACCAAAGGTTAATGCACAGTTACATGAGAGCATTTAATCTCCCAGACAAGGAAAGGGGCATTGATTTGATTTGCTTGGGTTTGTCCCTCAAAAGGAAAAAAAGAAATCTGTTCCACAATCCAGTAACAGCACATTAAAATGGAAACTCCCCCCTTCTCATACAATCGTGGACTACTTTGAGTTGGAAGGGACCTGAAAGCTCATCTAGATCCAACCCCCTGCATGGGCAGGGACACCTCCCACCAGCCCAGGCTGCTCCAAGCCCCATCCAACCTGCCCTTCAACACCCCCAGGGATGGGGCAGCCACAGCTTCCCTGGGCAACCTGGGCCAGGCTCTCACCACCCTCACACCAAAGAATTCCCTCCTCAGCTCCAACCTCCCTCTCCCACTTCTCATCCATGACCCAAACCCATTTCTCCACCTCCTTGGCAGACCCCCCTGCTCTTCCTGCAGTGACCTTGGGCACATTTCCCACCGTGGGACACACGGACACAGCCCCAGCAGACGTTGCCTCACTGGGCTCTGCCCTGGGCTTGGGGCTCCCTGCTCTGTCTCACATCCCCAAAAATAAAAACGAAATAGTCCCCATCTCCCAGAGGGCAGGGCAGAGGAGGCCAGAGGGGTGTGATTAATGAGAGCTGATCACATCCAAGCCCCTCTTTTTCACCAAGAGATGAAAACTCCTCAGATGAAAACTCGATAAAGAAATGTCAGGGCAGGAGGGGGAATAAAAATAATACATCAACTCAGCAACAAGGCTCAGGAAGGGCTAAAGAGCAGGTGAGACCTCTAACAACAACAGAGTGTCCCTGTGCAGAGACTGTTGCTGTCCTGGCAGCCAGGAAGGCAGCAGGGAGCTGAGCAAAGGCTGCTCCTGCCTGGGATCTGCAGGGTGCTGCTGCAGCCACGGGCTCTTCTGGGGACCTGCCACCAGGATGGGCAGTGACAGCTGAGCTGCAGGTCCTGAAGGGGCTCCAGGAAAGCTGGGGAGGGACTTGGGACAAGGGCAAGGAGGGGTGGGATGAGGGGGATGGATGAAAAGTGGGAGAGGGAGATGGAGGTTAGAGATGAGGAGGGAATTCTTTGTTGTGAGGGTGGTGAGAGCCTGGCCCAGGTTGGGCAGGGAAGCTGTGGCTGCCCCATCCCTGGGGGTGTTGAAGGGCAGGTTGGATGGGGCTTGGAGCAGCCTGGGCTGGTGGGAGGTGTCCCTGCCCATGCAGGGGGTTGGATCTGGATGAGCTTTCAGGTCCCTTCCCACCCAAACCAGCCTGGGATTCTATGATTCCCAAGTAGCAGCTTGGCTGCTGCTCTCCTGGAGGAGTTCATGGGTGCAGAGCCTGATCCAGAACTGAAGATCCTCCAGGCTGCCAGCTCACAGAAATGGGTCCATGTGGCCTTAATCTCCCCCTGACATAAAACTAGGAAGTCCCTGGAACTACAATACATTTGCAAAGCAAAGCTGATTTGCACTGCCTGTGCAGCTGCTCCCGGGTCTGCCTTCAGGGGGACCAGACAAATTGATGCTTTCAGGGCATCTGACCCTAAACATGTGGGGGGTTTGGAGGTGACAGTCACTCCCCTCTATCAGGGCACTGGGCTGTCTCCTGCATTCATCTTCAAGCCTTACCTGCTGTGCCCATCTGCTCCAGACATCAAGATCAATATTGTCAGTGAACAGCCCTGAGATCTGCACACAAAACCAGACAGTCAATCAGAAAGTTTGCAGAATTGGGTTTTCCCCATCCCTTGTCTGCTGAAGGGCCCAGAGGGTGTTTGCAATGGCTGAGAGCACTGACCTCTCACTCCTGCACAGCTGCTGTGATGAGAGGAGTTGTCTTCTCCACCTCCCAAAGGAGCACATCAAGGCGCTGGCTCAGCAGTACTGGGCAGAGGGATCTGGAAGGCAGGGATGAGCAGAACAGCTTTCCAAGACCCTCTGGGCATCAATTATTCAGTCAGAGATGAAGCCCAGCAGCACAGCCAGGCCAGACCTTCTCAGATGAGAAGAGCCATTACATTGAAACAGAGGAAAGCTCCACGTGGTGCCCAGACCTGGTGGAAAGGGAGGTGCAGATGGTTCTGTACCAGCTCAGCTGCAAAAGGAGACAGAAACACTTGGTTGTTTATCCTCTCCCCAGACTTACCTGCTGTTGATTTGTGTCTCTGTGCCCTTCCAGGCAAAGTCTGAGCTGGTGCCAGCCCTGCCAGGGTTTTTGGGGTGGTCAGCAGGCCAGGATGACTAAGCCATTTCTGATGAATGGGAGGGGGAAGCAGCTCAAGGAAGCAATAAAACACTGAGCCAGGAAAGGCAGCTTTGGCCTGGCAGATGTTGTCATATTTCAAGTGGTGATGATCCACAGGGATGAAAGATACTGGAAACCTGTGACAGGTTGTGTAGGGAGCTCATTATAAGAACAAGTAGGATTCAGTGTCCTCCAGGGCATCTGGGGTTCAACAGTGTCTTCTGCATTTCTCCTCCTGGTACCTCTTCTAAAGAGAGAATTATTGTGACCTGAAGTTCTCAGGCAGAGAATTTCTGTTCATCCCAAATCAGCTGCTGAGCACAACAGAGGGTGAAACCTCAGGCTCCTTAGCCAGAACTTGGTGTCCCAGACACTGAGCTGCCCATCCTTCCACAGGTCTCTGCAGAGGGAGCAGAAGGTGAGCAAGCTGGGGGCAAACTTTGCATCCTTCCCTGCATCACCTTTGGCCTTTCACATCCCACACACAAGAAGCATCACAGGGCTGGTGGGATGGGGCTTTCCCAGACATGGGCTGGCCCGTCAGCTGGATCCCCAGATGAGCAGGGCCCCCAAAGCCCCTTGGGGTGACCAGGGCCACCAAAGCCCCCCGGGGTGACCAGGGCCCAGCACCCACTCTGCAGGATGGGGTGCAACATTCCCCAGCTGGTGTAACAGAGCTAAACCAGAGCTGCCTTCAGGCAAAACAAACACTTGGTGGCTCAGAGTCCACTGGGTCTGCTCCTCCTCTGGCATTTTACACCTCCTCTTGTGTCTGACAACTTTAAAGCTCTTCCCAGAAAGCAGCAAAGCCCAGTGGCTCCCCCTGGTACCCACCCCTCAGCCTGTCTTTGCTCCAAACCTGCAATGAATGTGACCCAGCTCACAGCCAGGGGTGGATTTCCCCTTGAAGATCTTACCCAGGACTGTGCCTGCCATCAGTGGAACATCCCTTCTGCCAAGGAATTCCTCCCCCAGCTCCCCCTGCCAGGCTGGATCCATCTCCAAGCAGGCAGAGGGGCTGGGAACACCTGCCCTCCAAGCCCTGATCCCACGGAGCTTGGATGAAGATGCTTCTGGCTCATCCCACCAGCATCCATCAAGTGGTTTTAGCAGCACAGTTGCCACCTCCCTGGGTGGTGACCACTGAGCAGTGAGGTTGTTTCTTGGGGTGGGGGGGATCAGCTGGGCTCCCTGCCTCTGCTGTGCTGGAATAGGGTCATTTCCCACCAGGGCAGGAGATCCAGCAGCATTTCCCAATGGGGAGTCACTGGAACAAAGGAGGTTCCTGCAGATCCAGATGAAAATGGGAACTGAATCAGTTTACTATTTAAAAAAAAAATAAAAGAAGAAGAAATTGAAAGAAAACAAGACACTTTTGTGGATAATCTGGTTCTGGAGGTGCAAAAGACACCAGCCAAGCCATGACACCAACACACAAGCCACCAGCACCCTCTGATGGGAACAGGCTGCCCATCATCTCCCATCCAGCTGGGATTTCATTTGCCTCTATTTCTAGATTCTCCATTTGAGAGGACCCAGAGACACAGCTGCTGGGAGGAAAGCACTTGGGGGTGGGGGTTCTAAAATGCAAACCTTTTCCATCTGCACAAAAGGCACCCACCTGATCTCTGCAGCCACCTTAGCCCTGCACCAGATAACAAATCATGATGTTGGATGTCTCTTCTGACCTCTCAGCTCCCCTCTGAGCCCAGAGGGCACCCAGCACTGCCCCATGTCTGGAAAAAACCCCACCAAAAGGAACCAAGAGGGAAGAACAGGGTGACTCTGCCATCTATATATAGCCTATCTGTGTGCCAAGCCAAATGTAGGTTACTGTACCATGTGAATCATCCTGCTTGGAAGAGCAAGGATGGAAGTCAGGGATGTGAGAAGGGGGAGGGGGTATAAAATCCTGTGTGGTTATAAAATCCTGCCTTGATTGACTACAAGTTGTGCTTTGCCAACAGCCTCTAGACAGGAGCATGTAGTGTGTGATGTGCCTGTTCCCACTCAGTTGGAGAGGATCTGCCTGCAATTCCCAGGCAAGGTGCCAGCAAAGCACTGGATCTGCCTGCAATTCCCAGGGAAGGTGCCAGCAAAGCACTGGATCTGCCTGCAATTCCCAGGGAAGGTGCCAGCAAAGCACTGGATCTGCCTGCAATTCCCAGGGAAGGTGCCAGCAAAGCTCTGGATCTGCCTGCAATTCCCAGGCAAGGTGCCAGCAAAGCACTGGATCTGCCTGCAATTCCCAGGGAAGGTGCCAGCAAAGCACTGGATCTGCCTGCAATTCCCAAGCAAGGTGCCAGCAAAGCACTGGATCTGCCTGCAATTCCCAGACAAGGTGCCAGCAAAGCACTGGATCTGCCTGCAATTCCCAGGCAAGGTGCCAGCAAAGCACTGCCAGCTCTGACAAAAGAAGTCACACCAGCTCAGCTGGTTAAGGATCCATGGCTGGTGCCCCACAGAACAGATGGAAGTGTTTCCTGATGTGTCAGGACTCACAGGGCTCAGTTCTTCCCTAATTCTCCTTCTCTCTGTCTCTGGAAGGGGCTTAAGGACAGGGACTAATGAAAAATGCCATGGAAGGAGGTCAGGACTGCCAGGGGGATGTGGCAGTGGGCACCAGCCACGCTGAGGAACAGGTCCAGAAATCCCCAGCAACTCATTATTTTAGTCAAAAGCACCCAACTGCACAGGGGCAGGGGGACCTGGGCCATGAGGAGGTCCCTGCTCTTCTGGCTGTTTTATTACCCACCTGCAAACGAGGAGGTGCAGTGGGTTCCTGGGGCTGCTCCTGGGGGTTTCTCCCAGTCCCTGCTCTTGAGGCTTTTTGAATTGGCACAGTCAGTACCAGGGAACTGGGTGTTCTCCCACCCTGCTCCTCCAAGTGTGATGTTCTTCACACTTAGCAAGAGCCCCTGAGCATCACTAGGAAGGTAGGAGAGAAAACCAGGCATTCAGGTTTAGCAAAACCAGTGATCAAAAGAGAGAAGAGTTTCTTCCAGGGAGACACAGGAGGGAAGGGAAGAGCTTTTAGTGCTCATGCACCAGAGAAATATTGTACAGAAGCAAAAGAAAAGAGCAAGGTCACTACCTGAGCAAGAACCAGCCCCTGCAGGAGCATCACTGAGTTCTCAGAGAAATAAACCAGAAAGCTCTGCCCCTCTCCTGAAGGAAAACACACCCTGAGAGGAAACTGAGAGGCAGGAAAGTAGGACACTGAGGCTGCCCCTTCAGGAACATCTTGTTTGCAGAGGAGAAAGGGTAGAGCTGAGCCCCACCAAGGTGCAGGGACCACCCTGCTCCCAGGGCCCTGGGGTCCCCACTCACCACCCTGCTCTGGGGTCCCTCCTGCACCAGTCCCTGTGTCCCACAGCCAGTCCCTCCCCTGGGGCTGGTGCTCAGCCACAGCCCTGGCACTTGCCCCAGGTTTTGGGATGGTTTGTTGCCAGAGTCTCCCCAACACAGAACTGAAGAGAAGGACCTGGGAGAAGAGAAGAAGAGAGGAAGAGGGAACACGTTTGGGCCAAAGCCCCTCCAGAGGAGCAGGTTGGCTCCTGGTCCATCAGCACCCTGTGTCAGGGGCACCCTTGAACCCAGCTGCTCTTAGGGGCAGGGAGAGATTTCTCCTCCTCAGGGGACTCCAAGATGCAGGGCTGCTGCCAGCTCTGTGGCTTGGGGCATTTTTCCTCAGCAGCTTTCCATGCTGGGACCTTCAGGGATCAATCACCCACTCCAACACTTCAGGTCACCCCCTTCTGCTGCCAGCAGGGAAGGTTTTACTGCTCATGTTGCCAGGCCCAAGGACTCCATCAGCTTTTGCTCTGCACAACTGAAATCTTCTGATGCAGCTGGTGCTAAAGCTGAACTCTCATCAATCTCATCTGGACTCTTTAGAGTCACTGTAAAATGCAAATGGTCAGAAAACCTGGCAGGAACCATCACCAGAAAAGCAAAAGGTCTGAGGAGTCTGGTTCAGTCACCACAAAAAGACCTTTTTTTGTTGTTCACATCACCTGCTTCTCCTGGACTACTTCATTATTTGCCTCACACATTCATTTCCATGTGTATTAACAGCAGCTCAGCAACCCAGCCTGACCTTCTTGTGCTTGGAAGACTCTGCACCTCAAAGGATCTAAGAGCATCTTTTCCCCAGGGGGGTTGGCTGAGGAAGGGAGGCAGAAACAGCCTGGAGGGCTGCAGGGCAAGAGCCCTGGAATCAAAAGCTGGTTTGGGCACAGTGTGTGTGAGGGACCAGCCCTCAGGACCCAGTTTTCCATTAAAATCATACAACTCTGCAGCCCCATTTGGGTGGGTAAACAAACAGGGAGCCCTGGTTACACACACACAGTCCCTTCAGCAAGAACAAAGGATCAGCAGCTGAGCTGTGGGGGGTTTTCTTCTAAAATGATATTAAATAAGTTCTGAAGAAGTCAATCCAACACAAAAAAAGCCCCATTGCTCATCTCATGGAGCTCTGTGCCCATTTTTCTTGGGGGGAAAAGATGAAATCATTAGCCCTACACATGAGGCAGCAGGATTTCATGTCATGAAATGTTTGCCCTAGAAGGGAAGTTGCCTGGAATCCCTGAATGTTCAGGGCAAGTTGGTGGCCATTAAATAATGGGTGGGAAATCCCCAGGGAGCATTAATAAAGGGGTAGCCAAGGAATACAAATCAAGGCAAGTCATAAGGGCTGGGGTTTTGCAGTCTAACTAGAAGCATTTCATGGCACAGACACAGATCTTGTTACCAGGGAAGAATTATTCCATCCTCTAAATACCTTTTCACTGCCTCCTCCCTGGCATTTCACCTCCTCTCCACATCTTTATTTTTATTCTTCTGGCTCTGCCCATGTTACTTGCTGGGTTTTAATGCATCCAAAATACCCATTTTAGCCCCACCAGCCTCATGGCACTGCCAGGGAAGTGGAACATCCCTCCTTTTGGACATGCCCAAAGTTAGGCCACACATTTCCCAGCCCCTACAAGCCTCTAAGAAGCAAAGTTGTGGTTTTTTTCCTGGAGATAAAATGCATAAAATAACTGTAGTAGCTCCAATGCCTGGTCCTCAGAGTTTAAAACTTCATGCCTTAAAAAAAATACATCTATTTTTATTCCTTATATATATATATTGATATATATTTTATGTATGTTTAT
>NW_009952804.1:226752-228090 GCF_000747805.2 Chaetura pelagica
TATATCTTATATATATTTATACATAATTTATATATTTTTATACCTTATATTTTTTCAGATGATGTTCTTTGCATCCTATAAAAATGCTGCCCATTAACATTAATTAGACTTGAAGGCCATGATCACTTCAGACTTCCATTACCACCCAGAACATCCCCCCCACACCTCCCTTCCCAGGGCTCAGATGTGCAGCAGCACCTCCCAGCTGCTCACCTGGGGAGTTGTTTTTCCATCCTTTCTTAAGGATAAAAGGTACAAAAGGCTGAGGAGGAGCTGAGGGAGGTGCAGCCACCAGGCACAGCCCTGCAGGCAGCTCCACCTTCCTCCTCCAACCAGCACTTCCCTGCACATCCAGGATCTCCCTGCCTGCTCCCCTGGAGGTGGGAACTTCACAGAAGCAGCTGGTGGGGATCAGGCTGATGAAAGGAGCTCCTGGACATGTTTAATTCATCAAGCTGTGCCTGGAGTGGAAGGAGAAGCTCCAGCTGGCTCAGGCTGAAGAACATCCCTGGATTGGACCCATGATGGACCAGGAGTGACCCATCTACCCATGCCCAGTGACAAGGCTCCAAGGTAGAGCAAGGGATCAAGGAAGAGGTTCCTTGAGCTCAACCTTGGTAAAATGTCTCTTTTTTTAATTTTTCCAGCCTCCCTTTACAGATAAAACCTCATGATTTTTTGGTGTTGAACATCAGTTGCCTGGAACTGGCCTGAAACAAAGAGGTGTCCTCAGGAAGGGGGAGGCAGGAATTCAGACCCTCCCAGGGCTCCTCTGCTGTGCCCCAGGGGGGAAATAAACCCCCTGTGTCTCCGTGGGCACAGGCTGAGGTCCAGCCTGGACCTCTGGGTCCTGCCCTCCTCCCTCCAGAGCCCATTTCTGCTTCACCAGCTTCTCTGCTCCTTGGTTTGATGCAGAACGACCCCATTGCCAGGACCTTTCAATCCTGCTCCTCCACCAGCCCTGCTGAGCACCCAGTTTGCTCCAAAAACCACCCAGCCTGAACAAGAGGCAAGAAACCCTCCCAGGCTGCTCTGCTGAGGTCACACAATCACCTGTAGCAAAGAGAAATGACTCTGGGAGGGAAAACTGCTCTGGAAAGAGAAATAATGTTGGGAGAGTCTCAGAAAGGAGGAGAAAATGGAAATGAGCAGCTACTGAGGAACAGGAGGGAGGAATCAGAGCCCCAGGATAGGGAGGGTGAACCACAGGATCCTGGTTTAGTGCTCCAGCCATGGGGACAGGGTCCCTGCCCAGTGCCCCAGCCATGGGTACAGGGTCCCTGCCCAGTGCCCCAGCCACGGGGACTGACCTACTGGTTGGGCTTTGTGAAAGCAACT
>NW_009952804.1:228840-240252 GCF_000747805.2 Chaetura pelagica
CCACGGGGTCCCTGCCCAGTGCCCCAGCCGTGGGTACAGGGTCCCTGCCCAGTGCCCCAGCCACAGGGTCCCTGCCCAGTGCCCCAGCCATGGGCACAGGGTCCCTGCCCAGTGCTCCAGCCATGGGGACAGGGTCCCTGCCCAGTGCCCCAGCCATGGGTACAGGGTCCCTGCCCAGTGCCCCAGCCACGGGTACTGACTTACTGGTTGGACTTGGTCAAGTCACTCATCCTCTGAGCTCTGCATCCAGTGCACAAGCTTTGGGACATGCAGGTGAGGGAAATGTCCCACCTGTGAAGAGCCTCCCTGCTCCCACCATCTTGGCAGGGGTCTTCATTTAAACATCCTGAAGGAGAGATTAAGAAACTGAGCAGAGTGTTCAGAGGGAGAACCTTGCTGCTCTGCTGAGCAAGGAGAAAGCAAGGAAAGGATTTTTCAAACCTTCCCTGTGGTGGTGGGTGCCTGTTCCTCAATTCCTGATGGCAGGAGGGGGTTTCATACAATTCACCCTTAAGAAACTCTGGGAAACTCCTGCAGTGAGAGGTGCTGCTGCAGGTCTGAGCTCACAGGGTGCTGCTGCCAGGGCTGCTTTGCTGGAGGGCCTGACAGTCCCTGCTGCACCACAGGAGAGCAGTGCTTGGCCATGTCAAACAGCCAAGCTCCAGAGGCAAGAGGCAAGGCTAAAGCTGCCCCTGCCTCCCCCACAGCTCTCCCAGCTCCAGGGGCTTTTTCCAGTCCCACTTTGTCACTGCTGAGCTCACATACTATTTAGAAAGAAAAACACCAAATGATTTTTTTTTTTCCTCTGTGACCTCTGAAACCCCTTGACTGCTGCTCTGGAGAAGGAATGAGGCCCCAGTTGTGCTGGCAGGATGTCCCTGTGCTGCTGCACTGCAGGGTTTGGAGGTGCTGCTGAGCCCTGCACACACTGTTACCCCATGGAGCTGGTCCAGGTGAACCTGCCTCACTCCTTTTCATACTTCACTGCTTTCCTAACATCTCCATCCTCATCACAGAATTTTTGAGTTGGAAGGGAGCTGAAAGATCATTAGATCCCACCCCCTGCATGGGCAGGGACACCTCCCACCAGCCCAGGCTGCTCCAAGCCCCATCCAACCTGCCCTTCAACACCCCCAGGGATGGGGCAGCCACAGCTTCCCTGGGCAACCTGGGCCAGGCTCTCACCACCCTCACACCAAAGAATTCCCTCCTCATCTCCAACCTCCATCTCCCTCTCCCAGTTTTCATCCATCCCCCTCATCCCATCCCTCCCTGCCCTTGTCCCAAGCCCCTCCCCAGCTTTCCTGGAGCCCCTTCAGGCACTGAAAAGCCAAAATGAGGTTCTCCAGGAGCCTTCTCTTAATAAAGACATTTTTCACTACTACACAAAGATGTTGAGAACTGCACATGAAGATCTGGCACAGAGAATGTTGCTGTTCTATGTTTAAAGGAGGTGGGTGAAAAATAACCCAAAAAAGAATTCAACCCTTTTCTGCAGAAGAAAAGGAATAAAAACCCACCAAATCTCTTGGCATCCTTGTTTTAGTGCTGGGAGTTGCTATTCTCAGCCTCTGCCTGGGACAAGCAGGATCTCCAGGCAGGGTTGCCTGGAAGGCAGGATGAGTCCTGGTGGCCCAGAGCTGGGCTGGAGCAGCCCAAGGAGGGGACCTGCTCCAGCAGGGACAGCAGCAAAACCTGAGCTGGTGCCAGCCCATCAGCTTTGCCTCCTTCACTAATGGCCAGAGGAGCAGGATGAAGGCAAGGCCCAAGAATCCTCAGGGAAGAGGATGGGGATCCCTCCTGGCAACAAATCAAGGTCATGGATCCTTCTTAGTGCCCATTGACTGTGGAAAAGAAGTTGTGCAAGTGTGTTGGTGGCAAATGGGGAGCTGAGGGGGGCAGAGACCCCTGTGGTGTGAGACCAATCAGGTTTGGGGTGGAAAAGGCTCAAAAGGCTCCTTTGGGAAAAGGCAGAATGTTTTGGAGTTAATCCCAGGGATGTTTCTCCTTGTGACCAGCCTGGACCAGGACACAGCATCAAGAAGCCAGGGGACTGATCAGAACCATCAGCTTTTCATTAGAGCCTTTCATCTTCATATTGCATCTCTTGATTTAATGACTTGTTCAATTAGCTGAAACAATTAAAACCAGCAACTAGAAGGGGTGGGTTTGGCTCTGGATGGAAACCCACTAAAAACTCAATCCAGCAAATCCCTCCATCCCCTTCTTACAGAAGTTCCCATTGCCAAGAGGCTCAATGAGAACTTGATTTTAATATTGCTGTAATTAGGGTTGGCAAAGAGGTGGAGAACATGAAGCCCTAATAAATACCAGACAAGAGTAAACAAAGCAGGTTGCTGGATGCTGCAGGGTGGGATGCTGAACTGGGCAGCCTGGGGGGCTGCAAAGTCCTGCTGGGGATGGAGAACAAGAGGAGCCCTTTCTTAGCTTGAAGTTAACTGAACCTGTGCTTTAAATAGAGATTTTTCTAGACCATATTTTTTATGTGCAAAGTAGCTGGATGTCTGTTCCTCCCTGCTCCTGGTGGGAGCAGTGGGGATGATGTTGCCAAAATGCTGGCTTGATCTTACAAAGCCAATGGATGCTCAGCAGTCCCTGGGGTGGGAAACTGAGGAGCCCTGGGAACACCAGGCTGTGTTCAGGTGGTTCTACAAGGTATTTATGCCAAAGGCAGCACCTCTGCTGCCCAGTTCAGTTGGTGGAAGAGAACAATGTTGGGGAGGTGACACCAGAGGGAAGTTGCCAGGGTGGTCAATGTGCCTAAGAAATCCAATAATGTATTCAATTTGTTAATACATTGCACAGAGCAGCCTTGGCTGGGAGGCATCACTCCATGCTTCCTTACACCTTGGGAGCACATGGAGGAGCTGGACCAGGGGTTTGCTCTTCCCTGAGACAACCCAGCTCCCAGGGACAGGTGAGAGGAGCAAGCAGAGCCCTGTCCTGGGCAGGGATGTCTCAGTGGGCCCAGCCAGGGCTCTGCAGACAGAGGGAAGGCAAGTTAAAGCCCATCCAATTCTGTTTGCATAACAGCCTGCTAAGTTATCCCTGCTCTACTGAAAGGCTTTGGAGCACCAGGCTGCTCAGCAGCCCCTCTTCAAGCCCTGCTCAGGGAAAGCAAAATCAACTCTGTTGGAAGGGACCAAGATGAGCAGAGAATTTCACCCATGGGTTGTTCTCATTACTGAGAGATGAGAAACAGCAGCCTCCTTTGATCTGGGAGTTCTCAGCAGTGGCTCCCAAATGCATTGCAACAAAGAGGGTTTCGTGAGCTCCAGGATCTCCATATTCATGAGGCAGGAACAGAAGCACAGCAAGATGAGAAGCTGCTGCCTCTGGTCCCCAGGGAGCAGGTGGCAGAGGTGGGAGAGGGGCCCCCCTGGGGAGCAGGAGGCCCTGCTGCCCCCTCCCTGCATGGGAGGCTTGATGAACAGGAACCTCAGCTCCTGGTGCAAGAGGCTGAAACCCCCCAGAAGAACAAGCAGGCTCAGTCACTTCACACCCTGCACAGAAACACCCCATGGATTCCATCTGTGCTCCACAAATCGTGCCCAGAGCACAATTAGCAGGGTAGGGCACAATTAATGAACCAGATCACAGCTCAGGTGCAGGTACCACTGCTCCCCAGCAGACAAAGGACCTGGAAGATGAGCCTGGTTGTCCAGGCAGGAGCAGCCAGGGCTGCCCTCCTGCTTTGCCATCAACCTGCCCCTCATGGCCCTGCCTGGAGGGACAGAAACCCCCTCATGGGCTGGGTGGGGTTTTCATCAACAGGGGGCACAGCAGGACCTGCTCACATCACCAGATCTGTTGGATGATGAAAACACTCAGGTGTGGTGACACCTCCTGGGGCACCCAGAGGGAACAGCAGCATCGCCCTGGGTGTTGCTTCTGCCACCGGTAGGAGAGGATATTGCACTGAAATGAGGGAAGACAAAGCAGCAGGGAAACCAGTGGGAGGCACTGGGAGTTGGTTCCCATCCTGCTGGGGGGATGGGGAGGCCAGGGCCAGGGCACTGGGGCTGCCTTGCTGCAGAGGGAGCAGACTGGGGCACCTCAGGATAAATATGATCAGATAAAGCTTCCTTTTCTCCTCCACAAACATTGAGTAATTCCCACTGGCTATTTCAGAAAATCAGGTTAAACTGGGGGGGACCTGGCTTTATTTTTTTCCATTCTGAAACCTACATTTTGCATTTTCAAAGCCTCAGCCACCACCTGCCCTGCCAAGGAGCATTTCCAGCGAGATACAAAATAATTCTGACCTTGAGATTGAAAGGTGACAACTTCTGAATTATTTTCTCCAAGTGTTTCCTAAGTGCCTTTAATTGCCAGGGAGTCAGATGATGAGAGACAATGCTCATCTGAAGCTTGGGAATTAAAAAAGCAATGCAGCAAATTCCACCAGGTTTGCATGTCGTGATCTTGCAGCATCACTGTGCCCAGAGTGTGACTGAAGGGCACTTGGATTTCTGGATATTGATACCTCCCCTATCCCTGGAGGTCCTTCTCACATTGTCCTTTGCTGGGGTGAGACAGACAGACCTGAGTGCTGAACATGCTGAGAGAGGCTCAGCCAGGCCAGTATTTCCAGAGCAGAAATGTTGGAGTCTCACAAAGCAATGAGGTGCCTGCAGGACTCCAATGAACAGAATTGTTTCAAGGGATATAGAATTACATTTTAGGCTGGCAAAGTTAGAAAAGCACATTTTTTGAAGACCTTTCTCTCTATTCCAAATGGAAAACAAGCTCCTGGCTCATCACAGACTTAGAAAGTCACTGATCTAATCACATGTACAGCTGTCCAGAGCAGCTATTGATTTAAACAAAACCACTCAAAATTACCATTGTTCTTTCCAGCTTTAAATCACATTATGGAATCATTTCAGAACTGCCACAGGCAGCTCCCTATAAACATTCCTTGTTGTCCCTTCAGGATGGATGGACTTCCAGGCCTGGCCTGGCCTCTCCAGTTTTTACCTGGTATCATCTGACAAGATTCCTCCTCAATTCATTAAAAACTTCCACACTTCACTCCAGCCTTGAGACAAGAGGAAGACTCACAGCTCCTGCTTAATCAGGACTTCAAAGGAGCTACATTTCTTTTTTTCACAATAAAATGAGTTTGCAAAATGTATTACTAAGATTATTGATTTTCTCTTGTGAGTGTCTGCAGGATTCAATCTGATTTTTATTTATGGCTTCCCTCCTAATCTGCTTATAGATATTTCTCCTAAGAATGTTCTGAAGATGTTACCACACTGGAGAACTGACATTCCAGACAAAAGGCAGCTCAGATTCCTGTTTGTACCCTGAAAAAAAAAAGAAAAAAAAGAAAAAAAAAGCTCATTCCTATGATTACTTGTCTAACTCAAGCAGAGATCATGAGCTTGATACAGACAGTTCATATTTCTATTAAAAATCCCAAACATGGGGCAATCATGTCAGAGCTGGGGCAGCCCCAAGAGGTGCTGCAGTAAAACACAGACTCTGCTGTTGTGTTTTGTGAGCTCCTGTAGCAAAGCTGGTCCAGTTGCCACAAGGAGTAGCAACTGAGCTGGAGTTAACCAAGGGCCTCGTGCAATTTTACAGCTGCGGTTGAACTTGTGGTTCTCATCCAGCAATATCTGGAAGAGCATCTGAGCCTCTCATTCATTTAGGGAAAAAAGCTGGAGTAGGTCATAGCAAGGACTCTCAAGAGATTAAATGTCACCACGAGCCAAAGAAAAGCAGAATAACTGAGCTGTCCAAGCTCCTTTCAGCTCCTTGGCTGAACTGATAAGTTAATTCACATCACAAAACTCTCCCATTTTTAGCCCACAAAGCCTTCCCACCAGGGGAGCCCTCCAGGGCTGCTTTAACATTCCACTCTTTCAAATTTGCTATAAAACCTTCTTACCTGGAAAGGTTCTTCAGCTCAACATGTACCATAGAATCCTACACCAGAAAAAGAAACTATCTTGACAAAGAACATCTAAACAAGAACTGAGATCTCAGGAGCTTCCAGCAAGGCAGAACCTCCCTGTAGCACTAATGCAGAAGGAGCCACTGCAGTTATACAGAGCCATGACTGTGCTGCAAAGCCTTGCATTGGCTTTCCCTACACCAATTCAACATCCAGCTTGAGGGCAATTAACCTAGATACCAATTAGACTAGCAGGGAGAACATGTTTCCTTGTTTCAGGCCTTTTGTTTCAGAAATAAGAATCATCCATATTTAAGTGCATTTATTTTTTTTTTTTTGCCTCAGCTACAAACAAGTCAATAAAAGGCAGATAAGTCAAATGTCACCAGGCAGGAGCAGGATGCAGCTCTTACTCTGTGAGTAATTAGTACTCAGTCAGTACAAATCAGTAGTCAGCAAAGCTGGGTGCAAAAGCAGAGTGCCAGGGACACAAACAAACCCTGGGGGAGCCAAGTTCACAGACCAGGCACTATCAGCTCCTTGTGTGGGGCAGGGGCTGTTGGCAGAGTTGGGTCTGGGCATGACAACCTCAAATCATAGAATCCCAGACTGGTTTGGATGGGAAGGGACCTTAAAGCTCATCCAGATCCAACCCCCTGCATGGGCAGGGACACCTCCCACCAGCCCAGGCTGCTCCAAGCCCCATCCAACCTGCCCTTCAACACCCCCAGGGATGGGGCAGCCACAGCTTCCCTGCCCAACCTGGGCCAGGCTCTCACCACCCTCACACCCAAGAATTCCCTCCTCATCTCCAACCTCCATCTCCCTCTCCCACTTTTCATCCATGAGTTGGGTCTGGGCATGACAACCTCAAATCATAGAATCCCAGACTGGTTTGGATGGGAAGGGACCTTAAAGCTCATCCAGATCCAACCCCCTGCATGGGCAGGGACACCTCCCACCAGCCCAGGCTGCTCCAAGCCCCATCCAACCTGCCCTTCAACACCCCCAGGGATGGGGCAGCCACAGCTTCCCTGGGCAACCTGGGCCAGGCTCTCCCCACCCTCACAGCCCAGAATTTCTCCCTCCCATCTCAGCTCCAGCTCCCTCTGCCAGCTGGAAACCCTTCCCCCTCATCCCATCCCTCCCTGCCCTTGTCCCAAGCCCCTCCCCAGCTTTCCTGGAGCCCCTTCAGGCACTGGAAGCTGCTCTCAGGTCTCCCTGGAGCCTTCTCTTCTCCAGGCTCAACACCCCAACTCTCCCAGCCTGTCCCCACAGCAGAGCTGCTCCAGCCCTCCCAGCATCTCCATGGTCTCCTCTGGACTCACTCTAAGAGCTCCTTGTCAAATCCTCATGGATTAGAGGGTTTACTCCCAACTAGAACAAATGCAGGCATCTCTCTGGAACGAGTGGAGCAACATTAATTTGCAGCTGCTTTCACTTTGCCCCAGAGCTCCCCCCCTCTGAGCCTGGATGGGACAGAGCTCCCAACCTGTTCACCCCAGCAGCAGTTTTCTTGTGTGAAAACCCACTGGTTCTGTGCCAGACCCAGCCTGTGCTGAGCAAGATAGTCCAGAAAGCAGGTATTTTGAAAACCTGATCCTAAACAAAGGTGTGATTTGCCCCCCAGTGGTTCCCAGGGCAGGCAGACCTGGGAGACCCCCCATCTTTGCAAGATCCCCCCCCATCCATGCACTGAAAAATGGGATTCTGTCCCAAAAATGCCCCTAACTGCTGACATGAGCTGGAAGTCGTGATACCCAGTGTCAAATGTAGCCCTTCCTGGGGGTAACTTGCTCTGGTTTCCAGCCTGCAGTGATTTCTGTCCATGTCTCCCTGGAAGCAGCAGCTCAGCAGCAGCTTTGCCCTGTGGCAGGGCTGCCACCTGGCACCTCCAGCTCCAGGAAAAGTGATGGCAAAAGGAAGCATTTTGGCCACTTTTCAAAGCTGTATTTTTAGAAGAGGAGAGCTGGGAAAGAACCTCTGGAAACGAGGTAGGAAGAGCTATTTTTGAGGGCTTGATCACTGCAAGGTTGCTCTCCTGACCTGGGCTGGTTTCTGGGTGGCAACTTGGGGCACAGTTCAGCTTGAGACATCAGACAATCCATGTAGGACAAAGGACCAGTGAGCCAGAAAAGCAAGCAGAGCATGGAAGCACCAAGGGAACAAAGCCATGTTACTTCCTTTAGCTTTTCATCTCAGCCAATTCAATGTGAGTTTCTCTTTGCTGGGGCTCAGAGCTGCTCTGAACCTTTTGGTTTTTTTTCAGCCCAGGGCTAAACCAGCACATCCCTGTTCAATTAATGGTATAAAAAAATAGTACAGGAAGGAAACTGAGTCTCAGGGTCTTCACTGAAGCCAAATCCCTTCCTTGAGGAGGTGTGAGTTTTTTTCTGACCCTATTTCATTATCCTCCACCTCAAAACTCTGCCTTAAAAAACCCACCAACAAGCTGCTCTAGACAGTTATTCCTGCCTTGTCAGGTTTTGTCTTCTCTGCTACTGGAATCTAAAGAGCAATTCTCTGGTAGGAACCAAGATTTCCAAGATCTGCCTCATGCCCATGGCCACCCCTTCAGGCAGGTTGTCATGAGGAAGGGCCACAGCTCTTTGTGTGCTCCATCTGCTTTTCACAGGGCAAGTTCATCACACATCTCTAGTTAATGGCTCAAAGAGCAGCTTGAAGAAGCAGTGGAAGAGAGTTCCATGTGCAGGGGGTTTGCTGGCCAAGGACTCAAGGTGTTGCTTGAGGGTCACCTCTTAGGGATGAAGGTTCTAAAGCCTTTCCAAGAAGCATCCCTGCCCCTAAGGGCCCTTCCATAGCTGTCCCTAAACAGAGGCCATCAGGACACATCCCCAATGGGACTGAAATGTCCTTCCTTTTCTCTGGGCTCTTCTGGAATGAGACCAGTTTCCTCCAGGTGATTATCTGGGCCATTATTTATTATAAGGTCATGGTGACCAAGTAAAGTTCTAGGACATCAAGGCCTTCAGCTGACAAAATCATTTCTCTGCTTGGAGACTCACACCAGTTTACTGTGCTGTGGGACATAAAAAGTGGACCAAATTCTGATTTCCCTCCTGGTTTTTTTCACTCTGAGAAAATTCCTCCTGGTGTTCCTGCTGGCCCTCCTTGAGTGGATCTCAAGATGACTTATTCAGGCTCAGATTCCACAAGTTTTAAGTCCAAATCAAGCTTCTATTAAAACCAGGCAGCCACTTAGCAAGAGAAACCCCCTTTAAGCTGATAAACAGTTTGAGTAGTTCCAACCAACCACATTGTGTTGCCTTGTCCAGCTGCCTAGAGCAGCAAATACCCCACCCAACCCCCCCTCTTCTTCTACTCACCCAATTCTCTAGTTTTTTTAAAGATATTCATGTTAATTCATTATCATTGGCTGTATTTTAACCTCCTTTATCTGGAACCAAGCTCCACCTTCTGTATTTTCTTCCCTTTATTTTTTTACAGGAAGCTGCACAACTCAGCCTCACCCTCCTATAATATTTCTTTAATGCAGGGGTTTGTCAATAGTGTAGAATCAGGGATGGAAATCAATGCTGCTGCTTTTTTTTTGATTCTCTGGGAGTGCCTGTTCCTTCCTTCCCTCTGCTCCAAAGCCTGAGACATCAGGTTGCTGTTTGCTCCCCAAAAGCTTCTTTCTTCCACTTGGAGGCAAAAAAAGTTCTCTATAAGCAGAAATAAGTCTGCCTTTTAACATCTCCAAAGTGGATATTGATAGGAAAAGGGATTAGTTGCTCATTAGGGGGGAAAAAAAATAAAGGCAACATTTTTAGAGTGATTTCCCTGACTCATTCTAACCTTCAGATCACCTTCAGTTCTGTCCAGCTGCCTCTGAACACAGCTCAGAAATGAACATGGCAAGAATGTGCTTTAAATTGAAACCATTTCTTCTCCTTCAGAAGGATTTCTGCACAAACCTGTCAGTGCCAACTCCCTCTCCTCTGAGTATCCTGGTTTGTAAGGGAGTCAGTGTGGGTGATGGAAATGACAGTATCCTAGGAAAGTTTGCATCGCTGGGATTTCAGTGTTAAATAAACAAACCAGCTGCTACCACTGCTGGGTTCTGAAGCAACAATGTATTTTGCACCCTGGGTAGATGGATTGAAGGCCATCCATGCACCAAGGATTGTCATGAAAAGGACATTAATGCCCCTCCCTGTTTGCTGTCCAACACCATTTTTCAACATCAGTTTGTTTTCAGAAGATTTAAAGGGTAATAAAAGCTCCCAAGCACCTCTGGTAACCATCTGTTTTCTTTTCCCAGGAAGTTTTCCATATGGATAAACCCACAATCTGTTCCCCCCTCCCAGTTTTTACTTAACAGGGAAAAAAAAGCAGGAATAAACCAGGTTGAAATGGATCCTTTTCCCTAAAAGGGATGAACATGCAGTGCCACAACAGGCAGGAATTTTGATTTAAAATAAACCCTGAGGCTTATTCCCTATGGTGAAAACTTTTAGCAACCAGATTTAGGACCATTTAGGATTTTAGGACCAGATTTTGGAATCCACGATTGCTCCAGCCCTAATAATCTGCTCTCTGTTTTGTCACCTCCAGCTCCAGAGGGGTGAAGCAGTGGAGCTTGGTTTGCAAACACCACCCAGCAGCTCCCTGGGATAGTTGTGACTTCTCCCCTGCCTGCAGTGCTGCAGTCCCTATGACAGCATCATATTAATGAGCCAGCAGAGAGGGCCGAGGCTCCTCCATGTGCTTTGCAAAGTTTAACCCTGTCCCTCAGACTTCCCCAGCTCTCCCCAGCGGTGACACAGCAGCAGCAACCCTGGCTGTCCCGGCTTCCCAGCAGGAAGGCAGTTTTGGAGGAGGATTTTGCCTCTCCCTGCTGGAAACAAATTCCCAGCCTGCAGCCCCTTTTCAGCCCCTTTCTGAAGGAGGAGTTAAAATCTCCCCCCCCAGCCTTGCCCTGCTGTGCTGGGGAGCTGCACCAGGCTTTTCTTTTCCTAGTACCAGCAGGTTGGGGGGGTTTTCTGTCTGCTTTACTAACCAGATGCCCTTGTAGCTGCAATCCCTGCCTCCAAGTGCAGCTCAAAGCCTGGGGGGGAGCTGGGCAGCCCCTCCCAAGGACACTCTGCAGCAGGAACAGGATGATTTTTTCCACCAGGTTTTCAAGCAGGAGGATTTATTTCCAAGCCTTAGATGAAAGGGTGAGGGTGGGAGGGAGAGAGAGAGAGGAAGAAAGAGAGGGGGAAAGAAGAGTCAAGATCAAGGATGTGGGATGCAGGGGGGGTTTGCAGCACTGCACCGGTTCCCCTGCAGACCCCGCGGCTGCGGGGGGGAGAAGCCTTTGCCAGGGGCTGCCCCGGGGCCGCAGAGCAGCTCCCACCCCCCTGACCTTCCCGTGCCCGGAGAAAGGGGGGAGCCGGGGGCTGGGGGTGCACCCCTGAGACCCCGGGGGCTGCGGGCCCGGCCCGCTCCCTGTCCTGGTCCCTATTCCTGTCCTGATCCTG
>NW_009952804.1:240669-240963 GCF_000747805.2 Chaetura pelagica
TATCCCGGTCCCTATCCCTGTCCCTATCCCGGTCCCGGTCCCGGTCCCAGCCCTACCCTGGGGCTCCGGTACCACGATCCGTTCCGCCACGGCCGCTGCTCGGGAGGAGAAAGGGGGGGGGAAAGAAAGGAGATCAAAGAGATAAAAGAAGGAAAAGAAAGGAAAAGAAAGGAGAAGGAAGAGGAGAAAGGAGGAAAAGGAAGAAAAGGGAAAGGGTGACGGGCTAGGGAAGGGGGGAGAGGGGAGCAGGGGAGAGAGGGAGGGAGCTGGGGATGGGGGGGCAGGGAGGGGACG
>NW_009952804.1:241377-242278 GCF_000747805.2 Chaetura pelagica
CCGCCGCTCCCCCGTCCAGCGGGTTCCGCTCTCAGTCCTGGTCTCGGGGCTCGGGCAGCAGCGTCTCCTCTTCTTACAAACGCCCCAATTTGGGGGTCCCGAGGGGTCCTTACGGCTCCACCGTGCTGAGCTCGGCCGAGAGCCTGGAGCTGAGCCAGTCCTCGCTGCTGAACGGCGCGGCGGAGCTGAAGCTGAGACGCTCCAACGAGAAGGAGCAGCTGCAGGGGCTCAATGACCGCTTCGCGGGCTACATCGAGAAGGTGCATTACCTGGAGCAGCAGAACAAGGAGATCGAGGCGGAGCTGGCGGCCCTGAGGCAGAAACACGCCGGGAGGGCTCAGCTGAGCGATGCTTACGAGCAGGAGCTGCGGGAGCTGCGCGGGGCCCTGGAGCAGGTGAGCCACGAGAAGGCTCAGATCCAGCTGGACTCGGAGCACATCGAGGAGGACATCCAGCGCCTGCGGGAGCGCTTCGAGGACGAGGCGAGGCTGCGGGACGACACGGAGGCCGCGATCCGAGCGCTGCGCAAGGAGATGGAGGAGGCGTCGCTGATGCGGGCGGAGCTGGACAAGAAGGTGCAGTCGCTGCAGGACGAGGTGGCTTTCCTGCGGGGCAACCACGAGGAGGAGGTGGGCGAGCTGCTGGCTCAGCTCCAGGCTTCCCACGCCGCGGTGGAGAGGAAGGATTACCTGAAGACCGACCTGACCACGGCGCTGAAGGAGATCCGAGCCCAGCTGGAGTGCCAGTCCGACCACAACATGCACCAGGCCGAGGAGTGGTTCAAGTGCCGCTACGCCAAGCTGAGCGAGGCGGCGGAGCAGAACAAGGAGGCGATCCGCTCGGCCAAGGAGGAGATCGCCGAGTACCGCCGGCAGCTGCAGGCCCAGACGATCGCAGTAGC
>NW_009952804.1:242720-255414 GCF_000747805.2 Chaetura pelagica
GGACACCGGGGGTGATGTCGGGGGAGCCGCCGGGTCCCGCTCTGCTCCAGGAGCTGCTTCTCAGGGTGCTGGGAACTTCCCTGAAGTCTTTTGGGGAACTTTTTCCCTCCCTGGCCCTGCGCCGTGTCTGTGTCACAGGAGTGGGGGGGTTGTTTCTTTTCCCGTTGCAGGACACGATTCATCAGCTGGAGAACGAGCTTAGGGGAACCAAGTGGGAAATGGCCCGTCACTTGAGGGAATACCAGGACCTCCTCAATGTCAAGATGGCCCTGGATATCGAAATTGCTGCATACAGGTACAGTGGGGTCACTGCAGCTGAGGCTGGAATATTAATAGCACTGCGGCTGCTGCTGCCCCAGGGAGCTTTGCCACTGACAAGCATCTGCACCCAGTGAATACAGGCACAAGCAGAGCTTCCCTGAGTTATTACAACCCTTTCAAAACCCGTGCAGGTCCAGGGAAGGCTGCAGTAAGAACCTGAAGCTCCTCAGGGATCAGCTTTCTGGGGATCAGTGGCAAAGCTCCCCAAGCCCCAGGGCACCCGCTGCCTCCTGCCCTTGTGCACAGAAGATACAGTGAAATACAAGTTGATTTTTAGTTCCTGTTTGCCTTGCACATGCCAAGCAAGCCTTTCCTGTCACTTGTATTCTCTTTTATCACTTGAGAGAGGCAGAGCACTTGCTTGATCATGGTTTCAAGCAGGGAGTGCTTATCTGCTTGTCACAAACACTTCTTCTCTTGCTCAACTTTCCCTGAAAGGCACCAACTCTAATCTGGAGCAGGAACATTGCTTGCTATTGCCATCACCTGGCAGGTTGGTGGTTTTTTTAGCCTCCTTTGCATCACTTCAGAACTCTCCTTGGAGAGCTGCTGATTTTTCTGGGTCACAGGCTTAGGTGAAGAAGATGCACTTGAATATAAGCAAAGTAAAAACCATCTCCAGATCTGCTTCAATTCCTGAGGTTGCTCAGACCAACACACGTGTACCCTAAGGCCTGTAGCTGTTTGCTGCCAAAATTAGATGAATAAAAGCATCTGAAGGATCCAGTTCTCACAGCCACACAAGAGGTGGATGGTCCAACTAATGACCTAGAACACAGGCTCTAATTGGCTTTCAAAGTCTCAGCCACCAGGTTTGATTTCTGTCACTTGGTTGTGCCAAATTCTCAGTTGACCTAAATCATAACACATCCTAGGAAGTCAACTGTTTTGTCAGCCTCTGTGCTGACTTATGCTGAAGTCTTTGCCCTTAAGGATGAATTTGATCAGCTGGAGGTGTTACACCTGCCACATGCAAACCGAGATAAAAGCTGTTTGCTGAGTATCAGCTTTGGGAAAGAGCTGATTCAAGGAAAGCCAAACTGGGGCTGAGTGATGGATTATGCTGAGCAGCTCTAGCATATTCCCCATGCAAACTGGTTTCTTCCTGCTGAGGGAAATACACTAATAGCTGGCCCTGTGTTGGGTTTCTGTGCTCACTTTTTTTTTTTTCCCTCCTGATTCCCTTAGGAAGCTACTGGAGGGTGAAGAGACAAGATTCAGTGCCTTCTCTGGAAGCATCACTGGGCCCATCTTTACACACAGACAACCATCTGTAACAATAGCATCCACTAAAATTCAGAAAACAAAAATTGAGCCACCAAAGCTGAAGGTCCAGCACAAGTTTGTAGAAGAAATCATTGAAGAGACAAAGGTGGAGGATGAAAAGTCTGAAATGGAAGATGCCCTGGCAGTTATTGCAGAAGAAATGGCAGCCAAGGCCCAGCAAGAAGAACAGGAGGAAGAAAAAGCAGAAGAAGCAGCTGTAGAGGAAGAAGCTGTTTCAGAGAAGGCTGCTGCAGAACAAGCAGCTGCACCTGAGGAAGAGAAGGAGGAAGAAGAAGCAGAGGAGGAAGAAGAAGCTGCCAAGTCTGACGCAGCGGAGGAAGGAGGTTCTGAAAAAGAAGAAATAGAGGAAAAGGAAGAAGGGGAAGAGGCTGAGGAAGAGGGGGAAGAAGCTGAGGCCAAGGGGAAAGCTGAAGAGGCAGCAGCAAAGGCAGAGAAGGTCAAAACGCCTCCCTCAAAGTCTCCCCCCAAGTCCCCCGTGGCAGAGCCAGCCAAGGCTGCCCAGAAGGAAAAAGCTGCAGAAGCAGGAAAAGACCAGAAGGTGGAGAAAGGTGGTGAGAAACCAGCCAAGGAGGAAGAGAAAGCCCCATCCCCAGAGAAGCCAGCAACACCAAAGGTAGCCTCTCCAGACAAGGCAGCAAGCCCAGAGAAGCCTGTAACACCAGAGAAGCCTGCGAGCCCGGAGAAAGCTGTGAGCCTGGAGAAGCTGGCCAGCCCAGAGAAGCCCCGTTCTCCTGAAAAACCAGCCAGCCCAGAAAAACCTCGTTCTCCAGAAAAGCCAGTGCCTCCTGAGAAGCCCCGTTCTCCAGAGAAGCCAGCCTCCCCAGTCAAAGCTGAAAAGGCTGCAGTGGAGGAGACCATCACGGTCACAAAGGTGACAAAGATCAGCGCCGAGATGGAGAAGGAGTCCAGGAAAGAAGACATTGCAGTGAATGGTGAGGTGGAGGAGAAAAAGGAGGAATCCAAAGAGAAGGAGGTTGAGGAGGAAGACAAGGGAGTTGTCACCAACGGCCTAGACGTGAGCCCAATAGATGATAAGGGTGAGAAGATTGTAGTGACCAAAAAAGCAGAGAAGATCACAGGTGAAGGTGGGGACAGTACAACCACCTACATCACCAAGTCGGTGACGGTCACTCAGAAGGTGGAGGAGCACGAGGAAAGCTTTGAGGAGAAACTGGTGTCCACCAAGAAAGTGGAGAAAGTCACTTCACACGCCGTGGTAAAAGAGATCAAAGAGAGCGACTAAAATCATAGCTAAGTTACCAAATCTCAAGAGCTTGGGTTGGTGCAAAAGGTTAAGCCATATGACAGCTGCAACATGCATGTGAGTGACGGCTTCAAAGCAGAACGGGTTCTCTCATGGAGGCTCCAGACACACAGTATCTTCCTTTTTTTGTGCAATATAGGGGAGGGGGGGGGAATGCATGCAGGCTCAAGATGTACTCCCTCCACAGAACTTGGGAATCTTTAAAAAAAATAAAATAAAATAAAATAAAACAAACAAAGAAAAATAAACTCATAATAGTGCATGAGATGAAACGTGCAGAGGAAGCTTTTTTGGATTTCCTGAGCTGTTGGAGGGATGTATCTGAGGAATGACTTAAGATGTATTATGCAAAGAACCAACTGAGCCAAAAAAAAACAAACTACAAACAGAAAACAGTAATAGAATATTCATGAGAACCAGAAGTCTCCTAGCCTTAAAAAAAAAAGCAAACAAGCTACTTATAAATAATTATGTTTACCTCACTGGTGCAATTAGGGTGGACTTTTGCTCATGGGAGAACCTAGTTGACATGCACAGTATGCAACCTTTTGTTGTTTGATGTAAAAGTCACAGCAGTTCTTGCTCAATAAAGGTCAATACTGAGAACATGACTTGTCTCGTGGCTTTTTTCCAGCTTGGATCCTTCTCTGGAGTTTGATACTTTTGCCCTGAGCAGGAATAGAGGTTGAGAAGTTGCTCAAGTTTTTCTTTTCCTCCTTTAGAAACAGGTTTGGATGGGATATGATGAACAAATCCCTTGTCCCATAACACACATACTTGGGCTGGTTTAAGCAAACACTTAAGAGCTGCATCCCAGGGTAAAGAGTCATCCATTGAATTCTGCTGCCTGGTCTTCAGGTGCCCTGAGGGGCTGCAATTGCCTTTGTTAGCAACAGGAAGGTCTCTAAGCCATGAGTTTTAAGTATCACAACCCTGCAGTTGTGCTGCAAGGATAATTTCCCTGCACATGAGCCTCAACATGTAAGGAGAACACTAAAAATGTGGCAATTTCTTGACTTTTTCCCTGTGAACTAGCCTGTCAAGGCACAAGGGTCACAGTGTCTTCTATGATGCTTGTCACTTCAGTGTGCAGAGACCCACTAAGGAACCTCAGCCATGACACTGTTCATCAAAATGGGGTGGCTTCTGATGATCTTTTTCCCCTTCTGCCTTAATTATATGGGAAAAATCCTTCTCAATTCTGTCTTGCATGACCCACAGGTGTGTAATCTGCCTCTCAACACAAAATTCCCAAATTGAGAGCAAATAAATTCCTGGAAAAAAAAGAAACTGTTCCAGAGATGATACTGGAATCAGGTATCAAAAATATTCCTAACCTGTGGTTTAGGTATTTCTCCACTTAAAATAGCTGTAGAAATGAGCCCCTTCAGTCTGAACTGAGGCTGAGTAATGCTCAAGTTATTGTGGTCAAATTGTAACAGCAAATTAAAGCATTGCTTAATTTCTAATAGAAAGGCCTCCTATGCACTGCCCTGTGTCTACTGCCACTTCTGGGTTGGCTTTATTAAGAAGAAAACCAATTTAAAAGCCCTCTAAAGTCCCATTGCATGTAAAATAAATGCAGATGAAACAAAGGGAAAAAAGAGGAGGGTCCTGACTCCAATTTGGGGAACTACTATGTTTTATTATGGGATTAATATTGCAATTATTTCTACAATAAAAATTAATAATAAATATAATATAAGAATATAATATATATAATAAATATAATATAATTAATACTAATAATTTCTATAATGACAAAGCCCACTGCTCCTGCCTCACCTCCTGTAATTGCAAGAAATGCAATTAATTCTTCCAGCAGCCTGGATTCATCCCAGGGACTGTCCTGAAGTCTACAGACTAATTGAAGGTCTGATCAAAATCTCTGTGATTTGCATGTGCCTTCCAATTCTTTACCCTATCAATAAATGGACATCAAGTAGTTTTTAATTGAAAGGGTCCTGAATATTCTTCACTGGAGAAACTGTTAAAAAACCCCACAGCAGATAAGGCTGCCAAAGAAATCTGGGTGCCTTTGTGTAGCAAAGCAAAGGATGTTTCTCTTGCTGGTATCAATAATGGAAATCTGGGCTCAACAACTTGCTGCTGGAGTGATGTTTAATTACAGCAGAGTCAGCAAATTAAATGACAGCTCCTCTGGAGTGAGCTTATTAGTGGAAGTTACGTGTGGATGTGACATTAAAATAACTATATGGACAAGAAGTGGCCCAGTCACCCTCACCAACTGTCAGGAAGAGTTTGCACCCAGTTACACTAAAATACAGAAATGCCCAGTGGTTTGTGAGCATTGAAGCTGCTTCTCTCTTGGGGCTACTCATAATTTTTCAAGAGAACAATAGCACCAAAAACTAAACCAGACACGGATGTTTCAAGTGAAACTTTCCCCCTACGTGCTTCCAGTTAAGGTCCAGAACCTGCTAAAATGCCCCAACCTGCAAAGCCAGGGGGCTACCAGCCTGGGGGGAGGCAAATTCCTGGGCTGCCCATGAGCACCATGTATTTAAAAGTATCCTCATTTCCCTCCTTTTCCACCCAAAACATATTGCAGCCTTTAGTTATTACCCAGAACTGTGCTGTGTTTTTTTTTAATTCCTCTGTTCTAACACTAAATAAATTGGTGAGTTTAGCCTCTTTCCCACTGCAAATATTTCCATGAAATCCTAAGAGAAATAAGCAACTGCTTAACACATTTTAAATATTTATAAAACTTTGAGAACCGATTACTATTTAATGTTGCCAAGAGGTTTTTGTCTGCTGACATCTGCAATCAAACAGTTTCAAGAGATCACATAATTCCAGGGCAGAGATGCATAAATAGTATGTTATTTGTCTGTTCTGCACCAATTACTTCTTCAGACTGTGCATAACCAGTGAAGGGATTAATTACTTTCAGACACAGAAGTTCATTATTCAACACAAAAAGACTCTGTGCAAGGAAAACAATAATTAAAGGAAGTTACTCTGAAGATTCATGCATCTTATTTCAGGTGGGTTACCAAGACCCCCATGACTTCAGCAGGTGGGAGGCTCTAAAATAGGATCTCTTTAGTTTACTGGCTTGTGGAAAAGCTACAACTGAGAGGTTTTCAGCATCCCAGAACTAAATTCCAGGTGGGAACAAACTGGGAAGTGTTACCCAAAGAGGCTGCATTTGCCAGGGAGCTGAGTCAGGCACTAGAATTTTCTCCAGGCATCAAGGTCTGTGCTTTTCCCATTCACATTCTTCCCTCTCTGCTCTTAAACTGCCCTTAACTAACCCTGGAAGGCAGCAAATGATGAATTTTCTATTATTTAGCTCCTACAAGGTAAATCCCTACAATCTGGAGGTTACACCTGTACAGGTTCTGAGTTGCTGAGTGGAGGGGGAACATGTTGTACCTCGAGAGAACCTTCAGCACCTCCTTGTGTTTGTCCTCCCTGTGGTGACATCTTGGCCTGCTCCAGACTTTATCTGCCCAAAAGACCACGAGAAAACTCAGGGACAGGCTGGTGGCTCTTCTTGCAGCTGCAACTTGGGTGCAAGTTCTCCCCGTGTCTCCCTCTGCCTGCTCTTACTGCATTGCGTCAAAGCCAGCTCCTGGATTGCCAAAGGTTAAACAAGTCTTGGCAGCCAGATCCCCACAGCCCTGGGAGCATCTTGGCATGCAGACCTGTCTTCCCATCCTCCCTCCCACCAGTTTAACCTCAGCAGCCAGGCAGGACTGGGGGAACAAAGCAGGCAGGACAGGCACTGCAGCTTGTCCCTCTCTGCAGCTCCTTGCCGCGCTGTGACTCACACGTTGCCTGCAGAGTGGGGAGATCTCTCCTCTAGCTGCAATACGTGAAAAATAACCCAAGGAGTGGGGATCAGAGGGGAACACACTGCAAGGAGGAACTGGTTTGCTGGTGTGTCTCTGAATGTGCTGGTTTGAGAGCATCCCAAGCAGCCTGGCTGCAAAGGTGGGCAGAGCTCGCCGGCCGGATCCCTTCCCATGGGGGACTCAGGACTGAGGGAAGAGGTTTATCTGCAAGAAAGGACAGGAAAGAGGAAGCACCATCAGGTATTGAGAAGTTGAAAGGAGCTCTGAGTGTTTGGCAGGGTGGGGCAGTGGCTTTAATATATGCCAACCTATTTAATAGCAGTTGGGCTTTAATGGCTGCGCAGAGCTCTGAGCTCGTGCCTAACGTGGTTTTTACCTCTTTCCAGGCTGAAGTGCCTTGCTCAGCATTTTCTGACAGAGCTCTCAGGTAGTACCACCTTTATTCTGCTGTGTTGCAATGAAGGGTCTCCCACCCCACCAGGAGCAGGTCTCCTGCAAGCCCTTGGCAGCTTTGGGAAGCGAACAAGCAGAGTCACCTCCTACTCAAGAGCCTGCAAATCCCCCCATCCCCCTCCCCACTGCTTTTCTGGAGACAGGAGAAAACCTGCTTTGAAAGAATAAGTTGGCATAAATCCATGTAGAAAAATCTCCACTAAAAGCAGAGGGGAAATGTGATTTTAGAAGACTCAGAAGAGATGTTGTTGAAGAAGGGAAAAACAGATTTACTCATTTCCCTTCTAGTTCTCAAAAGCACCAAAACCTGAAGGAACCAGGGGGAGAGAGGGAAAATAAGCATTTGGAAGTGATGCTGGAACTCCCTGAACTGGAATTATTACCTATGCATAAAAGCTCTATTTCCTGAAGGGTTTTATCAAAGCTGCTGTTTCTTTCTTCTGCTGTTTTTCCTGGGAATGTGGAAGCAAAGAATTGTTTTAATTGCTTGCCTCATCCATCATCATCATCTTCTCCATAACTCTTTTCAGCACTGAAAAGGAGATACTTTTGGAACACCCCTAACATTAGTATAAAAACACACTTCCTTTCCCTCTCAACACAGGATCAAGGAGCCTGTGAAAATCAACTGCTGCCATGAAGTCAGTGTAGAAAATTAAGTCACCCCAAAATCCTTTGCAAAAATCCATCTAGCTAAATGGGACAGTGAAAAGATTAAGTGCAGCCATGTAATGCCTGTATTAAGATGGGTCTATTTGAAATGGCTTGATTTGCAGCATTAATCCAGCACTTGCTCTTAGCACAGGGTTTAATTTTATGCATCAACCTGAGCTAATAGAGAACAGGCTCAGCCCACAGGACGTGGCTTGTACAACTGCCAGGCTTGGCTGCTGAGCTGCTCCTACTTGGTGCCTGATCACAGCTCAGACCTTTCTTTAGCTCTCACTTTAAAAGGTTAACATTTCCAAAAGAAAATGAGCTTCTTTCAGTCCACAGTGGACTGACTGAAGACAGGACCCTGGAAAGGCAGCTCATCCAAGCAGCAGAACCTGTCAGACATTAAAAAAGTTGATAGGAAGTTGTTCAAACAGCCACATTTGCATTTGGCTTCTGGACTGGTTGAAAACCTTTTTTCCAAGAGGCCAAAGGGAGCCTGTGTGTCCAAGAGCCCAGTGAGACCCACCACCAAGCTGAGAGCAGACACTGCTGTACTGTCACCATTTTAAGCTTTCCACAGGAAATTTCACAGCCTCCTAAGAAATGCTGTCCACCCATTAGTCCTCCAAGCATCCAGACAGAACCCAGTATCCCACATCCTGTTAGACAGGCTTGAAAGAGGAACATGGTACCCCACTTTATCAACCTTTTAAGTGCATTAGTGACAAGACACAGGCAAGGAATCCGTGTAAGCATTTCTGTAACTTTATTGACTAGCCTTATTGCACACACTTATTGAAGCCTCCATTATTTTACCCACCCAAGGTTTCCATAATTATTTTTTAAATGCAAGTTAAGGAGAACTTTCATTCCCATGACTTTTTTTTAAATGTTAAGGTTCTGAACCACCCAAGACAGACACAACCCCTGAATTCATACGTGTAGACCATGCGGCACTCGGGGAACAAGCCAGAGGGTGCTCTGCAAGCAAACTCATACTCTGCACAGAGAGAAACATCATTAACTTTAAACCTCAGTGGTCACTGAATTAATAAATATGTGAGACTGCAATTTTAGCTCAGTCAATCATTTATTCTGGTGAGAAAGCCTGCCTGCCTAAGCATCAAGCCTTCTTCTTCACTTCACTCTCTTCTTTTCCTGCTGGTTCTTTCTCTTCCTTCTCTTCCTCACCAGTTTCCTCAGCAGTTTCCTGAGACTCCTCTCCTTCTTCAGCTGCTGTTTCTTCCCCTTCTTCTCCTTCCTCTTCCTCACCCTCTTTGGCTTCCTCAGATTCTTCCTTGGCACCTTTGAATGGCAAAAGAAGAAAGATTTCCCATCTACATGCTGTTCCACATCTGGAATTTCAGAGGAGCCAGAACACCCTTCACCCCACACACCTGGGGGGCAGCCAGATGGGACTGGCAACTGATCTTGCATGAAAGCAGGGACATTTAGCCAGGACTTCCAAGGGAGGCCAAGAAAACTACACAACCAACTTATCCTAGACTTGAAAGGGAGTGAAACACTTTGAAATCTTTTCAAAATCATGGCCTTGAAAAATAGTAATTGAGTGTGGACTCGTTCTTTTAAGCCTCACCCAAAGACCTGGGTTCAAAAAGGCATTGCTCTCCAATTAGCTTTTAGCTATAATTTCATTCTAATTAATGTTTGCACTAACAAATTCCAATAGTTCAATGGTAATCAATGCATTTCAGGTATGTTTAGGTTAAATCCTTCAGAGCTAGGCAACTGAGGTCAGGAAAACCAACATTCTTTTACATTTTCTTTAAAATACAAGCTTGGCAAATGACTTACAGGGCAGCAAGGAAGTGGCATAATCTTTGGTTAAACAACAGAACTTGCCAGACCTCAGGCAACAGGTTTGCTACAAACTGAACCCACCATAACATCTACAGACACCTGCTGATGTTCCCATTATCACAGGCTGCCCTCTGAGAATCCATATTTAGCTCAGGATGTTCTGTTCCTTCTTTCTGAGAATGTCTGCAAGAGCTAAGCAGTGTTTGCTGCCATGTTAATACAGCATAACATGTTCCAGTATTCTCCTTCTCATGCTTGGAAACTGGAATGGAAAAAACACCCAGTGGTTTCCAGGGGAGTGGAATCAGACCTATGATCTGCCTGATCTGGAACATTTACCTTACCTTCCACTCAATATTCTATCTTCCCTGCTTAAATGCTGGGGGTTCAATACCACAATCCTTTGCTCATGAGAGCAGACAAGGATAGAGGTCTCATCACTGGACTTAAGCATCAGGATTTCTGGGTTTTACCCCACATGAGCAGGGTGAAGCAGGAAAGGGAGGGATCTGAAATAAGTACCTTCCTCCTCTTCTTCAGCCTCTTCACCTCCTGCTTCTTCCTCACCTTCCTCTTTCTCTTCCTCCTCACCTTCTTCTGCAGGGGCTGCCTTGGCTTCTCCCACTTTAGCAGACTCAATGGTTTCCTCTATTTCAATCTGCTCCTCCTGGACATGACTGGAGTAGTAGGTGGGGAAGGAACGGGTTGTCATCAGGTAGGAGCTGGACTGGAGCCCAGTGTAGGCAGACCTGCCAAAACTGGGGGCAGTCTGGGTGTAGCCACTGGTGATGCTTCCCACACTGGTGAAGCTGAGTCGGGTCTCTTCACCCTCCAGCAGCTTCCTAGCAGAAAAAACAGGACACAAATCAATCAGTTAGGCTGCTGCAGTTTCAGCTGTGGACCACGAGGATAATGATGCCTTGAGCTACACAAGCCCCAGAGACTGAATATTCAGGAGTGCAAAAACTAGCCCATAGTGAGTAACTTATGTGGAAATGCTACCCTATCTTCTTGGAACAATTTCAGCTTCTGAGGGGCACATTACTGGTGAATTAATACTTTTCCCTGTGAGAAGAAACAATGGGGAAAAAACCCTTTGGGATGAGGTTCCTGCAGCAGGTGAAATCTGAGGTGCATTTTTTTAGCCTGTAGGGCTGCAGAGAGCAATGCAGACCTGAGACTCTGACGTTTAGTTACCAGACAAGGTTTATAGCCACTTTCTCAATATTCCCCCTTGTGGCACTCACAGAAACTGTCTCAGCCTCTGCAATTTCTAACGGTGTCTGGGACAGACCATCCTTTTAGCAGTAATTGTGCTGGAAAATATTTGCTTTGCAGGACATAGCTTCTGGGAGCTGGAAACAAAGCCCACTCTTAAAAGGGATTAACCATTTGGAAAACATAATCATTTGTATTAGGAAGTCCCACTGATACAAGATCTCTTCAATGCAAGTACAGAACAAGTATTTTTACCTGTAAAGATGGAGAAATGAGACAAATTGCAGAGCTACAAGTTCTGGATGCATATATGTATTAGTAGTCACACAAGTTGGCTGCACACGGAATATTTGGCTTTAAAGCAAATATTTGACCTCAGAAGCAACTGCTTCTTCAATAGGCAGACAATGGAGAAGACCTGATTCAACTCTGACATCTCCCTATGAACATTTCAGCTGGAAGGATGATAAATAAAATAAATGATCTCCAAAATACACAAAGGGGAACCTGCTCCAAGTTCTGACTCAGGTAAATATTCCCCCCCATCATACCTATAGGCTGCAATTTCAATGTCCAGGGCCATCTTCACATTGAGCAGATCCTGGTATTCCTTCAGGTACCGAGCCATTTCACTCTTTGTGGTCCTCAGCTCATTCTCTAACTTGTTGATGGTATCCTGTTGGAAGTAACACCATTGGCAGTGTCAGCCTCCTGATTCTAACACTCATGCCTTGGAGGGAAAGCCCCTCTTAGCTTCACCTTGCTCTAGCAGAGCCAACAGACCCAACTCCTCCCTGCAGCCAAACCTGCACCATTCACCAAATCCCAATTCCCAGGCAGAGCTTTCCCACCCCTGCACCTACAGGGTTATTATTTTTCCATCCCTATTTAACACCAGGACCTCCATTTTCTGCCCTCCAAGGACTAACATGTGCAGGAAATGTATGCATCCCTTTGCTTTCTCCCTCTCTTGGTGCTTTTTAGCTTTAGCTCAAGGCTTTACAGGTATATAAAGGAACCCTGCCTCGTGCTTTACAGCTCCCTGGCGATTTACATTGTGATTCTAGGATACCTGAAGAGCTTGGAGACGTGGCACTGCTGCAGAATGTACCTGGGAGCTGGAAGTGATGCCCTCAGGCTGGAAGCAAAGCCCTCCCCTCCAGGATGCCCCCCCGGGGCTGGAAGCGATGCCCTTCCCTCTGGGAAGACCCCCGGGGCTGGAAGCAAAGCCCTCCCGTCCAGGATTCCCCCCAGGGCTGGAAGCAAAGCTCCCCGAAGCTGGAAGCGATGCATCCCCGGGCTGGAGGCGATGCCCTTCCCTCCAGGATGCCCCCCAGGGCTGGCAGAGATGCCCTCCCCTCCGGGATGCCCCCCGGGACTGGAAGCAAAGCCCCCCAAAGCTGGAAGCGATGCCCTTCCCTCCGGGATACCCCCCGGGGCTGGAAGCGATGCCCTTCCCTCCGGGATACCCCCCGGGGCTGGAGGCGATGCCCTCCCGTCCAGGACACCCCTCACGCCCCCCAATCTCACCTGCAGGGCAGAGATATCCGCGCTCTGCTTCTCCTCCAGCTCCTGCAGCTGCTTCTCCAGCGCCTCGTTCATACCTCGGGTGGCCTCGATCTCCAGCGTCTTGGCTTTGAGCAGCCTTCGGCTTTCGGATACCTCGTCTTTGGCGGCCCGGACGGCGTCGGTGTTTTTGGCAGCGCTCTCGGTGAGCACGGTGAAGCGGCTCCGGAACCATTCCTCGGCGTTCTGCATGTTGCGGGCCGCCAGTTTCTCGTACTGAGCTCGGATGTCCCGCAGGGCCGCCGAGAGGTCGGGCTTGGCCGACACGTCCATCTCCACCGCC
>NW_009952804.1:256018-275172 GCF_000747805.2 Chaetura pelagica
GCTGCCGCTGCGCAGCGAGACGTGCAGGCGCGGAGCGTCCGCGAAACGCCGCTTGTAGGGAGGGAAGAACGGGTCGTAGCCGTACGAGCTCATGGTGATCGGGAAGGGGAGAGGCTCCTCTGAGGGCCGGCCAACCCCGCGGACCCGTTTTATGCGCCGGAGGAGCGGGAGGAGCGGGATGGGGAGGGAGGAGCGGGGCTGGGCTGGGCTTGCTGCGGGGCTGGGCTCTGGGTTAGCTCCTCGTGGTACCGCCCCAGACACACCTCAGGTCTCGCTGCCTCCCTCCCCTCATCCTCCTCTTTCCCCCCTGGTATCTAACTCTGCTCCTCCTCCCCTTTCCTGCCCTGTAACTCCCCTCATCCCAACCTGCCCGCCTCATGTGTAACTCTCCCTCCTCCTCCTCCCCTTTCCCACCTTGTGTTTAACTCTCCTCTTCCCTCCTCCCCTTTCCCACCTTGTATCTAACTCTCCTCTTTCCCCCTCCCCTTTCCCACCTTGTGTGTAACTCTCCTCTTCCCTTCTCCTCCCCTTTCCCACCCTCTGTGTAACTCTCTTCTTCCCTCATCCCCTTTCCCACCTTGTGTGTAACTCCTCATCCCCTTTCCCACCCTGTGTGTAACTCCTCTTCCTTCCTCCTCCCCTTTCCCACCTTGTATCTAACTCTCCTCTTTCCCCCTCCCCTTTCCCACCTTGTGTGTAACTCTCCTCTTCCCTTCTCCTCCCCTTTCCCACCCTCTGTGTAACTCTCTTCTTCCCTCATCCCCTTTCCCACCTTGTGTGTAACTCTCCTCTTCCCTTCTCCTCCCCTTTCCCACCCTCTGTGTAGATGAACTCATCCCTTTCCCACCTTGTGTGTAACTCCTCATCCCCTTTCCCACCTGTGTGTAACTCCTCATCCCCTTTCCCACCTGTGTGTAACTCCTCATCCCCTTTCCCACCTGTGTGTAACTCCTCCTCCCCCCTCCTCCTCCCATTCCCCACCAGTCACCCTGGGCAAGCTCTGGGGGGTTGTTGGAGGCTCAGTGTTGTGGTTGGGGTCTCAGTGAGGCCCACAACCCTTTCAGCACCTCCCTGTGTGCATCAACAGCAACGAGGGGGTTGTTTCTCCCTTCCATTTGCAGTTTTTCCATGGTGTGTGTGCTCCTCAGGATCCTGCTCTTCACCAAGTGTTCCTAATAACCAGGTAATTACATGTAAACAAATCTGTGAGAAAGCACATAGGTGTGGTTCACAGTCCTGGCAGAATACATCAGTATCTGGTTACCTTTGCTTCCTCTGTTCCTTGAGATTCACTAGAGGTAAGTCCTGTCTGAGACTTGGATCATAAGGGCTGAGTATTTATCCTTACCTAGTTGGGCTAATAACAAAGACTAAAACTAAATAACTGCCCTGCAGCTACCCACAGTATTACTGGTTGACTAAAACAGAACAGTATTTATGTAGCAGAGAGTTATCAAAGGTAATCTGGGAATATATTTATTACAGACTTAATTGGATGCTCAAAAGGGCAATGATAGTTTGTCTCCCTGAGTCAGAAGGTACCAAATTTGCTGCTGAACAAGCTCCTCAAAGTTTTCTTGAGGAAGGAGTTAAATGTAGGTGGGGGTTGGGAGACATTTGTTAGGAGAGAGATACCACAGAAGTGCTTAGTTTCTTCCTAAAGAAGGGGGAAAGACAGTAATATAGATAAGTTAATCTGTGTGCCTGTCACTAATGGCACAAAGACAAGCCTGCTTACTACCAGTCATCTGCCAAAGGTAGAGCAGGGTTGGTGTTTCCTACCATCTTCCAGTGACCTCAAGCAGTGTTACCTGTTGTGTGGCATCATTGCCATGGTTTTCAGGATACTTGAATAGGAGGGATGTTAAGCTGTGAAGGGCAATGGCTGGCAGAGGTAAAAAGCTACACCTTTTTTCTTCTGAGCTTAAGCTACATGGAATGAACAGTTTCAAGAGGTGGTAGAGGCTTCTGTGTCACTATCACAGTAGAGCTGATGAGAGATTTTATTTTGCAAATCTAAAGTGCCCTCAGGAGGATGAATGGAATTATTCTCCACTGACAAGCAATGCAAGTGAGGCTTCTACTAATCATTTTATTCAACATTTGATTTAAATGTCAGTAGCATTTGCATTCATGCATGTTAGATCAACTATCCATTATTCAGACATCAAATATGCAAAGTACAGCAGCACAGGTATAGCTTTATGTGCTAATACATGTTAGCTTTAACAGAGATTGATTTTGGTGTTTGCCCAAAATAGGTTTCTTGTGTAGCTTGCAGAGAACACAGGGAAGAAAGGAGCAATGTAGATGTTGTAGCAAGATGAAAAGATTCACAGTGGGCTTGGTCAGAGGTTCAGTGAGCTTCTAAACACAAATTATTGTAGAACATTTAATTCATGTGAAGTGGCATGCCTTGTTTCATGCCCAGTGGATTTATACTTTTCTCCCCTACATTCAATTTGAGCATAAGTTTTAGTTATTAATGATATCAGTTATTGTGCCATCTATTAATAAAGGAATATATCTCAGCTTTTAAAAACAACTCCCCATCATATCCCAAGAAAATAAGCTTTGTAATTGTAGGCTTTTAATGCTCTTCCTTGTACTTTTTTTTAAAAACAAGGGAAAATGAGTGGAAAAGCCCCCCCTCTCTGCCAGCAGTGTGTGCCAGGAGGATGGGAAAGTGTGTCTGCAGACAGCCCTGCTGTGTGGAGTTGGAGTGTGACTCAGAGGTAAGGATCAAGCTTTGTTACTAGAAGGAAAAGAAAGCTCCTACTGAAGGCATCCTGCTCTGGAAACCTGTATTTCCAGGCACAGGATGTGCTGACTCCAGCTCCCCCATTCCCTTTTGCCATAAAGCCTGTCCCATTGGCAGGTTATTGTTAGCAAAATGTTTGCCACGGTGGTGAACAGAGGAACAGGGTGAAAACTGGCTGCCAGCTGGAATGAAATGGTCTGCCCTGTGTGGCTCATCCTTAAGACTGTGTTGGAACAAGCAGGCAGGTACTGGCTGAGCTGAGTCACCCAGCAGCAAGATGTGATGTCCCTTTCTACCTGCTGTTCTCCTGCTGGCTTAGTTAGGTGTGAGTCCCATCATCTCATCTAACAACCTTTCAGGAGAAGAATCCCAACCTCACGTTCAAAATGCCAATGATCCTGGTGAATTATAAGAAATAACAGTACTGACATGACAAAGTGGCAGCTGGGCAGCCACCTGCTACTGCTGCATAGGCAAAAGCCAGCAGCTCCATGACAGCAGCATCTTCTTTGTATGTTTTCCTCTGCTACACACTGAGTTAGCTTGGACTCAGTCTAGGAATGGCCTTTGCTCAGGGAATAGTGAAGGTCTGAGCCCTGAGCCTCATTGAGCACTAAGAAGTTACTTGGGTGCAACTAGAGTTGGTGAAAATTCCTCTGTGCTGCAGAACACTTGGGCACTGAAGTCTAGTGGGGTTTGTCTTGTTTGTTTGTTTTCTTATGAAAAAAACCAGTTTCCCCAGTAGAAAGTGTATCGGGGTGTTTGGCATTGAGGTGTACAGCAGAAGTCTTCATTGTCTCCTCCTGGTCTTTTTTCAGGACCATCAAAAGAGCTGTAACTGCTTATTTTGAACTAGCAGAAACCAGCAGCCCTAAGGCAGAACAGCTAAAGCATTGCTTGTATCTGGGGTTTTTAAAAGTTGTTTCTACTCTATCAAGGCACAGCTCTGAGAGTGGGGGAAAAGGGCCCTTCTGTGTTGAAAATATTACATCCCTCTGATGTGTTGTGCAACACTGTGGTTTTTTATACAATATATAAAGAGATGGAAAGGGTTGATCCATGCATGGCACCCATATCACAAAATAGCTGAGAGGTACTCTACAGAGTAAAGTATGATTAAGCAATTTCCTTTCCCAGTGTTTTGTACTACTACATTTACTGCAAAACCCAACATATTGTCATTCTGTGGCACCATGTTTTATGGATTAATTGATTGATTTTTATTTATAAGATTGATCAGAGCAGCTCTGAAGAAGAAGGGGGGAGCTGGAACGGGTCCAGTGTAGCAGTCCAAGCTCTGTGCCAGTGTCAGTGCTGTGGGGATGCAGTACAGCATGCCTGTGTCTGCTAGAACTTCTAGCATGTCTGCTAGAATCTATCTGGTCTAAGTTGAACACACTGAAAATTGCTGTTGTGTGTTACTGACCCTCTGGCTCTCAGGGGAGTATTTTGAAAGTCAGGAGCACAGGTACAGGGTTCTATGTTCTTTCCCTTGTCTGGAAATTAGGAATCCAGATATTATGTCTGTTTCTACAATGAAATTAAAACCTCCAAATCAGTTTTGAAATGTGCAAATTAAAATTACCTGTTCTTAGATTCTCTGAATCCTGCTGCATTTTTCTTTTATGGATTGGAAGGAGTCTTACATTTTGGGGGGTCTGCCCCCTGTGTTCCCAACAGCCCCTTCAAGAGGAGACAAACACTGACATGAACTGTCAAGGCCTGTGCAGAATTTGGTCTGCAAGGACTGAAATCCAGTATCTGGCAGACACAGAAGAAATGCTAGGAAGTATTTAGTGTATTTCTTCTGAGCAGCTATTTGCTTTGTTTGTGCCTGAGCAGCTTTCATTATTTTATTATTGCTCAGACCATTTCTGTTTTGTTGGGCACAGTAACATTAATTTGCTCACGTTGAGCTTGTTCTGTCTCTTGATTACAAGAGCTGGAGGAAACAGCCAGCCACTTCCTTCATTTGAGCTCTATCAATGAATGCTTAATTAGAAATTCATTAGCTTTGTTTATTCTTTGGATCAGAACCCCAAACTAGGCCACCAAATCTGATGGCAGATTTCCCTTTGCAGTTGCAACGATTCGTTCTTAACTCCCCGAATCAATTAAATAGATGTTCTGCTTTTGTTTGATTCCAGCAATTAGAGATAAAAGGGATTCTTGGACAGATGAGATAAAGCTCCCCTGCCTTGCCAGCTGCAGAGCAATGTGCATGGTTTGAAAAAGCCCACTCAGCCTGTTTGAAGAGAGATCATTTACTGATTTGCAAAGTCTCTTGCCTGGAACACGGGTCTTCTGCCACCGTGGGAGGAAGGGGACAGACTCAAGAGACCAAGGACCACATCAGGAGCTTGTTGTAAATTGGCACTGGGCTGTAGGCTGCCCTGAAGTCCTGCCACTTAGAGCTGCCTGAGGATCTGAGCTTCATCTTTTCCTTCTGTCTCCTTGTGAGTGATCTCACCTGTCTTAAGTTGTCACCTGAAAAAGTGGTACTTTATGATGCCATAGGAATAAAAGAATAATTGTGCCAGTTCTCAGCTGAATCAACTGCTGATGATTTGCAAGGGATTCCACTTTCCCCATCCTCACATGACGTGGTGAGTTGCAGAACACTTGTTTTTTTTTCTCTCTATTCATTAGAATTATCTAATCAATCCTAATGGCTGCAAGATCCAATTTACACTGGGTTGTGCAAGGTTGGCATCAGACCATCACATCTTATGGCACATCATGGAACAGCTGATAGGCAGGTCATGTAGGTTCCTCATGGCTGTAACATGCCATGGGTGGAAGAAAGCAACAGAATCAATGTCTGTCTGTCCTACCTTGCTGACATTTCTAACCTCTAGCATGGTGGAGGGTTCTTTTTTCCCTTCCAATGGCTTATCTAACTCCTTACATTTTTTATCTTGGAAGCCTTTCTCACCATGTTAAAATGTTCTTCACAATGTGGTTGTAATAGTTTTCAGTCTTCAGTGTTTCTGAAATACAGTTCTTGCCACATTCCTTCTCAAAGAACTATTACATTGAAATTAATGCAGTTGTTTGAGCTTTACCAGCACATCTGATAGGTACCAAGCATAATGATTCAAGTGGGATTTTCACATCTCTAAATGACTGATTCCCATTGAATCTCAAAGGAATTTGGACACAAAACTCCTTTAAATTCCCTTGAAAAGTGACAGCTTGTTATAATTGCTTTTGCAGAAAAAGGTGAGTTACATGCCTTGTGTCATGGGTGTATCTTTAACTGTAGGAGCAGCTGAATATGCCTGTAAATCTTCCTTTCCCTGGGTCATTATACAGTGGTGTTTTCTGCTTCTGGTCTGTACTTGTGCATGTTAAGCAGTAGACTCAGTGAAAGACTTAAAATATTCAGTGAACCACCTGAACATTAAGTTACAAAGTGAACCTGAGGTGCTGGTGTGCCCCAAGGAGTTGCTGAGGGAAGAACTGGCTGCTGCAAAGTTCTAAATGCTCAGGGAAAATGACTGTGTATCTAGTTTGGTTTGAGGGATGTCTGCAGTTAGAACTTGTGCTTGAGCAACTGTAGATGATGATAAGATGATTTAATATCCTCCATATTTTTGAAGTGGGATACTTAAGTCAGCAACAATATCCAGAGGTGTGTGAACATCTCTCTGTTCTCCTGTTTCTGCTGACTACTCAAGGGCTGCACCAGCTGAAGGTAGTTCTGTTGATGACAGTGAGTAGAGGAGACTGCATTTCTGATACAGCTGGGAGCATATGAAAGGCTCAGGATGCAGTCACAGACAGTTTCTTTCCAAAAACTTTCCAGCATGAATGACAATAAAGCTGAAATGGGGGTCAAAAAGAGAGTCTGTTGTCTGCATGCACAATTAAAAGGCATGACAGCTTTTATCAGTGGTCTGCAGGGAACTTAAGGATAATCTACATTCCTGATTACCAGTTCTTCCCTCAGTCACAGAATCTGGATGAATAATTGAGGAATACTTGCCCTAGAACTAATTTATTCTTTCAACCTTGGAGGGATTTTGCTCCTTGCTGCATATAGAGCAAAAAATTGATGTGGGGTGTACACAAAGCCACCTCTACCTTTTAGGAAGCTTTAATCTTCCCCTGTGCACGTGTGCAAGCATTTCTTAGCAAGATAGAAGCAGACCATCATTTAAGAGCCTGGCATATAGTGCTGACCATAAAACTCAGAAGGAAAGTGAGCAATAAAACTGTCTGGGTGTTGTATTGCAGCGTGTTGACTGGTTGATTTTCACAGCAGTGAGCTGAGCTTGCTCAGCTCTGCAGTGTATGAATAAAAATTACTAAACTTCTGCAGCCACTGCACCTGACCTGCTGCATCAGATCACACCAAATCACTCTGGTTGGAAAAGACATTTCAGATCTTCTTGCTTGCACCATGTTCTTGGAATGGTATTTGGTTATTAAGGATGATAGTCAAGGATTTATGCATGTGTGGGACAGAATATGAACTGCAGCCCATTGCTCTGGTTTTACACTAATACCATGTAACTGAAACATTTGCAGAGGTCTGCAGGGGTTCCAGCTCTGGCACTACTCCTCTGAGAGAGAAAATGGCTTTGCACCACTCTAATGCATTAGATTCAATGATCAATTACAGACTGAGAGGCTCTCCTGGCATGTGTGAGCTATGAGAATTCAAGTGAGTTCTTGATATAACTAATAAGGGCAGAGGAGGAGTTGCTGTGTTGTTTTTTTTTTATTTGTGCAGGGTTTTCTTGAGAAATAAAATATCTCACTTTCACTGAACCTGCTGGTGGGGTTGTGGGTTTTTTTTTTCTTTTTGAGTGTAAGAGAGTGAAAAGGGAATTGCTCAAAACTTGAACCCTGAAATCCTGAGGGCTTTTAGTGAGAGGACAAGGGGGGATGGATGAAAACTGGAAGAGGGGAGATTAAGGTTGGTCATGAGGAGGGAATTCTTTGGTGTGAGGGTGGTGAGAGCCTGGGCCAGGTTGCCCAGGGAAGCTGTGGCTGCCCCATCCCTGGGGGTGTTGAAGGGCAGGTTGGATGGGGCTTGGAGCAGCCTGGGCTGGTGGGAGGTGTCCCTGCCCATGCAGGGGGGTGGATCTGGATGAGCTTTCAGGTCCCTTCCCACCCAAACCATTCCTTGATTCTATGATCTTGTGGTCTTTCATTGCCAAGTAATAAAGATGTAATTTTTCAGGGTTGGGAGTTTTGAGAAGCTCCCAGGCTGGGGCCATAATGAGCAGATCTATTGTTATGTGACAGCCATTGCCTTCTCTGACTGTGAAGGCTAAAATACAGGTAGTCCCAGAGTGTGGGAAAATCAGCTCAGCCTGGGAAGAGTCTGTTTTGGTACATTTTGGAACATGATCTGTGTTTCAGGGAGCTCTGTGCAGTTACCAAGCAATGCCTTCTGCCTCTGGACCTTCCACAAGCCTCACAACAGAAGGCATATTCCCAGGGTATGTTTCCTCTCTACTTGATTGATGCCAATAGGAGTTTGGTGCCTGTGTTCTTCTGGAGATCTGGACCTTAAGGACTTCCAGTTTTAGATTTGGCAGCACTTGCCTTGTCACTTAGGCCCTTTAAGAGCCATCAGGGGAGTAAAAACTTGCAGCTTCTCTTGTGTAAGAGGAACATACTATTGAAATAACTTCAGGAGCAATTAGCATCTATAACTAACTAGTCTCAGTCTGTTTATTTGGCACTGCCAAAAGCTACTCAGTCATTTTAGTTACTCTCAAGTCTCACAGGGGTGTTGTGGCTGTTGAGCAGATGGTTTTAAGTGTTACCTTCTAAGTGATTTTCTGCTTCTTGTCTGACAGCAGAAGTGGAGAAATGTGCACTTGCCCTGCTCCCCAGGAGTCATCTGATAGAGGTGTGGGAGATCTGCCTACCTGACCCATTGCAACTGAGATAACATTCCTGCAGCAGCTGAAAGGAGTGCAGTTTCTAGGCTTCCACAGTTAAAGAAGAAATCACTCTTCTAGGGTCTGCTGATTTACAAACAGGGCCATCAGAACTGACTAGAAATGGTATTTGCTTTTCAAGGAGAATAACTTGGCCATTTATTATGAGGCAGGATAAAGCACTGGAGATGGTGCTGTAGAGAATAGCTCTGAATAGACAGGGGATTAGGAAAGATGAGGTAGCCAGATGTATCCCTTTGTCTCTCTTTTTATTGATGAAAGCCAGAAGAGGATGCTTGTGAAGCTGTCATAAGCATATTTCAAATACTGAAGCCAAACATGAAAAGTCCTGTTTCACCTTTCAATGCAGTGATGGGCACTGCAGGGTAACACAGCTGGGCAGCAGTGTCAGAGCTACTTGTTTGCAGCAAAGGTTTTATGGGTGGATTCTTACTGCCTCCTGGTTTGTGCCTGGTTGCAGATGGGGTGATCTTTGGGGAAGCTGAAAGAGCTCTCTGACCTGCTGCACATGAGCATGGTGGTTCTATGTCCTTGAACAGTGCTCTTTGTCTGGTATGTGAGAGCCAGAATTGCTAGATGGATGGGAACAAGAAGTGACCAGAAGACAGCATATTGTAGCAAAGGCTTCTTAGTATGTAATTATCTAAACCATGAAACCAAGAGGTTTTTGTTCTGATACATTTAAGTGAAGATATTTGTACAAGCTCTGAGATGTACTGGTGCTTTTGAAGCACTGGAAAAAGGATTTCAAGAGAAATGATTTCAGGAAAAGATGCCTAGTTTGTTTGTTCTACCCATTGCATGCTCAGCATGGAAAGCAGTTTCATTAATTCCTTTTTTTTTTAATTATTAATTTCAAGGGTGGCTACATGCAACTTGTTTTTAATCTCTCTCTTTCTTTTGTGTGTGTACACAAAGACAGCAAAGAGGAAATCATCACATTATCCACAGCATCTAGGGACACGGGTAACTTTCTGTAAGGCTGGGGACACTCCTTGTGTTGTGTTGATGAAGTGATTGCTGAGCCTGGCAGTGCTCCTTTTTCCCCTCATGTGAGCAAAGGAGCAAGACCAGCAAGTCTGGAGATCAGGTGTCCAGAGAAGTGATTCGATGCTGTGAGCCTGCAGGTTTTGCTGCAGAAAGAGGAGCCATTCTCAGGCTGCAGCCCTGGGGGCAGCAGCTCCTGGGAAGCAAACGCCTGCATGTGCAGGCACAGCAGAGCCAGAGGAAGGTGAAGGTGGGTTTTGGGGCTGTCCCCTCAAAATTCAAGTGTGTGGGATAGCTGAGGGGGGAGGAAAGGAGGAGTTATGTCTTAGAGTAATGCAGCCTGATGAGTAAGACAGGAGGCAAATTTTTTAGTTTAGTGGCTGCTGAGGTTTAGTGTGACAAAACCCAATGCATTGCAGGTTTCATGCAGGCTGGCCAAGATGTGCAACTGCATCTAGGGCTTGCCTTGAGGGGTGGGGTTACCATCCATATCATCTGACCTAAATCATTCCTGCAGGAAGCTTGCCATGCCTCCCAGGAGCCTGCAGTGGACTGAGAAATGCTGGGCAGGGTGGGAAGGGAAAAGGCTGCAGGAAGGGTTAATTCTGGGTTTGCTGGGGTCAGGCTGCAGGGTTTTGGTGCTCTGTGTGTCCTTCCAGCGCCTCCTGTCGGGACTTTGCCCCATGAAGTTGTAATTTAAGGGGAGAAGGGAGGGCAGAAAGGGAACAGAAACTTTCTTCTGGAGTTCTTAGGGAAGAAGCAGGTGCTGCCCAAGGGAAAAACTTAAGTGAAGTTTCTCTGCCCATCCTTAGGGAGGGATGGGACATGGTAAGAGGGGATTTGACCTTCTGTAAATGGAGAAGGAGGGGAGCAAACTCTTCCATCAGCCCTTGGCAGTGTCCTCTGCCTGTCACTGCAGCGAGGGGATGGCAGGACCCTGTCGTGGGAATTTATGGATTAACAGAGGCTTCCTATAAGCAGAGAGGGGAAGAACGAGGGAGAAGGGATTGTTTTACTAGCTGCTGTCAGGGGGAGCTTAGAGAAGGCATCACTCAATCTGCTTCTTCCCCCCTCCCTGTGGGAGCTGCTGCTTCTGCAGCAGGTCCAGTTCCTGGCAAAAGTTCAACACTGCAGCTTCCAGACAGAGAGAGGAGGGAGGGAGGAGAGTCCCGCATAGAGGAGGAGCTACCAGGTCCCAGGCTACTTTGGCCAGAAGCCTGACTGCTGCAAGCAGGGAAAGAATTGGGAAGAGCAAGTCTCCCTTTCCAACTCAGCAGCAGTCACTCAGGCATTCCTCCTTTGCCCTGTTTTTTAAATCAAATTAACAAGTTTCCAGTGGCCTAATCACCTCCAGACCTCACACCATGAGGTGGTGTTGGTGGCTTCTGCTACATAAAACTCTCCCTAAAGTGGCCAAAAATGCTGCAACAAAATGGGGTGATTGGGGGATCCGTGGGATCAGAACCATTTCTTCCTAGGGAAGGTTTTTTTTTTCTTTTCCCCTAAGTGTTCTGAGAGAAGGGCCAGGGAAAATCTGGGGAGAGGTGGAAGAAAAAAAAGTCCCATTTACCTTTCCTCAAAAAAAAAAAATAACCAACAGCACCCAAGAGGAAGGTTGTAAATAAGGAGTGGAAAGGTTGGATGGAAACAGATGGGAAATCAAGGCAAACTGAGCAGCACATGAGCTAATGGCTTCCCTCACTTCCCTGCAGCCTCTGCCAAGCTGGCAAAGCAGTGTTTGTGCACAGCAAGAGCTTCTCCCCACAGGAACTGGTCCCATTTCCAGTGGGAAGAGACCAGTTTCCCACTGGTGATCATGAAGGGATGAGGTTCTCTGCTTGCTCCTGCAGACTGAGCAGCTCTGGGATGAGGGTCAAAGCACAAGGTTCCTTTCCCATGTTGTCTTCATGTGTTGCACCCTGTAGGGAGCAGCTCCAGTTGTGTGGGTCTGGACATCCAGTGCTATTTGCCCCTTTTTTCCCCCCCCTCCACTTTTCTGAAAGTAGTGGTGCACAGCTCTGTGAGAATTAGATGGGGTGCAGGAGGGGAAGAGGAACCAGCTGCTCTTCAGTGAGTAGGAGCTGGATATGGGAGTTAATATTCCTGCAGCTCCAGGGGAGAGTGAGGGTCTCTCTGGATTGGCACCTTTGCTGATGCTCTCCCTGGAGCCAGGCCCTGGGGCTCCAGGGATGCTCTGGGCAGGCTGTGGAAGTAACTGTGGCTCCTGCAGTTATTTGCAGGGAGGTTTTGGGGCAGAAGGAGAGCTGGGAGGGCTCTGGGGTGGCTGGGGTCCCTGTGCAGCCGGGGCTGCTCCCTGCCTCCCTCCTGCCGCAGGAGGATGCTGAGTCACTTCTGCAGCGCCTGCTCCTCCTTTGCAACTTCCCAGCCCCTTCCTATTCTCCCGCAGTGCAACCGATGGGAGGCAGCTCAGACTCCTCTTTTCCTCTAGCCTGACTCTCTCTTGCTTTCTCATTTCCCCCCCCCTCTCAAAAGCAGGCGTTGCTTTAAAATAGAAATCTATCAGTGTAGCTGCCATAAGGTGATGCTGAATCTCTTTCTCCTTGGGTAATGGATCTTTCTGTTCCTCCAGAGAGCAGCAATAATACTGGATGAATACAGTGAATGCTGCAGCAATTTTCTTCTGTAAAGGAGCCCTCCAGGGCATTGAATCAGCAACGATTATCCATCGGGCAGACATTTCTTGGAAGAAGGGCTGGGGCAGGGGAAAGAGGGGTTTTTTGTGTGTTGCTGGAACAGGCAGCAATAAAGCACTCTGTGCCTGCTGTACCAGCTGCTCCTTTAACCTCTTTTTCCTCGGGGATTGCTGCAGAACATCTCAGGAGAACTCTCAGGAGCTGCCCAGCCTGGAGCTCTGGGGAGGATGCTCTGCAGGAAAATAGGAAGGGGGAAGGTGGATCTCAGAGCAGGGCTGTGCTTGTTGCACAGAGGCAGGGGCTTGGGAAGAAAGGGCTGCTGAGTGAACGCTGGCAGCTGGCAGAGGAAAAAACTTGCATCAACACTTTGATGTTTGTCCTTTCCTCTGTAGTGGCAGTTGAAATCTGCAACACCAGATGGGAATTTATGAAGTGAAGGCTCCTAGTCTCCTGAAAATCAAAGTGCTTGTTTGAGTTAGCTTTCTTGTCAGGGGGTGCTGATTCCTTGCTTCATGTCTTGCAGCTCCAGACTGCACTATCCTAGAATCTTCCTTGCTTTGTATTATTACAAAGAGATATTACCACTGCATGTTGATTTTTATGATTAGCTCATACTTACTATTTTTAAATCGCGCTTTAATATGTTCAGCCTGGAGAAGAGAAGGCTCCAGGGACACCTTAGAGCAGCTTCCAGTGCCTGAAGGGGCTCCAGGAAAGCTGGGGAGGGGCTTGGGACAAGGGCAGGGAGGGATGGGATGAGGGGGATGGATGAAAACTGGGAGAGGGAGCTGGAGGTTGGAGATGAGGAGGGAATTCTTTGGTGTGAGGGTGGTGAGAGCCTGGCCCAGGTTGCCCAGGGAAGCTGTGGCTGCCCCATCCCTGGGGGTGTTGAAGGGCAGGTTGGATGGGGCTTGGAGCAACCTGGGCTGGTGGGAGGTGTCCCTGCCCATGCAGGGGGCTGGATCTGGATGAGCTTTTAAGGTCCCTCCCAAAGTTAAACATTTCATGATTCTATGTTCAGAACTTCTATATTTAATAATAAAAAGAAAACAAAACAAAATTGTACTTTGACTTCAGAAGCTCTTTTGCCCTCCCATATTTTAAAGCAGGGTCTTGAAATTTAATAATTAAATGTATTTCACAGTCACACCTTGTCTAGTTATGATGCATTATGATCCTTTTTGTTAAGTGATCATGCACAGGTTTTTTCCAGAAGACTTATACAATTACTGAGTAAACTACAGTTTCTGTGTTAATATACTTTATATCTTAATGCCTTTCCTGCAGTGTCTAACCCTATGTACTGTTTACAGCATCCAATCTAAATCACTCTGTTATTAATTCTAAAATGCATTAAATGGAGAAATATATGCTGGAAGAAACAATGAAGCATTTAAGAAACCACTGAAAATCAGTCCTTCCTCCTCCAACTTGTAGGACAAAGCCAGACCAGTTGTGGCCAAGTCCCACAATAAATCTGGCTCATTAGCTCTTCCTGGCCTGAAATCTAACTTTAAAATAGCTGTGAGACCAGCAGGGTACATGAGTTACACAGAAAAATAATGTTGACCATTAATCCCTTCTGCTTCTGACTCCAGCATTTTAGTTCAGTGGCCACTGGTAGCCACAAATCTCAATCTGGGCACCTGTCCTTGGCACAGGCCTCCCCTAAATCTCTGAGTCCTAATTCTAATGTGGTTGAGAACATGACTTTTGGGAGGAATTTGCTGGAAGGGTAAGAACTAGAAAACTTGTTTCTGAGCTCTGAAATTCTGGCTCCTAGTGAGCTGCTGGTCAGATGCAGGAAAAACCTTTGCCTTTTTCTCAGCCTGTGATCCAGAATCTGCTCACATCCTTGTTGTTTCCTTTTTCACATCTGTTTTTGAGCTCAGCCATTCCTGGCTGCATGTCTTGAGAGGTAGGTAGATGTTCCCTAATGGATGAGTTATTTTTCTTCTAGGAAGATGAGAGGGTTAGAGTGGAGACTTGGAACCAGGAAATTTGGTTTTTTTTTTTTTGTCAAGTCCTGTCATTTTCATCAAGTTATTTGTAGAGACAGAAGTTCTTGTCTGTCTGTAACATCAGATACATCAGGCTTTGAATAGCTTTAAGGAGATTACTCAAATGAATAAGGAGGGTGTGTAGGAAGGCTGCTGGTTTTCCCTTCCCTGTGTGTCTCTGATTTCCTCCCACACTTAATATTAAAGTCTCTGAGCCCAGCAAACTGCTTTGGAACATTTGGAACTGATGCCTGTGACTCTTCTGTGGTAGCTGGTGGGCAGATCGTTCCTAATGCACTTTGTGTAACTACAAAAGGAGTATTAAAGACTGGGCTCTTGAAATGTAATAGCTTATCACAGAAATAGAATTAAAGGATGGAGGAAAAGAAAGAGTAGAGGAAGCATCAAGGTTTTCCCAGCAATTTAATTTCAATGTGTGTTTCTCTGTTTGATTGACTAATAATACAGTAAAACATTGGCTTATTCTGGAGCTTCTAATCTACAGGTCTTGAGATGCATCACAAATACTAATCAGCTTCAAAGGGCATTTGGATTCTTCTGCCTAAATATTAACTACAGGAGGTTTAAGTGGTACTGGTAATGTCATCTGAATTTGGTCCTATTACATTTGCTTATTACAAGGACCATGGGCACTTAAGGGCTCCTCATGGGTTGCTCCAAAATGATACTGCTGCAAAATGAGGACATTTTGGTAAATGCCTTATGTTAATACATGATGTTAATGTTATTGATTCTGGTAAAGAATCTGATTGGTGTCTTTTAAATGTAAAATACTTGCTGTGTCTTTCCTGCAATCTGTCAACATTCAGAATGATTATGTGCAAGATGAAAACCCTTCTTTCCCCAGGCTAGTACAGCAGATATGTAAACCCATCCTGTTAAAGGAGTAATTTACCTAACAAGGCACAAAATTGGCTTGCCATCCCATGAATAATTGGAATAAGTATCTGCCATCTGAGCCCTTGCTCCAGCCACTAATACAGATTGAGATTTGCAAGGTTTGGCTGCACCCTGTGGTAGAAGTGCTCACATGTACACACTAAACTGGCTTCTGGGCTGGGAATTACAGATGGGCCTCATGGAAATCCCTGAGCCCAGTGCACTTAAGTGGCAAAACAGGCAGACATGAACAGGGAGTGAGCAGGAGGCAGAACAGGCCATGTTTATTCTAGCCTTTCTCACTGAACTTAGAAAAAGCTTCATATTCTGTTGGGGTCTGAGGATTCTGTACCATCCTTTGTTGTGGAACAGGACAGATATGGTCATCTCATGGGGGCTGTATGCCTTTAACATCCTGACTTCCACACTTCATGGGATCAGAGGTCTGGAAATGGAACAAGAATGTAGAAATAATAACTTTTCATTACAAGAATATTTAATTTCAGAAGTAGTTTGGGTTTTTTTTTTTTCCCATGAATCATAAATCCATTATTATGGTCAGAAAGGAAAGAGAATATGGAAATTGACCTGAGGTGTGTCACAGTCACCCATGTCTGGAGTTTTTTACTTGGCATTGTAGTGAGGGGACAAGGAGTAATGGATCAAAACTGGAAGAGGGGAGATTGATATGAGGCATTAGGAGGAAATTCTTGTGTGAGGGTGGTGAGAGCCTGGCCCAGGTTGCCCAGGGAAGCTGTGGCTGCCCCATCCCTGGGGGTGTTGAAGGGCAGGTTGGATGGGGCTTGGAGCAGCCTGGGCTGGTGGGAGGTGTCCCTGCCCATGCAGGGGGTTGGATCTGGATGATCTTTCAGGTCCCCTCCAACCCAAACCATCCCATGATTCTTCTGGGTTTCTTTACCCTGTGACACACATCTCCCTGTCTTGCACCACTGCAGCCCACACACCAGAGACCCCCTCTCTGGGAACTGCGTGTAAAAATGATTCACTGCATGTGTTTGGATCTAGTGGGTTTAATTACAGTGCTCCATCTGTATGAGACAGGACAGAGCAACTGGGAGAAGTCAGAGAGGTGGCAGGATTGAGATTGGATCCCAGATGGTTTGTGTGTGAAAGCAGGATACAGGTTGTCAGCTGGGGTGTCTGTAAATGGGCATCAGGAGGCACATGGTGATTGAGTGTAGATACTTCATTTGGAAAGGAGGGAAGCATGAACTAACAATACAGAGTTAGAGATCTCCCTATCAGCAGGTTAGAGAGCATTTGTGTATTAACATCTAAGCCATCTCTATTTTATAGACATGACATTGTTATTCCAGACAGTAGCACTTCCCTCCCAGAGACATGTTCATTGCTGCTGGAGCTCCTGACCCAGGCAGGGCAGGAGTCTGGCAGACACTTGTACATCAGTTCTCACAGAAGTTGGGTGCTCCTTTGGGATGCTGGGGGAATCTTTAAATTTTCTATTATCATAGCAAGAAATAAATGCAGAGACTCAGCACAACTCTCTTTGTTTTAGACAGATTGTCTTCTGATGTTCTCTTCCATCATGAGATCATTCCAGCCAGTGTTTCTCAAGATCCAGCACTTCCAGGTTTCATCACTGGACTAATACTGCATCCAGGCAGTGCTGGATGTAAATGCTGGAGCTCTGCTGCTTTTCTTGGTAACATACTGTGAATTATTTATGCCAGCTCTTGATTGTCCTGGAAGCTTGGGGAGAGAAATCCAGGCGTATGCAGCCTCACTTACAGGCCACGTTAAAATGGTTTATGAAACAGATACATCAGCAGGCACTAGAGTTGTTTTCAAGCTGTTGTAGGGGTAGGGTGTCCACCTATGTGATGTCCTGTGTTGGCTGAAATTGTAGCAAGAGGAGTTTGCTGGTTGCTATCTTGGAGGATCTGTTATTACCTGGTATAACAAGCTTATCTTGATCTGTTACACCTCTCTGAATCTGGTGCTGTATTGGCAGTAGAGCTTGGAAAAACTGTCATGTACATCCCACTTTAAAAATATATGTGTGAGCCTGACTGCAGAAAATAATGTACACCTGTTAATGAGCACTTTTCATCAGAGCATGAACCATCTGGCTCCCATCTTTATGGTGTCTGAAGCTGACAGAGCTTCAGGGCACGTGTCCTCTGTTCACAGCCCTGTCATGGCACAGCATTCCCTGTGCAGCAGTTGGGAAGGGCACACACAGCCATGGATTTCAAAGGCAACTACTCACATCACACACTTGTGTGCATTCCTGGGAGTCCCACCATGCAGTTTTGTACTCCTGAAGATCTGTGCACTGAGGGCTGTAAGTGATTTTTCTGGGCATGTCCTGGGCAGGAGCCTTCAGGGATTGCTTAACCCCTTTGTCACTTATTTAGGTGTTGTACATCACTGGCAGCTTTTGCTTGCAGATCCAATTTTAAACCAATGAAATGAAGTTCTCAGATACATTTAGGAAACTAGAGCTGACATTCTGCTTTTCTGAGACAGGGCAGAGCTTGGCCTCTTAAATATGGATACTTTATGTGAAAATTACTGTCTGTAATGTGGCTGTTAGTTACCTTGTTGCCCCAGAAATGCCCTGTTCTTGTGATATGTAACTAGGGGCTCTTAAAAACAACCCAAGAGAAGAGAGGTGAGTGACAGCTACATTCCTCAGAGAGACAAGGGTATTTGAACTGTTTTTATATGGGGTGTTACAGTGAAAGGCAGGTGCTGGCTTCTCCATTGTCCCAGATTCTGCACATCTTTCCTTATACACTATCTGTTACTGCCTTAAACAATAGCCCCCAATAAAGTAGGTTGCTGGAGAGGATATAGATTCTATTACATGTGCAGCTGCTGCAACATTTTTAATTCAATTTGTTAAGGGATATAGACATCCTCTCTATTAAATTACCTGCCTGTGAGAAATGGAGGATAGGAGGGACCATTAGCAAATGCCATATGCTAACCCCAGCCCTGTCCACACCATAATATAAATGATGAACAAAGGCATATTCCCATTTGTAGTTCCCTCAAGCAGGAATTCTGCCACTGATTGGCAATGCAGCAGAATAAGGCCCAGTATCAGGCACTGGGTAATGTCAGCAGTGCACAGGTTTGCTGCTATTCTTTTTAAGAGATGCAAAGCCACCAGGAATGACCCTTGCACAGTTTTGTCACTGCTTCAGAGAGAGGTGAGCTGGGTGTACAACATTTAATCTCTGCTCTAAAATGACTACTGAACAGTGACAGAGAAGTCCCCATCAGGTATCATGACTTTCCCCTTGCTTCTCTCACATAGTGGCCTAATTACTAGTCTACCTACCTGCCCAAAGAGTAAAACATGATCAAAGAGTTCTAGGGCTCCTTTAATTAGTTCCTACCTTCCAAAAGCTGGGAATAAAATCCAGATTTTTTTACCAGCAGACCCCTGTTCTAGCTACTTGATTATACTGCTTTTTTCAAAAGCTTTTTATTGAAGTATTTTGGTCATTTCACTTCTTTTCAGACCAGCTTGTCTTGTTTTTAAGAGGTATTCAGTATCTCACATTTGTTTCCTGATGTAGAACTAGACTCTAGTGTACCTCCTTAGTAGAAATAATATGTAATGTCAAGAAGGAAGCTGTCTACAACATAATTACTTGCAGCCTTTCTAGTAATTTGGAGTCATATTTAAGGTTAAATTTCATTCTAGGCAGTCATGAAGGCCAATCTGATTAGTAGTGTTTGTGCACAGAAGTAGTCTTTGATATTAGATTATTGCTGCTTTTTCCCTATCATCTTTTTTTGCCAGTGTTCATTGATTAAATGTGCTGCTCCAGGCACTAAGAACTACCTAAATAAATAGAATCACGTCCCTCACTCCTGCAGCTGATCAATGGACTGGTTTTTAAAAGTCTGCAGATCACATTACAAGGGCAACTTC